>NC_133664.1:39539955-39887539 GCF_037893015.1 Macrotis lagotis
ACAAAACCTAGCAAGAAGAAATGGGAAGAAAAATTCCATTCAAAATAATTATTGAAACTACAAAATATTAGGCATATATCTTCCAAAATTTGCAAAAATTGAATCTAAAATAATTGAAAAAACATGAATTGTTAATGGGTTGACTAAGTCAATAATATAAAAGTGATATTAAACTCCCAAAAGAATATTGTATATAACTAGACAAAAAGAAACAATATGCATTTAAAGAAATGAAACATCAAGAATCTAAAAGGTAATAATTTTTCAAAGTAGAAAGGAAAGAATTTATCAGACTTCAAACTATTGTCAAACCTCAAATTGTCCTATAAAATAGAAATCATTAAAAATGATGTGGTATTACTTAGAATGAGAAACAGGCAGATACACACACACAGGGAGACATGTACACAGAGATAGAGACAGGGACAGGGACAGAAAGGGAGACAGACACAGAACTAGATAGAGGAGGGAAGAAGAGAAAGAAAGATATAGGGGGAGGGAATGGGAGAGCATTAGCTAAGAGGAATAGATTAGATACACAACACAGAATAACCAGCAAACACAGAAGTCTAGTGTTTAATTAAAAAAATTAACTTGAAAATAAAATGTAACTGGATTTGTCCTTTTCTTTCTATTCTTTCATTAATCTATGACTCAAAAAAATTAAGGTTATTTTGTCATGATGCATTGATAATAAGTGAACCAATGTTGGCTTCTGATTATAACTATTCCTATTTCCAATTACTAAAACTATCTTCTAAGAAACTGTATAAGAATGGGAGAAATATCAAACTCACTAGTCTGTAACTACTACAATCTGCCATTTAAAAAGTGGAAACAACACCAATCCATTTCTTGACTTCTGTTACTTCTCTCTTAGATTTTCTGAAACATTATTTAACTTCAGAATCAGAAATGAAAGCTAATACAATCATTAGAAACATAATTTTTCTGGAACTGGGAACTGAAACTTTCATACTGTTAACCAGCATCTTATCCATATTAGCTTCAATCCCCTCATAATCATATTTCTCTTCAGTTTTCCAATTTGAACACCATATTTCAAAGGGAAGATGAATGAGCAGGCTTGCCTTTTGTTTCAGTCATTTATTAACATTACATCCAGTCTGAACTTACTTTGTATTTCTTTTTACTCTGAATATATGTCCAAAGGCCCCTTTTATTATCCTTAGAAAATCATGGTGAAAGGAATCATCCATCAGTCCTTGACTTTCACATACTAATATCTTCCTGCTGCCATTAGTTTAATGTTTGAGAAAAGGAAGTTTGCTGCCACTGCTTTATAAGCATATGAGTAGCTTTAGCTATTTTCTTCAAAGCACAATGAATTTTAGAATACATTTAGACCATGTAAATATCCTCTAGCTAATCCAATTAGAACACTATAAAAATAATAGTCTCCTTATGAAAATATAAAAAATGAAACTATTCAGTTTGATATTTTGCCAGACAGATTAATCTTAATACAGAAAACTATATTGGGGCAGCTGGGTAGCAAAGTGGATTGAGCACTGGCCTTGGAGTCAAGAGGACCTGAGTTCAAATTTGACCTTAGACACTTAATAATTACCATTGACTTTAGGCAAGTCACTTAACCCAAATGTCTTGCAATCAAAAACAAAAACAGAGATTATATTATGGGCTCTTAGATCAAGTAGTTAGATTTGGAATGTTCCACAAAAGATTAAACATTCTTCAGAGTGATGAAAGTTCAACAACTGGAGACTTTGTCTAAACTTATCAAGTCTTGGTAGTATGACTCGATGCATATATTTCATGTATTTCATCTCAAAAAGAAAACTGGAAAACACATTCAAATTTTTTTTAGATTTTTTTGCAAGGCAATGGGGTTAAGTGGCTTGCTCAAGGCCACACAGCTAGGTAATTATTATTAAATGTCTGAGGCCGGATTTGAACTCAGGTACTCCTGGCTCCAGGGCCGGTGCTCTATCCACTGTACCATGCAGCTGCCCCAAAACACATCCATCTTAAGATACCTAATAGATTTTTGCCCTGTCTATGTTGACTTCAAGGTTCTGTGACTTGGAATTTCCTTGCCCTGTGCTGTTGACCTTCAGGCAACATTGGTTATTGATGAACACAGACCTCCAAACTGAGAAACAAGTTCATTGGTGGCGAAGGAGCAAAGACTACTCATCAGGGTCTAGGGAGCACTAGAGGAAAGTAAAGTTAATAACTCCTTCATGACATATTGGTTTCAGCCAGGCATTTATGGGGAAATCACAGGTGTGAAAGACCATACTGAAAAGAATTCTTTTGAATGATGGTTGGCCAGTCTGAAAGATTTACTCCCTTATAGTTTGTAAGAAAGTAAAAATGGCAAATACTTACCGTAGAATTAAAAAGAGTTCGGGGCCTTATTCTTCCTCACATCCCATAGAGACTTTGAAGGGGAACCTAGAATTTCTGGTATAATAAGGAATCCAAATTTTAACTTGTTTAAAAAAATGAGACAGTACCTCTGTGGTGACTAAATAGATGATCGAACAAATTAGGTATCTAAGTGTTTCATTCTGTATATGGCTCTGAGAGGCGTGATGGATAAATCTTCAGAGTTGGGAGTTTAAAATATCAGACCCTGGCCAAGTCACTCAGCTTCTCAATGTCCTCCCTAAGCCATCCCAGGTAATTCTTTTGAGACCATCATGCAGAGAAGCATGGTCTATTTGAGTGTCTTCCAAGGAGCTCTCTTCATGGATTAAATCAGAGGTGCTGGAAAGTGGGAAAAACCTTAACTCTAAGGGCTATGAAAAATGAATTTGATTCTCAGGTCTGTTAATCAAAGTCTAGCTTCTCCTTTCTAGACTATAAGTAGGGCCTTTCCTTCATACTCCACAGGAATTCCAGAAATTCATAGAATATTCATTTATTTGAGTCCAGAGCTAATTGAGACCATTACAGGGACTCAGAAAATACTTGTCCCTCCAAAACCTAATTTCATTGATTCAAATTACATTTTTATACAAAAAATTTGGGATTGAAAGTAAATATAAGTAGATCTTAGAGAAATTAATCTGATAATATTTGTAGTTTCTGCTGAATTCAACTGAACATTTATTAAGGATCTCTATCAAACTGAGTGCTTGGAAGAATATTTAGAGGAAAAAAGATAAAAATGAAATTGCCCCTACCCACAATGAACTTCACATATATGTTAGAATGGAATAATATATTCATAAATTAAGTAAATACAAGAGGGATATAAATTAATATCAAGTAAGAAGGAGTGCAAATAACTGAGGTGGGGTGGGACTACTAGGAAAACCCCAGGCAGGAGGTGGTATTTGAGCTGAGATTTGGAGTTAGTGGGAGATTCTAATCTCAGAAGTGAAAGAGAGCAGTCTAGGCAAGGAGGAGAGCTAGTAGAAAGACAAACTGATGGGAGATGGAATCAATAATGCTGTTATCATCTTCATTCTTCTGTTATCATCTTCATTCTTCCCACTTTCCAGCACCTCTGGTTTAATCCATCATCTCTGCCCATCAGAATCCCTAGTTTCTTTAAACCACCCACTTGGACAAGTTACTTAATTTTTCAGAGTCAATTTCTTCATCTATAAATGTGAATATTATCTCTTTAGTCTACATTAGTTTTGAGAGGGTTAGATAATGTATTTGAAATCAATTGCTCTGAAACTCCATTCAAAATCTCTAATAACCTCCTTTCCTGACCAAAATATCCAGCCATGACTCCTCCTCTCATTATATATATATATATATATATATATATGTTTTATTTTTCTATTAGAATGTAAATTCCTTGAGGGTAGTGATTCTCTTGTTGTTTTAAAGTCTGTATCCCCAGAACTCAGCACAATGTCTGATACTTAGTAAGGATTTAATAAATGCTTTCTCATCCATAAATTCATCTATCTATCCATCCATCCATCCATCTATTACTTTCAAAGGACAGCTGGGGAGCCACATCCTACATGAGGTCATTCCTGTTCCCTGGGCTATGAGGATTTTTGTCTCTTGCAGTTCATTACCTTGTATTGCTTTAATAATTTTTGTATTTATAGACCTGTTTTTATGTTGCATTCCTCCCCTCTCCCAGTAGAAGGTAACTCCTCAAGAATACTAGTTACATCATTTTTGTCTTTGTATCTTTTGTGTCAAGCATAGCGTCTTGTGTATAGTAGATACTCAATGTTTGTTGAATTCACTTGTAAAACAAAACTAATTTACACATTGTCATTTTTATAAAAATCAGGACTAAAGTCAAAATACCTGTCTCTGAGCTACTCTGATCAACTAATAAGATTTAGTAAAGTCAGTGTTATGTCATAAGCCAACTTTCTTATACATTATTCCCTTCACACACTTTTTAGTGAAACCAAATCAACTTCTTGCTGTTTGTCACATAAAAGATTTTATCTCTTCCTCCTTGCTTTTGAATCTTCTTTGCATTCCAATTTAAATCCTTCTCCTCTCTCTTGAATCTTAGAGTTACATTTCCTATGAAGATTAACTCTTCCTTCTTTTCCTTCTTTCCTTCCTTCCCAACTCACTCACACTCTCTGTATGTATGTATGTATGTATGTGTGTGTATATATATATATATATATATATATATATATATATACCTGTTATTTCTCCTGATAGAATGGAAATAACTTAAGGGTAAAAAGATTGTTAAATTCTTATCAATACCATCATAGTGCCTAGTCATAACAGATAAAAATAATTGATTTTTTGATTAAATTAAATTGAAGTCACCTTGACTATCAGATTTTTTTATTATTGTTTCAACAAAGGGTTAAGGTTTTGAATTTCATCATCAGCCTGAGAATCCCTGCTAGGATATTTCCAAGAATGGTAGTTCCCAGAAAGCCAAAAGATTTTTTTTTTTAAATAAAAGAACATATTATAATGCTTTGCAATAGAACTCCAACATGATAACCCAGGCTCTAATGACTACATTTGTAAGCAGCTCTTTTACTATGGATAGTCTGAGATAAATAAAAGAGCCTAATCACTCAGGAAACTCGGTATTATGTAATAATGCAAAACACTCAAGTTACATAAAATGGAAAGAGGAAAACTACATGACTATCAATGACAAATAGCAAATAGGACATGCTTCCTTGATTTTAACTCATTCAGTCATTTTTCAATCATATCTAACTCTTTGTGACCCCATATGGAGTTTTCTTGGCAAAGATCTGGAGTGATTTGCCATTTTCTTCTCTAGGTCATTTTATAGATGATAAAACTGAGGCAATCAGATTTAAGTGACTTGTTCAGAGTAACACATGGTTGGTAAGTGTGAGTCCAGATTTGAACTCAGGAAGATGAGTCTTCCTGACTCTGGGTCCAGTGCTCTATGCACAATGGCTCCACCCTAGCTGTCCCATTTAAAACAAAACAAAAAAACTTCATCTTCTTCTTCAAGATTGCTGACCCATTGGGGCGGCTAGGTGGCACAGTGAATAGAGCACTGGCCTTGGAGTCAGGAGTACCTGGGTTCAAATCCGACCTAGCTGTGTGGCCTTGGGCAAGCCACTTAACCCCATTGCCTTGAAAAACCAAAAAAAAAAAAGATTGCTGATCCACTCCCTCTAATAAAGTTTCATACTTTGAGATGCTTTGTTCAGTCACAGAAATGGCACTGCATTGATCCAACCACACCCTCTCACCCTAAGAGCACACAGTGACATCCTGCAAAGGGAGCAATACAGATATGAGATATGTGACCTTGACCTCATGGACTCTGCTCACATCTTCCCTCTAACATAGAGGAGGGGATATATAGGATGAATAAAGCAGAAATAAACCATGTTTCTATTTGCTTTCTTTGCTGAAGGTTTTTTTTTCTCTTTGATGAATTTTTTCTACAACTTTTTGGTGCTGATATGCCACTATTCATTAACTTCTCTGAATCTCATTATCCCCATCTGTAAAATGAGAGGATTACATTAGATGGTTCTAAGATCTCTTTTGTCTCTAAATCTAACAATTTTAGGGCCCCACTGGCTACTGATACTTTATTAATATTTCCTTTTTTTGCTACTAATGTGGTCACATCAAGGCTTATTGTTTCTAGTAAAAGGGTTATTAAGATTGTCAGAAAACAACATTGAGTTGTTTAAGAAATTAGATCCTGATCATAGAATTACAAAGTTAGGAATTTTCTGTAGGAATGAAAAATAAAAGGGAGTAAAAGGCATCTTAGAAGCTGATAGGGTGGGTCTTCTGAGCTATGCACAAATTCAATAATTTATACTGATGGAAGTCATAACTGACATAATGCTTTATTAAGTGTCTACAATGTGATAGGCTCTAAGTTTAATGTTGAAGACCCAAAGAAGGACAAAAAAGAATGGGGTTCTATTGAAAACTATTTTAAATATGCAGGAGACTTCAGTATATTTGAAAGAAGAAAAGTAGAGGTGATGAGAAACCAGTTGGACACAGCAACAGCAAACTATTGGAGTTTGCTGGTAAAAAACAGAAATGGAAGTCACAGGTCACCATGACCAATAAATCCTATCTGTGGTCCTTGGGAACTCTGTTAATGGGAGTGAGAAAAATCCAAAGCATTTAAAACAAGGGAAGCTTGCTGTGATAGCTTGGAGTATGTATGTTAATCAAGATGTGAGGAACCTTGGAGAAGTTTAAGGGTTAGAACTCCCTCCTCTCCACAGAGAGGAATCTGCCTTCTGGCACATTAAACCCTTTCCCAAATCATCTTCAGTCTCATTTAACTACTCAAGATGCTAAGTCAGAGACATCAACATCCTAAGTCAACAAGATCTAAATTCAGATCTGATGCTGAAATGAGGTATTAGGGTATATGAAGGCAGTTTGCAGGAGTCTGGTCATCTGCCAACCTCAGCTGGGCAAGAATATGGGCTCAGACTCTCAGAAGCCACTGTCCACATTTTATATCTAGAAATGCAAGAACAAATAATGAATGTGGGAAATATGGGTGGGAGGGTGTGATACCAAAAAAATCATTTTCTTGAAAACAATTCAGGCAAGAAAAAACTCATTTCCATCATCCCCCTTCCCTCAGTGAATGGATTTAACCTCATTTAGTGCTCTCTAGGGAAGATTCATTCAACCACGAGCTTCCCAAGGAGCTTCTGTTCCTGGTACAAAAAGCTGAAAATGTCATCATATTTGCAAATGAACAGAAATCTCCCACTCACTGAGCATCAATGCCATTGAGGCTCCCAGCAGCTAGGCCACGGATGGAGGACAGGAGCATTCCTTTTGCCACTTTGCTTTGTTGTGAGAATAATGTGTACTTTTCTTCAACTAATGATGTTAGGCAAGTTAAAGTTTGAGCGAACAACTTTTTGCCTCAAGCCTTATGTCTATTCTGTCTCCTTTGAAGAATGGCTGAATTGTTCCTATTCAGATCCCATGGTGCCAATCATCTCCACTACCTAGGTATTATGTTGCCAGTTGACTTTCATCTCATACTGTGTATTTAAACCCCATGGTCATAATATGCCTAAGAAAACGTCATCTGAATACTCAAGTGAAATTGTGGCCTGAGTATATACCAGACTTTCTTTCCCATCTTAGCAGTGACATTCATGCTGGAAAGATAGAATAGGAAAATAAAAGACTTGCTGCAACTTGAGTCTTCAGCTGACTTCCTGTGACTAGCAACTCCTAAAGTCACCTAGAAGAGGATATGCTATTCATTTTGGAGTATCCCTTGGGAAGCAGAAGCTGAAGGATCAGGGAAAAGATGACCTGGCAGCTATGGGATGGGTGCTATGATGGTGATGTCTGTCCATCAGTAAACATGTGAGAGCCTATCATGTGCTAAAAACTAAGAACACAAAGAAAGGCCAAAAAAGTCTCTACTGAGCAGGGGGCAAGGAAAGAGGGAGGAAGCAGAAAAGGTCTCCTGAAGAAGGTAGGATTTCAGCTTGAGTCTTCAAGGAATCTGGAGATACTAAGAGGTGGACAAAGAGGTCAGAGCATTCTAGATATGGAAAATAGCTATTCGAGTTTCATATTTGATGACAGTGTTGTTGGATTGTAGAATGTGTAGAAGGGAATGTGGAGGTTCCTCACTTATTTTCCCCCATTTCTCTGATCCAGGGGACCCCACTGACTTTGCTGTCCATTCTCCAAAGACCAGAGGGTTCACTTGGAGTGTGGTTATTAGGTTAGGTGCACTGGGAACAGATCAGGGAGGAATCTGCCATTTGATAGCTTCCCGTTTTAATTAATCAGTTTTTGATTAGGCACTATATTCAATTATATCTATACTGCTGAAAGACTTATTGAGAGCTATCAAAATGTTCACATCCCTGGGCAGAGATTGGTCACTCTTCCAGGTTTACTGGATGAACAGATCAAGGACAGACTTCATTATCAACTGCATGAAAAAGTCAGTGAAAAAGAATCTGAGATATAACAAAACTCAGGTCAAATACAGCAGCAAATGTTGTCTAAAGGACAAGTTTCCTTTCTGTTAACCATAAGCTACAAAAGCAGAAAGTGAATTTGCTTCTTGTCAGTCAATAAACATTTATTCAGCATTTCAGGTGGTGAGGCTCTGTCCAGAGTGCTGAAGTTACAAAACAGAGGTAAAAGACAGGCCCTTCAAGGAGTCTAATTTTTTTTTTAGGTTTTTGCAAGGCAAAGGCGGTTAAGTGGCTTGCTCAAGGCCACACAGCCTGGTGATTATTAAGTGTCTGAGACCGGATTTGAACTCAGGCACCCCTGACTCCCGGGTCAATGCTCTATCCATTGCACCACCTAACCGCCCCAGCAGCAAATCTAATTTAATGAGGGGAGACAATATACACAGAACTATGGCCAAATAAGCTCTAGATCTGTCTCTGTCTCTGTCTCTGTCTCTGTCTGTCTGTCTCTCTCTCTCTCTCTCTCTCTCTCTCTCTCTCTCTCTCTCTCTCTCTCCCCGTGTGTGATCTGTCTGTCTGTATTTGGAAATAATCAAGAGAAGGCATTAGAATTAAGAGTGATAGAGAAAGGTTTCCTATAGAAGGGGGAAATTTAGTTAGGATTTGAAGAAAGCCAAGAGGAATAGATGAGGACTGAAAGCATTCCAGGCAAGGGGGGAGAGCCAGGGAAAACATTCCAAGTCAGAATATGGAATATCTCATTCCAGGAAGAGTAAGGTCAGTCATTGAGTGGGAGAGTAGGTGGTGGTGTGGTAGAAGTGGGTAAGCTTTTAAAAGACTGCAGAGAGGAGATGAGGAGGTGGGGTAGGTAGTTTATGAATGATTTTGAAATTCAGCAGGATTTTAAATTTGATTCTGGAGGTGATCATGAACTACTGGAGTTTGAGTGTGGGGTTGGCAAAATCTGACCTGGGCTTTAGGAAAAATCATTTCAGCAGTTGAGTGGAGAGTTAAATGGAGTGACTATAGGTGAAAAGACCCACCAGGAGTTACTTCAGTAGTCTGGATGTGAAGTGATGAAGGGATGTATCAAGGGGGCAGTAATGTGAGAGAAGAGAATTTGAGAAGTATTGTGAAGGTGAAATTGATAGGAACTGGCAATAGACTGGAGATTGGGGATAAGAGAAGGAGGAACAGGAGATGACTATCAGTCACTATCACCCTCTTAAGACAGTTTTGCTGGCCCATTTTGGAATATTCTACTCTGAGGGGTCTGAGAGCTTTGGCTATTAGTTGGCAAGTGTCTTGAGTCAAAGCAAATTGTAGCAAAGCTGAAAAAATCATTTGCCTGATCATCAACAAGTCAAGGATCTCTGATGTCAACAATGTAAGAATTCCTTTCACCAACACAAGTTCACAGTATTTGTAAATCTTAAGGAGCTCCCTAAGGCAGAGACATTTCATGATTGGTTCATCATCCCATAGCCTAACAATTGGAAAAGGCAGAATTTGAATTTGGGTCTTTCTAACTTCAGGTTCAACCTTCTAAGTCCTACACTGATCAGGGTTTCCTCCTAAATTCATCTCCCCTAGTAGCAGTCACTCTCCCTTCCTGAGTACTTCATATACAACTACCTTACCTTGAAATACATTTGTGTTTCTCAATATTTTTTTCTGAATAGCATGTCTGACAAATATGATGATTTGAATATGATGAATATTTGTCTTCCTCCACCCCACCCCCATTAGAATGCCAATTCCTTGAGAATACAGATCATCAGTTCTTTGCTAGCATCCATGAGTACCCCTGCTCCACTGGATCTTCTGCCAAAGCAGAAGGAAGGGATGAGGAAATATGGGAAAGAGTTTAAAATACTGGCCAGGCATCTGATCACTCCTCAAACCCTAATCCATGTAGCAGTCTCTTCCTTTTTTTCCATCATTTCTCATATGCCATTCTCACATCACATATACAGGAGGCACAAGAGAAATATCTACTTCTATTCATATTGTCCACAGTAGACAAATCAATTAGTGTTCAAGCGGTGCTTGGGATTTTCTAAAAGCTTCATGCTGTTCTCATGATTGAAGTGGGGTCAGGTTTGAGTTTTGCATTTTGCTGAATAACTTCATAACAGCTCCCTTCCCTGTTACCCTGGGGCCATCACAGCTGCCCAAGAGACAGATATTGAAGTCTCAGAAACCACCCAAAGCAGAACACAAGGTGTCCTGTGATCCAGAACAAAAACTTTGGAAATATCGTCTCCATTGGAGATGGAATTCAAATCAGAGGGTCAGTAGAGGGGGAAAGAAGGAAAGGAAGTCGAAGGAGAAATGTATGAGCTGTGATTGAACTCAGCCATGGATGAGCTCTTCCAGAAGAGTATTTTACCATGCATTACTTTTTAATACATAAAGATGAAATATTTATTCTGGTTTTTTCCTGTGGCTGTACTCTATCTAATGGGTGGAATGGCTCCTTGATGACCAGCCAGTCAGTCATATGAGGAAAGGCACTAAGTCACACTGTACTGCTAACCTCTGGTCTCATCCAAAGCAGAGCCAGTTGCCTTCTTCCTGAATAAATTGAATTAGATTAAATGGAATTGAATTGAGATATTTTCTAGTTGCCCCCCCCCACTTTGTACTCATTTTCCTTGTATCATGTGCGTGTGTGCACGTGTATAGAATAATTGACTTCTTTCCAATCATAACCCAGATATCTCACCCTACAGAAGGCCATCCCTATTCCTGCAGCTATTCTCATCCCATGCCTCTTGAAACAAAGTTGATTTACTTTGAATTTATTCATCTGGGTGGGGCATCAAAGTGGATAAAGTTCTGGGTCTGAAGTCAAACTATCCCTCTTCTTGAATTCTGGTCTCAGACATTTACTAATTGTCTAATCACTTAATCATTTTTGCATCAATTTTCTCATCTGTAAAAATGAGCTAGAGAAGTGAAAGACAAACTATTCCAGTATCTCTACCAATAAAATCCGAATTTGGGGTCACTTGGCTGGAAAATGACTGAACACACACACACACACACACACACACACACACACACCCGATAACCCATAGTAGAATAAAAACTCCTTCTTGGCAGGCATTTTTTCATTTTCTTCTTTATATTCCCAGAACATAGGATCATGGATTTAAATAGGGGAGAGACTAGGTCATCTGGCCCAGTTTCCCCATTTTGCAAAGGTCCAGAGAGATCATCCTGAGGTGACTTGCCTAAGATGGCAAAGATAGTAAAAGGTAGAGCTGTAATTTGAATCTGAGGGAATTTGAATCTTAGGGTCTTTACAAGTCAACGGGTCCAACCACCTTATTTTACAGATCAGGAAATTCAAGACCCAGAAGACATAAATACCTTCCCAAAACCTTGCTTGTATTTGTTAAATTGAAATGGAAATTTTGGGAATGACTTGGGTACTATAGTGTCATAAGTATGATCTCTTATAACAAATATAACTGTCTTTGAGAGCTAGGGAGAAACTACATTTGATTTGATAGGGTTTGAATAGATGACATAGAAGATATTTTTCAGTGTCAAAATTCCCATTAAATATCTTAGCATATTCAGCTCATATTTTAGAATGAATAACTCAATACAATAGGTCAGTAAGGTATATAGAGGCTTCATTGGGTATACTGCCCAAGTTGTCACCTCCAATTTTAAGACATTGATAATCCAATTCCCCAAAAAAATTTATGCTGAAATTATGGACAACTAGGTGGTGAAGTGTATAGAGTGTCAAATCTAGAGTCAGGAAGACCTGAGTTTAAATATGGCCTTAGACTCTTTGTGTGACCCTGGGTAAGTCATTTAACCTTGTTTACCTCAGTTTCTTCATCTATAAAATGAGGTGGAGAAGAAAATGTCAAACCATTCCACTATCTTTGACAAGAGAACCCCAGGTGAGATCACAAAGAGTCAGACATATTAACTGACTAAACAACTGCAAACTTTATGCTGGAAGTGTCCTTTAGATAGGTTGAACTCTTTCAGAAAAGAGAAAAAAATAAGAAAAACAAGTTTTGCTAAGGCAAGAGTATTTAAATAGAAGAAACATGTATGTGAGGCCAAGTAACATCAAAGGTCTAGAACTGGAAAAACCTTAGAGGTCATCTACTTCAATCCCTGGGGCATTTTTTCAGATGAAACCCAGAAATGAAGGTCACATAACTAGTATCAGAGGTAGAACATATAGCCTTTAATTTGCATCCTGAGGAAAAAGTGACATATGGGAAGTGATGACAAGTGATTATTAGAGCTAGCCAGGGTGCAAACTATCACTGGATTGTTTTCCTGGAGTCTTAAACTAGGGCTAGATGGGGGGGTAAAGCCAAGATGTCGACAAGAAGGGATCCAGTCTTTGGAGCTCTCTGATAAAATTCGTCAGCTAAGGACTCTAACTAAACTTTCGAGAGACAGAACCCACAAAGGGACCCAGTGAGGCAGTTCTCCTACTCAAGGTAACCTGGAAAAGAGCAGAAAGGCTCTGCTCTCTGGGGTCGGAGGGGCGGCCTGCCAGAGGGGTGGCCCGCCAGAGCCAAAGAACCTCAGCCTCCCGGAGGCAGCCCCAGGGTGCTGGGAGTCTCAGCTCACAGCAGTGGGGGAGTCTCCTGAGCTGCACCCTGAGGAGCACTGAGCACAAAGTGGGGGAACAGCAGGGGACCTCTGCCAGAGTGAGCATGTGGAGCCCAGCCCTCAGGGCACACAGCAAGCAGCATAGTCTTTCCCCAGCCCTGATCCAGGAAACAGAAGCAGGCTGAGCTGGTAAGCAGGAGCCCCCAGGGCATGAGCCCATTGAGCTGAGGGAGGGGAGTGAAGAGAGACTGCCTAGCTCTGTCCTCTGCCCCTGAAACAGGACTCTGGGGCTCTGACCACATTCAGATCCTGATCGAAGTCTAGGCCCCCCCCATAGAACAGCAGCCCCCCCCACACACCTCAGCCCCTTGGCAGAAGGGGGCGCTTATGGTCATTCACAGACCAGGAGGGAGGACAGAGCCGCACATACTGAGACCCTTGTGGGAGTGTCCCAAAAGCTCAAGAAACACCCCAAACCAGGCCCAGGCTGGGAAAATGAACAAGCAGAGAAACAAAAAGAAGACTATTGAGAAATATTTTGCAAATGAGCCCAAGAAGGACCAAAATACTCAGTCTGAAGATGAGGAAGCACAAGCTCCTGCATCTAAAGACTCCAAGAAAAACAGAAATTGGGCTCAAGCTATGATAGAGCTCAAAAAAGACTTTGAAAATCAAATGAGGGAGTTGGAAGAAAAACTGGGAAAAGAAAGGAGAGAGATGCAGGAAAAACATGAAAATGAAGTCAGCAACTTAGTCAAGGAAATCCAAAAAAATGCTGAAGAAAATAGCATGCTAAAAACCAGCCTAGGTCAAATGGATAAAACAGTTCAAAAAGTTATTGAGGAGAAGAATGCTTTAAAAAGCAAAATTGGCCAGATGGAAAAAGAGAGAAGAAAATTCTCTGAGGAGAATAAATCCTTCAGACAAAGAATAGAATTCAGGGAGATTGATGAATTTACCAGAAATCAAGAATCAATACTTCAAAACCAAAAAAAAGAAAAATTAGAAGAAAATGTGAAATATCTCATTGAAAAAACAACTGATATGGAAAACAGACTTAGGAAAGATAATTTAAAAATTATTGGAATACCTGAAAGTCATGATCAGGAAAAGAGCCTTGACATCATTTTCAAAGAATTACTACAGGAAAATTGCCCTGATATTCTAGAAGCAGAGGGCAAAACAGAAATGGAGAGAATCCACTGATCCCCCCCCCGCCCCGAGAAAGAGATCCCAAAAAAACCAACCCCTAGGAATATTATAGCCAAGTTCCAGAACTCCCAAGTCAAAGAGAAAATATTACAAGCAGCCAGAAGGACACAGTTCAAATATCATGGAGCTGCAGTCAGGATCACACAGGACTCAGCAGCAGCTACATTGGAAGCTCATAGAACTTGGAATACAATATACCGGAAGGCAAGAGAACTTAGAATGCAGCCAAGAATGAACTACCCAGCAAGGCTGAATGTCCTCTTCCAGGGAAAAAGATGGACTTTCAATGAACCAGGGGAATTTCAAAGGTTCCTTTTGGAATGGCCAGAGCTGAACAGAAGGTTTGATCTTCAGATACAGGACTCAGGTGAAGCATGGAGATTGGAGGAGAGGGGGGAAATATGAGGGACTTAATGAGGATGAACTGCATGTATTCCTGCATAGAAAAATGACACTGATACTACTCATATGAACCTTCTCAGTTAATAGAGCAGGTAGAGAGAGCTTTTATAGTTGAAGCACAGGAGAAAGCTGAATTTGAAGATAAAATATGGTATAAAAATGGAGCCAATAGGAAAAAGGGAAATGGAATGGGAGAAAGAAAAAGGAGAGGGGGAATAGTCCAAGATATTTCACATAAGATTTTTTTTTTTATTACAATGAGCTATTGCAATGATATGGAAGGGGGGAGACAAGGGAGAATGAGGGAAACTTTGCTCTCATCAGAGATGGCTAGGAGAGGAAACAGCAAATATATTCAATGGGGTATAGACATCGGGAGTAAGAAGGAGGGGGGCGCAGGGGGAAGGGGTGGGGATGTGAATAAAGGAGGAGAGGATGGACCATGGGGGGAGAGTGGCCAGATATAACACATTTTCTTTCTTACTTCTTGCAAGGGGCTGGGAATGGAAGGCCTGCACAGGACCACAGGGCCAGGTGGATTCTGGGCCTAAGGGGTGGTATGGGGGCTCAGGGCTTCTTGGCCCCAGGATCAGGGATCTGTCTGCTGTGCCACTCAGCAACCCTACAGCAGAGTCATAGTGAAAAGAGAGAGAAAATAGAGTACATGGTAGTGGAGAAATAAGAAAGGAGGGAGTTGCGATCAGCAATGGCAAAGGTGGGAAAATATGGAAATAACTTTTGTGATGGACTTATCATAAAGAATGAGATCCACCCATGATAGAGGTGTTGGTGTTGGAACAAAGACTCAAGCACATTTTTTGTTATGATTATTTGGGGGAGGGTGCAGGGCAAGTAGGGCTGGATGGCCTGCCTGGGGCCACATAGCGGGCTGATCTTTGGGTGTCTGGGGCCGGATTTGGACCCAGGTGCTCCTGGCTCAAGGGCCAATGCTCTGTCTGCCACCCAGCCACCCCTACTATTATTACTATTTTATTTTATTTTGGGTCTTTTTTTCTTTCTTTTTTTTTTTTTTGGTTTTTGCAGGGCAGTGGGGATCAGGTGGCTTGCATGTCGCACAGCTGGGTGATTGTTGGGTTTACAAGGCTGGATATGGACTCGGGTACTCGTAGCTCCAGGCTGGTGCTTCGTCCATTGTGCCACCTGGCCATACCTACAATTAGTACTATTATTATTTTTTTATTTTAATTTTTTTCTCTCCCCTTTACTTTTTTCGCCCAAGCAAGTCTATCTATATTCATGGGGGAGGAGGGGTATTTTGTTTACTTGTAAACAAGAATATTTTATTAATGTAAAAAAACATTTGTACAAAATGAGAATAAAAAATAAATTTAAAAGGGGAAAAAAATAAAATAAAATGACTGTGCTTTAAAAAAATAAATAAATAAATAAACTAGGGCTAGTTGTTTCCAGTTGCTCCTTGGAATATTCAACCTCCTATAGGAACTATGTTTCCAACATAGATTGCAACAACCCAAATCTATATTTACTAGTCATACAAATACATGTTCTTATGAAGCATATTGGAAGAGAATAAAATCGTAAAAAAAGTTTTATCATCTCTACAGAAAATCTCTGTAGTAATTTCTTGTCCTTGATACCATCCTGTCCCATCTTTTCTAGCAGATACAATCTCAAGAATCTTTACCTCATTCAAATGCTTTCCAGATTGTCTTCAAATATTCCTCAATTTTTTATTATTGCAGGTTTCATTTTATTGTGTTGAAATTCTTTGAATTATTTAACCAACCACAACTTCTCCATGCTCTTTTCTTTTATATGCTGTATTGGTGTTTCTTTAAATTTTGAGACACATTTGTCAAATTAAATTTTTATTTTTAAAGTTTCTTTTTCATTTTCATTATTTATTAACATTTTCAAAAAATTTGAGTTTCAAATTCTCTCTCTCTTTCCCAACCCTATCCTATTCCCAGGAGGCAATCAATACGAGATAAATTATACAAGTTAAATTATACAAAATAAATTTCCAAGAGCCATATCATACAGAAATCGTATAAAAATAGAGCAATGTATAATTCAATTTTATATGCAAAATTTATCATCTCTCTCTAGAGGTGGATGACATTTTTTATCATGGGTCCTTTGGAATTTTCTTGGATCACTGTATTGATCAGAGTAGCTAAATCTTCCACTGCTTCAATATCACTGTTACTTTGTATGTTGATATTCTGGTTTTTCAAACTTTACTTTGCATCAGCTAATACAGATCTTAACAAACTTTGCTGAAACCACTCCTCTCATCATTTCTTATAACACAATAGGACTCTATTACAATCATATACAACTTGCTCAGTCCTTCAATCGATGGCTATTTCCTCAATTTCCATTATTTGCTATCACTAAGAGTCGCTATAAATATTTTTGTACATAGAGATACTTTTCTTTATTCTTTGATCTCACTGGAGCATAGATCTATTAGTGGTATTCCTGGATCAGAGGGTATACACTCACTTTTAAAACTCTTTGGTCAGAGTTCCAAATTATTCTCTAGAATGGTTGAACCAGTTCACAACTCCAACAGCTCATTAGTGTACCTATCTTCCCTCATCTCATCCAGCTTGTGTCATTTCTGATAGATATTACCAATCAACAGTGATTTAAAACATTTTATATGACTATTGATTGCTTTGATTTCTTCTAAAAACTGCCTGTTCATAATCCTTGACCCCAATTAATCAATTGGGGAATACCTTATTTTAAAAATAATTTTGACTCCATTCTACACTCACTATATATTTGAAAATGAGACCTTTCTGGTATTTCTTAATTGTTTACGATATTTTTTTTAGTCATTCCCAATGCTTCTTGACCCCATTTGTAGTTTTCTTGTCAAAGATGCTGGAGTGGTTTGCCATTTTCTTCTCTGATTCATATAAATTAGGAAACTGAGGCAAACAGTATTAAATGACTTGGCTGGGATGTCACCCTGCTACTAAGTTTTTGAGGTTGTGTTTAAATTCAGGTCTTTATGACTCCAGAACCATCACTCTGTCTACTGTGCCACCTAGCTGCCCATTGTCTATGGTATCAATTATCTATGGTACCTTTTTTCAGAATGTAGTTTCTCCGATTATCTTTTTTAATTAAGTCTATTTTTACTTTTGTTTTGTCTGAGATCATGATTGTTCCATATGCTTTTTTATTTCAGTCAAACCATAATAGTCTGTTTGATAGCCTTATTTTAAATCTCCATGTTCTACTGTTTCAAATGTATCTCTTATAAACAACATATTGTTGTATTCTTGTTTCTAATCTATTCTGCTATCCACTTCCATTTAGGGGTGAGCTCATCCCATTTACAATCAAAGCTATGATTACTGTGTATTTTTCTCCCTCATATCTATTTCTCCTTCTCCCCCTCTTCTCTTTCTTCTCCCTCCTCAAAAGTCCATTTTGCTTTTGACCATTCACTTCCTTTATCTGCCCTCCCTTTTATCACATTCCCCTTTCTCTTATCCACTTCCCCTCCTATTTCTCCATTAAGGGATGTGTATAATCAACTGAGTGTGTCACCTTTCCTCTTTGAACCAATTTTGATGAGAATTCAGTTTAAGCATTGCCCCTCTCATTTGTCTCACCTCTCTAAAAGCTCTTTCTTATAATACCTTTTTATATGAAATAATTTCCCCATTTTACCTCTCCTTTCATCCTTCTTCCAGTTCATCCCTCTTTCTCATATACCCCCTTTTTATATCATCCCAAATATAATCATTTCACAGTTGTGTGCTTTATGTAGACTACTTATAAAACTTCTGATTAAACAGGTTAGTCAACTCCGGTCAGAGAGATGATGCATTCAGGGCACAGAATGAAACATATTTTTTGGACTTAAATTTTAGAATTTATTTTTCTTGACTATACATATTTCCTTGCAAGGAATTCTCTTTTCTTTTTTCCCCAAAGGATGAGGAATGGGAAGGAGAAAAAATATATATTTTCTTCATTAAAAATAATTTAAAAGTGGAATAATAAGTAGAATTGATAGAGTAGCCTTAAGGTTTCCATTTTTAAATATATATTATTTCATTTCATTCTCAAAACCATCCAAGCAGGTAAATACTATTATTATCCATGTTTTACAGATGAGAAAACTGAGGCAGACATAGATTAAGTAGCTAATCAGTGACTTAGGCTGGATTTAGACCCAACACTTCTTGATGCCAGGTCCTGCATCCTATTCACTGAATTCCTATTTGTAAATGAAGTTTCAGAGAAACTTGAGAAAACTTGTAAACTTGTAAAATATGAAAAAAATAAAAAATGAACAGATTCAGGAGAGTAATCTATACATTGTAAAAAAATATTTTTGAAAGGACTCTGATCAATACAAAGTCTCTATTATTTTTGACTTTGAAACTCTAGACCTTAGCATAATGTCTGGCCTATAAGAGGTGATTAGTAAATGCTTACTATTCTCTCAGAATCTTGATATTCAACTAATTCCTCAGGATTCTTTATTACCTGACCTCAAAGACAATCCCTTAAGTGCCTATATGCTCAATTACATTTATTCATTCTAACCTGCTTTATAAAGTCTACATTATACACAGAGCAGATCAATTAAAACCAACCTTCCCATTCCTGGATCCACCCGTATGGCAATAATTCTAGGCATATGACTGCTTAACAATATTTTCCCTGAGTTTTCATAAATGGTTCTGGAATGTTTAACATAGTGTTTTTGCATAGCACAAGATTGTGTAATTTAATTTAAATTGAATGTTTGGTTTTATTAGTTATTCATTGTCATAGAATCACTGAAGCAGCTATCATCATTGCTGTGAAACATGTATTGAATACCTACTTTGAAAAAGGTATTGGGCATATAAAGAGATATAAGGTAGGACCACCCCCTCCCCTTTAAGATCTTATAGTCTAGTTGAGGAGTCCTTGAATTCATCCTTCATAGTATACCAGAATATCTTCATTATATACATTTCTCTCCATAGGCTTATCTCTTCAAAAGCCTTTGCTGATGACCTATTACCTCTTGGGAACAGTCCAAATCTCTTGCTTACATTCAAGATTTCTACAACTCTGGCATGAATCTACATGTCCAACCTTTTGTCACACTACTTGCTATTATTCTAATATACTTACCACTCTGGCTATTACACTATCTTAACCTCCATATGTGATGCTTGTTGGGTCACTGTCCAGATCCACAGTGGAAGTATGTTTTGATACTTGTAGTTGAATGACAGGTTTGAAAATTTCCATAACAATCTATATTTATATATGTAAATATATAAAATAATCATACCTGATGCATGCGGAAATGTTTAATAAGTGCTTTGTTGACTGGTTGTCTCTAAAGAAGAAAATCTTACCTCTTTACTCCCAAAGATTCTGACCATAATTAGGTAACTTTTCACATTGTATTCCTCTCCCCACTATTTATGCTCTTCCCCAGTGAAAATAAGTATAGGCTAAAGATTCAAAATCCAAATATATACATATATATATATATATATATATATATATATTTCTGAATAATAATATATATATATTATTCAGAAATAAAGTCAGAGCTCCAAAATCAGTAGAATCCTGGGCCCTACCAAGAAACATACCCTAAAACTAATTGAATAGACTGTTTGATGGTCTTTGAATGATTTTTTTTCTGGGGCAATTTTCTACCTAAGACTTAAATCAATCTCCTATCACTTTCCAAGGAAACTGAAAATACTGTTTGTCACAAAGAGATAGACAGCCTCTTGGTTTATTTGCTGTCTTTTGGAATAGATGTTTCTAGCTATCTAGACTGAAATTAAATTCGTCAGAATGGCACAGGAAGAAGTGGGGGTCCTCAAACCAGCAAAGCGACAAAAAATTAGGTAGAAAGGAAGAAATACCATCTAGAGATGAAGCATACACCATGCACAGGTAATCCCAACTATATAACTGTATCCAATTAGGGGTTGTCTTTATTCAACAGGAAATTAGCAAATTCTTAAGTAATTTTAATTTCATTAACATGTAATCAGAATCATTTTTTAAGTAGAAGGAGCACCTCTGCTACTCAATGATTTGCACATTAAATGCTATACGGGCATTCTTAGCCAGGCCTTGAGAATAATTGCACACTTTAATTTCTTCCCTATCTTTGTCCTCCTAAAAGCCTTGTGGAAGTTAATGACAACCTTTCTCTGGCAGGATTCCACCCTCCCAAATACAACTAAATGATATTTAATTTGAAATCTGACAACATTTTAAAATATTAATCGGAATGCAGTAATTTTACAGTTTGTCTGCCTGAAGCCTGGAAACAAAGTCAAATCAGGTCAGCTGTTGGGTGAACCACAGCTGCAGGGAAAAAAAGTCATCTCCAAAAGCATCCTACAGATAACATTCAGAAGCTCAGGGCTCAACCCAAAGGTCATTAGCCTGCACAATGTGGGTCAGTTCTTTCTACAACTATTAGCAAGATATTAAGGATGTCTTTGTTGACAACAAGGGTTAAGGGGCTGACAAAGAACCAGCAACAAAGGACTAGACTTCCAATTCCTAGATGCCTTCTACCTGATTTCCCTTGGCCTTGAGTCTTTGACTGAAACAAATTCACATGTTTTCTTAAAGTATATTGAAAAGGGGAAGACTACAAGCTAATATCAAAATTTGCTATTATTGATAACTATGAAGCTGACACATATAATGATGGAGATGCTGTTGGATAATGGAAATGGAGATTAAATTGGAGGTGATGATGATGATGATAAAGAAGATGATGGATAATGAAAATGGGGACACAGTTGGAGATGATAATAATGAACAGTGATAATAATGATAGATAATGAGAAATTTGGAAGAGAATGTTGAAAGAGGATGATGAAGATGAAGAAAAGTGAAACAAGATAATGATGATAATGATGACAGTGACCAGTTGCCATGGTTAAAGAATCCATCAACCAATTTTAAAAGACTTGTGAAGGAAAATACCATACACATTCAGAGAAAGAAGTATGGAATCTGAATGTAGATCAAAGCACACTATTTTCAACTTGAAATTTAAAAAAAATTTCCTTCTTATGTTTTTCCTTTTTGTCCTGACTTTTCTTTTACATGATTAATATGAAATATATTTAACATAGTTCTACATGTATAATTTTTATCCAATTAATCAGTGTCAAGAGGAGGGGGAGGAAAGGAAGAGAGGGAGAAAAAATATAGAATTTAAAATCTTACAAAAAAATGAATGCCGAAAACTATTTTTACATGTAATTTAAAAAATAAAGAATTCATCACCAAATAAACAGTCTACTGATTCTACTCTATATTTTGAAATGATTTTGTGTAAAAATTAAGAATAAAAGCTAAAACTTCTATTAAAAATAATTACTTATTTCTCCTCTTTATATTCAGAAACTCCTGTCAACATCCATACCTCTAAGAAGATAGAAGAATGTGTTCAAAAAGAAAAAAAAAGGAATTTAGATCCCAAACTCCAATTGAAAGATGCTATTACTTTTTATTCACCTTGAATCCCATTTCACCTTGTTCTTTACCCAGCTGCCTTCCATTTTTTCTACCTCTCCCTCTTTTTCTATCTATGAAAAATATCCTTAAAAGGATTAATTACCAGAAATTTCTTAGGATAATATGAGACAATATATTATGCACAACATTTGGTAAACATTAATTTTCTCTATAAATGACCTTGTTATCTATCCTAATTTCATATCATCTGTGAACATTATAAAGGAAGATATCTTTGTGGTAGAAATTATATAAATCTCAAAATGAAAGTAATAATATAGCAAAAAAGAATATCATGATATTAAAGTCCCCCCTTTGGGGAGGGACATGGAAGAAAGGAAGACAAAGTAGAAAAGGAAAGGAAAAGGAAGTGAGAGAGGGAGAAGGGAGAGAGAGACAGACAGACAGACAGACAGACAGACACACACACACACACACACACACACACACACACACACACACAGACAGAGACAGAGACAGAGACAGAGAGATCAAATCTAGCCTCAAATACTTAGTAGCTGTGAGCCAGAGAAAGTCACTTGATCTATATCTTCTTCAATTGTTCCAATTGTAAAATGAAGATAGTAATAGCAGCTACTCCCATACTTTTTAGGGTTATTATAAGGATCAAATAAGCTAATATTTATAACAGTGCTTTGCAATTGTTGTAGTAGTATAAAAATGTCAACTATGATTATCATTATTATCATTTTTATTATCATTATGGGGTAAGAGAGATGGAGAAAAGGAGGAAGAAAGAGAAAGAAGGAAAAGGGAAAGAAAAGGAAGAACATAAAGGAGGAGAGGCAGAGGATGGAAAGTAGAGAAAGGGGAGAGGAAAGGAAAGTGTTAAGGGAGAAAGCAGGTGGGGAGAGGGGGAGCAGGAAGCCAAAGAAGGAGAGTGAGAAAGAAGTAGGAAGGAAGAAAGAGGTATACAAGGGATACCATTCTCTAAAACTGGCAGTCTTTACTGTGAACCTTTGATGAATACTGGTATGACTTCAAGACACCTATGTTTCTATTGTTCAGATTCACATAATAAATCGTATGAATAGTACTAGTCAGGTCTAGTGTTAGTGGTCCCAAAGAAGAAGTAAAGAAAATGGAAATAAAATTCACCCAGGACTCCAAATTGATGAGAATTGGAGAAATTGAACAGGGCAAAGCAAGATTTAGTGGAATTAAAAAAGTGAGCAGTAAAGAAAAAGTAATGAGAATTAACTTATGAGAAATTGTAAGCCTGAGAGTGAAAGAAATTCCTACGAAATCTGTAGCATAGTATATGGTGCTGAATGGGGCAAAGGTCAGAGGATGAATAACAGCAGTTACTCAGTGGTAAAGACAAAGCTGCTCCCTTTGTAAGTTTCCTATCATCTAAGCATTTCTCCTTACCTTTAAGCAATTTTTAAATATTTTTTTTAGGTTTTTTCAAGGCAAATGGGGTTAAGTGGCTTGCCCAAGGCCACACAGCTAGGTAATTTTTTTTTTAAGGCTTTTGCCTTTTGCAAGGCAAATGGGGTTAAGCAGCTTGCCCAAGGCCACACAGCTAGGTAATTATTAAGTGTCTGAGACCAGATTTGAACCCAGGTACTCCTGACTCCAGGGCCGGTGCTTCTTCCACTGCACCACCTAGCTTCCCCTTCAGCTAGGTAATTACTAAGTGTCTGAGGCCACATTTGAACTCAGGGCCAGTGCCCTGAAGGTATCCACTGTGCCACCTAGCCACCCCAATTTTTTATAATTTAAAAAATGTTTACATCTCTTTAAAGTTTATAAAATCTTTATTGATGCAATTGATCCTCAAAATGAAATAGAGCACAGAAGGTAAACTCCTTTACCTTCTCACTCTGTTCTTCTTCTGCAAGGAGACTGTAATGTCACATAAAAATAAAATGAGCCATGGTGAATTGTGTCCTAGGAACTAAAGCTCTGCAAGGAATCTGAGATTGTTCTCCTAACTCCTTTGCCAAATGAGAGAACTGAGGCCCAGAGAAGTAGTGGTTTGCCACTCACGTGAAAGTGAGTGAAAGAGCCTGACTGATGTATGTCCATACATGTATGGGGATAATCCATAATCCAATCTAGGAGGGGTGGGATAGAGAAGGAAGTAGAGGGGGAAGGGCCTTGAATCAATAGGGACTTTGAAGATTCTTCAGGAAGAGATTGACCTGTGATTTGAGAAGATTATTTTGGTATCTAAGCCACTGAAGGTGAATTAATTGTAGGGGGGGAAGGAGACTTCAATCCAAGAGAGTCATTTCATTTAGATATAATTAAAGCTGAAGGTATAAAATCACTTACCACCCCTGGGGTTCAATTTCCCTATCTGTAAAATGAAGGGGACCACAGGATCATAAATACATAGCTAGAAGGGGCCTTAAGGCTATCAAATTAGACCTTCATTTCTATAAACATGGACACTAAGGCACAACTCAAGATCACAAAAGAAATAAATATCAAAAGGAAAAATTCTGGTCTTCTGATTCCAAATCCAAGGTCCCAGTATCCTCTGGAAGTTCTTTTAACTCCCTATCTATAATCTCAGCATAGTGGGCTTAACCAAATTCATCATATTTTCATCAGTAAAGCAGTGTAAATCTGAGTTCTCATTCAGAACATAAAATTATTTTATTTCAGATGATCATTAAAATGGTGCCCACAAAAATGAAATATTGGCATTTTTCTTTTCTGAGTTGTAAGATCCATAAGATAATATTAAAAACTATTTTCTATACATATCCAATGAGATAATCTGCTGCCTTGGCATCCCAGTGCCAGGGGACACTGACCATCAGGAGGGAATGTTGAGAAGGGCACCATTTTATCAAGGGTCTAGTGGGACCAGCGGATAAGGAAAGATTAGGAGAATTAAATATGTATGGCTTAGCTAAGCAGAAACAGTGGGGAATAGCAGTGGGTGGTGGAGGTGGACACAGTGGTAAGCTAAAAATATCCAGAAGATATGAGCATTTTCAAGGGATAGGGATTTTTTAGTATGGAAATGGTAAGGCATAACTAGATACAATATATGAAAAGGATGGAAAAGATTAGTTTGAGTGCTCAAGAAAAGATTTTTGGATAAAAGGATAAAAGTGTAGTGAAAGAGAAGGTAGAGAAAATAGTCTTAGTATATCTCCAGGAGAGACCACCATAAGGGGGTAGGGAGAGAAACCAATGAGTGAAGATGCATCAAGAAAAAAATCAGATTATGATGGAGGTCAACAGGCATACATTCTTTGGCCTTAGAATATAGATTTCCAAAGAACTCCTAAATAGGAGGGAGACATCTAAGAGAATATGTCTTTTCTTGATGAAGTTAGTGAAAGTGTCCTCACTGATTTTTATTATGAATATGGAACTCTGAAAAAAAACTGACTGAGGAACCCACTAGAGGAAAACAATTTGGATGGGATCTATCAACAGAATCAAAAACATCTTGTAGGTATGGTCACCTCTACCTATGACCATATGGGTCCTATGATATGAGGAATATTTCCTATGCCTCAGTGCTTTAGATGGGCATATGCAAGGATTTTGCTTGATTATAAGTTGTTTGTGAACAAAGGCTATTTTATTTTTTTCCTCTCTATATACCTAATGTTTCAACTTGTGATTTCTTCTGTGTGGGGAACTTGAAGATAAGGAACTGCTTTCCTGCTCTCCAATTTTATAGCCTTAGAGAACTTCATAGGTCATTGTGGTTGTGTGTCCTTCATTCTTGAAAAGGACCAGGACATCAGGAAAGTGATGCCATGATTTGCAAGTGAATTGGATTTAAGTGAGGGCAGGCTGTGCAAAATCAGCCTCACTTTCTTCTCCAGCACCATCTGGGACAAGTGGCAAGTTAGAGATCAGGATCACTGGAAATAGTCCTGGATGGACTGAGAAATAAAGTGACTGACCAGGTTGACAGGCAGCATTCAAGACTTGAACTCAGGTCAACCTAACTCAGAGAGCAGCTCTTCATCGATGATACCATATGGCTTCTCTTCAGGATATAGACACAAACACATAGTAGAGAATTCTGAGCTCATGTTGGTCTGATCAGTCACAATCAGACACACCGTAACTTATCTCCAACATAGTTGATGTCATACTGATCTTCATTAATGAAGTACAAGAACCAGGTTGAATTCAATTTGATAGTTTTTCAAACCCAGATATAGACCTAGTGCTGATATTTGTTTACTATGGATACTGGGCTTTCTAAGATCCCTGATATTGGTGTAAGAATTTTAGAGCCTACAGAATTCAGTTGAATTTTTTTTAATGAAATTTCAAGTTACATGTCTAAAACTTGGTAAACTTATTTCTTAAAAATAATTACCATGTAGACATTTGGGAACTGGATCCCCAAATAAGACCTAATCTAAAAGTGGATCTTGTGAACTTGCAATGTTTGATAACAAGTTTCTTACTAATTATTTTCTGCCCAAAGGAATTCTAGGAAAAAAATAGCTTTCACTTTGAGCAGCACAGGCAGGAGCAGACTAAAGCATAGGATCAAAGAATTTCAAGCCAGGAGGGACCTCAGGGACCAACTTGTCCAGCCCTCTTTATTTTACAAATGAGAAACCTTTGGTTGCTAGAGGTTAAGCTATTTGCCAGGGTGTTCCAGAAAGTAAGAAGAAGAGGCAGGAGTTTTGCTCTGGTTCATTGATTGCTTTACAATCCAAGGATTAAAAAGAAATGCAACCATATGAAATGACTTAAACAAAATAACTCTTTGTACTCAGAGTTACTGACCATGAATAACCAGAACTGACCAGAAGTCAGACCAAGAGAGAAAAACTGAAAGACTATTAGTGACTTTAAGCAGGAATCCTAGAAGATTATGCTCACAACATTTATGGCAAGGGTAGAATCACAGAGGAATAACAAAAAAATAAAAAGAACTATGTTCACAGTCATGAGTAGACAGCTAGTTGTCACAGGGTCTAGAGTGACATACTTGGAGTTCGGAAGACCTGAGTTTTAATTCTGCTTCAGACTACTTTTACTAGTTGCATAACCCACTCAGCCTCAGTTTCCTCAAAAGTAATGTGAGGATGACAATAGTATCTGCATCACAGGGTTGTGATGGTGACTAGATGATATTTTATATACATATGTTTATATAAACATACATATATATAAAGCATTTTATAAAAATATATGGCTATAAAATGTTAGGTATTAACAATAGTTACAACAGCAATAATAACAATGGAAATATCATAGAAATCCCTCTTCCATTTTGGAAAGAGAGTCATCCTGTCATACCCCAAACCATAAAGGGATGGAGAAAGAAAAACTCAGTATACCACCTCCAAAAGATTATTTATTGCTGTTCCATACAGATCTCATGGCTCCTCTCAATAGATCCTTCAAATAGTTTCCTTTTTAAATGAGGTGCACCAGAATCAGTTTATTTTGTTTCTTCCACTAGCATCAACACTTAGATTCTTTTAAGTGAGCAGCTGAAAACCCAAAACAAAATGGGACCCCAACAGCACCTCAGAAAGAAGTGCTAAATACTTCAATGAGAATATTGAAAATTCCACAGGATTTATCGTCTCTCCTCACAACACTCTGGGGACTTCTATGAGTACCAGCAACAGGAATAGCATTCACCCACAAGAGGGAAAGTCGAGAGTTTCACAGGCCTAGGACTCCAGGGAGGAAATAGTGAGGCACCCTGTCATCAGTAGAGAAATGAGCCAAATGCAACCCCAAGTTTTACTTTGGCCTTTGCTTCATGGAGATGAGGATTTTGGTACAAAAGCTGAACCTCCCTTTCTCCACCTGTCTAATAGACCTAGATTTTCAACCACTCTTTCCAAGGATTATAGAATATATATACATACATATATATATATATATATATATATATATATATATTTAACTAATAAAATAACTGGGGAATAGCAAGTTGGATAAGGAAGCATCCTAACAGCTTTAATCTCCTTTTCTCACCGATATACTCACTGAAATATTTATCACTTGTCTGATTTGTGCCATCACGCTGTGCTAGGTTTGGGGGATAAAAAGACAAAATGATAGAGACCCTGCCCTTAAGACATTTACATTCTAGCAAGGAGATGCTCTTCTATCTACCTAGCTATCTATATTACCTCCCTCCCTCCTCCCTCTCTCCCTCTCTTTCTCCCCCCCATATATAAATATATTTATATATTTTACATACATACAATACATATATGATGTATGTACATAAAGAAGAAGGGGGATAGGGGATGGGTTTGTGATTTCATTGGTTCAAAAACCTCTCAAATAAAAATGCTGTCAACCAGAAGAAGTTCATACCTTCTCTATCACTCAAAGTCTTAGAGAGTAGCAGGGGTTGGAGGTGGAGAACACTCTGAAATGTTAAATGATTTGCTTGGGGTCACAGAGCCAGTATATGTCAGAAAAGTTGACCCCAGTTCAGCTCAGCTTTGAGAAGCTTCCCTGCTTTCTCTACTACTTCTTTTTGCTTCTATATAAAATATAGACAGAGAAATTAATTTAAGTTGCAAATTTGATGAACATTAGCAAACATGAACTTTCCATATATTAAAAAACAGGAAAAGAAGATTGTAAGGGAAACTGTGAATCCCTATCACTCACAGTTTGGATTTTTTTAAAGTATAAATTAAATTTATCACTGTAAGACCTAACACTGCCTAGCTTGTCTATGTCCCCTTCTGAACTTCCAGGGTAAGATATTTGAGGGTTGTGGAAGGCAGGAGCAGCTGAGGGAATCAGGAAAGGCCTCATGCAGAAGTCAAAGTAAAACTCAAGACTTAGTTGATTGTTATCACTTCACCCATTTGGTGAGTGAAAGGACAAATTTCTTTAATGTAGGTCAGTCCAATGCGAGAAATAATAATTAAAACCAAAGCCCCATCATGTAAAAACAACGATGTAACACTTTGCAGAGAGAGAAAAAAAGTGTGACTAAAAAAAATTCCCCAAAACAAAAAAATCTGCACGTGTAGCAAGCCAAATGCCTTCCCTAATGTATACTCACTTGTACAGTATGAGGAAAGGTTTTTCCCCCCCTCAAAAATACCAAACACTGCTCTGCATGAATATGTATAATTAGATGTTCTCTGTGAGTGAGAAGTAGTAATTAATTCAGTGTTAAACATCACAACCTATTACTTGAACTCCATGGCAACCATGGTTGCCAATAGAGAGAAAATGAAATTTTAAGGCCTATTTTTAAACAATTACATTGAAATTTTGGAAAATGTGTAAAACCTGGCTCCTTTTATTATTAGACTAAAACAATAGACCACTCAGAATAGCAAAATCAACAAAGGGAGAAGAAAAGGACCCTCTTCTGTCATGGAAACCAACTCAACTAGTTACATATAGATCTCACTAAATGACCTTAATTGGTTTCATGTCAAGTGATATATATGTGAAAAAGGCAGTACCCCTGTACCAGTGGTATAAATGATTGATGGGTCAAATGTCAAGACAGCAGGGTTTTATGACCCTCTGGTTGGTTCTACCATTAACTTGGCTTGAACTTTACCAAGGCTTGCCAGTAGAGCATGATTCTCATTCTGTCCAGAAGTATATAATTTATACACTTTTGAAGAACTACAAGCTTTTTAAGGTTTTGAAGACTTCATTAATTCAAATTGTGCCCATTTATTGAAGAGGGCAATGAAGGTCAGGAAATTCATGCAAAAACCACTTTCCTTAAGTACTGAAACATCTACTGTAGACGTCCTTGTCCAGTGTTATTCCTGCTTTCTTTCAAAGGAAAGAGGTGTGTAACTCTCCAAATACCAGGAAGAAACTCCCACCTCCAGTTTTAATGGATAGAATATGAGTCATGGAGTCAAGAGGACCTGATTGAAATCTTGCCTCTAATCCTTGCTAGATATCCTGTTTCAGCTTCAGTTTCCTTCTCTGTTAAATGAGGATGATAATAGCCTCTCTGTGTCAGGGTTATTGTAATGATCAAAAAAATATAATACATGGGAAATAATCTGTAAACCTTCAAGAGCTATGTAAATATGCATTATTCCGGAAGAACAAAGGAAGTTAAAGAGGCTCTCTGCAAGTGAAGGAATATTTATTTAGTTGCACACATCAGGTATCATCAATTGATAAGCATTTATTAAGCTCCATGTGCCATTCTACTAAACTCTGGGAATACAAAAACAGGCAAAAGAGATCTCTGTCTTCAAAAACTAAATTAAATAAATAAATAAAATGGACATTTAGAAAGATAGGACTGGATAATGAAAAGGAGCCCCAGGAATCCAGAAACAAATTCTAAACCTGTCTCAGTCACTGACTAAGTGATCTTAGTCAAGTCATCTAACTTCCCTAGGACTGCTTCTTAGCTGTACAATAAAGCTTTTGCCATGAGTCTTAGGATTTCTTTAAACTCTAACATTCTGTCTTAAGTGATGAGTTTCTGACAGGTTTAGATAAATATCCATCCCCATTCCTATCATTACTATAATTTGATATTCTCAAACCCCTTCTCTCACCCTTGCCCCCCCCAACCAAGACCATAGAGACTTGTTTATTTTAATCTAAAGTTAACCTAGCAATACAGCAACAGAGCCCTGGTCCATAAGCATTCTGGAAGTCAGAGCTTCCACTTATTTCTGACACATAGTTCCTTCAGCAGGAGAGTTGGATCTTGAGTGCATCCTGGAGAAAAGCTTTCCTAACCCACTGTCATCAATCAATAACAGTTTATTGTTAATAACCACATCCAGGAAATAGTGAGTGACCCTCCATGTTGAGCCGGGAGAGGAGATGTGCTTTAGATAACTTGGTAAATATTTCTAGGCTGGGCAAACAGTATCTCTTATATTTTTCCTAGTGAAAAGAGAAGAGAAAATGAAGCAGTCTAAAACCATCTTCAGATTCAGTGAAGAAAAAAACAAGTCTATAAAAACAAACAGAGCAAGTGGGTGGAAGGAAGACAGTCCAAGGAAAACAGTTTAACTTGGGGGCCGGGGGAGGGAAAGCTTCTAGCTGTTAAAATATGACAAGAAACAAAGCAATTATTAATTACTTACTATGTGCTAAGTGCTGAGGATACAAATATAGCCAAGAAAAAAATGTTCATGCCCTCAGGGAGCTTACATTCTACTGGGACATTTAAAGGGACAGTACAAAGGGGAATAAGGTAGAGAGAAGGTACCTTAAGTTATTTAACCTAAAAGATTTCTCATTCTTTTTTTTTCTAGGTTTTTTTTTTTGCAAGACAATGGGGTTAAGTGGCTTGTCCAAGGCCACACAGCTAGGTCATTATTAAGTGTCTGAGGCTGGATTTGACCTCAGGTACTATTGACTCCAAGGCTGGTGCTCTATCCACTGAGCCCCCTAGACACCCAAGATTTCTTCATTCTTAAAGTGTGTGGTGGGTAAAATCCTCACATGAAGTAGACCCTTGGGACCTCTCCCCCAATTCACTATATGCTTTTAGTTTGAGGTCTTTAGAAGATAAATGACTACTACTACTACTCCCATGGTTCTAGGGGCAATCTTAGGCAATCTTTTAATAGTATCACTTGGAATCCCACCAGTATACTCCCAACCAACAATCAATCTGCCAGATATCATTACCTTTTAGCAAAAATGCCCCATTTCCCCTAAAACACTTAAGACACACTCTTTCCTAAGTATATAAATCTGGGGGAAGAGAGAGGTTAAACTTAAGGAAGAAAATGGTATTAAGGCACGCATATAGAGACCATATGTGTATCCTCAAAAGTCCTTGTTATTATAAATCCTTTACTTAATATATAGCCAGCAAGGCTATGGTGTAAGAGTCTACACTCCTTTAAGCTATTTCCTTCTGAATCCATCTATTTCTAGATTTGACCCTGGTAAATTTGTCTCTGCTTTTGAATGGATATATTACCAAAGGTGACTATGTGTTAATAGCCAACATGGCCAAATGAGAGACTCAGCGCCTGCTACTTTCCTTCAATCCTTTCAGGACATCAACCTTAAATCTTGAAAAAAATAAAGAAATAGTCTCTCCTTTGATGGGGAACAATCTGTTTGACCATATTTCTTTTCCCACTTTGATGGCTTATTTCCTACTGGTCCTTTCTTGAGTGGAAGAGTTCTCATCAGTGGAAGATTGAAAAGAGTGAAATGGAGAAGGAGAGAGAAAGGGAGAGAGAGAGGGAGAGAGCGAGGGAGGGAGGGAGGGAGGGAGGGAGAGAGAGAGAGAGAGAGAGAGAGAGAGAGAGAGAGAGAGAGAGAGAGAAGAAGAAGAAGAAGAAGAAGAAGAAGAAGAAGAAGAAGAAGAAGAAGAAGAAGAAGCAGAAGAAGAAGAAGAAGAGAGAGGAGAGAAAGGGAAGGGGGGAGAGAGAGAGAAGTGAAGGAGGGAGAAAGGGGGAGAGGGGAAGAGGGGGGGAGAGAGAGAGAGAGACAGAGAGAGAGAGAGAGAGAGAGAGAGAGAGAGAGAGAGAGAGAGAGAGAGAGAGAGAGAGAGTGTTTTTCTTCTCTCTCCACCAAGCATGATTTCCCTTTTGGGGCCTAAACCTGCAGTCTTTCACCAGCAGGACCGTCTACCTCTTGATTGACTTATCAATGAAATGGCTGCTATTTTTATGCCAAAGAGGAATGATGATCTTATCCCCTAATCACCAGCTGCTTCCTGTAGGACATCATCTAAACCTTCATCCAATAGTCCAGAGTCCTAAAATCCTTTCTAATTGAGAAAAGGCTTGTCCAAACATTGACAAAGATTATAGACAAATTCCTTACTCCCTATTTTACTCAGTTGCTTAATGCATTCAATTAAGATTGCTTCTGTGATTACTTTATTTGGAATAAAGGAGCAGGAAGAGACTTCATAGTTTAATAACCTTCTCCCAACATTATACAAATGGGGAAATGGACACCCCAAAATGTAAAGTCACCTTTCCTAGATCACTTATAAATGTGTGATATAGCAAACTGTTACAAAAACAATTTGGGGGTAAATTTGGAGCAAGCTACAAATATTCAAATATTTACTATGTCCCTGGGAGTGAGCTAAGTGGTTCTTTCAATTACAAAATTCAATTCTGTTCAAAGGTCACCAGCATAGAAAGGAAGGAAATCAAGGACAGAAAATCTTATATAGACATTATTAATGTAATCAATAATAATTCATATTTCTATAGTGCTTATATAAGAAAACTAACTAACTAAGCTAAAGGTTAGATGTTATTATCCCTCCCTCTCCCTTTTATAGAAGAGAAAACTGAGACTCAGAAAAAGAAAATGACTTGTCCAAAGATAAAGAGCTTATCAGTCTTAGGGATAGGAGGTGATCCTTAGGGTTCCTTACTCCAAGTCCAGCCTTCTTCCCTTACCATTAAATTCAGAAATTAATTTCTAACCTCGCCCCAACAGCAACCTAAAACTATAAATGAATAAGGACTAGGAAGCAATTCCATTCCTCCTCTTCCCCTCATTTTGTTTTCCCATTTTTAATTTCTAATTCACTGATACCATCAAGAGTTGTTAATTTTACAAAAAATTCTGCTATTCAGTCATCAAAATTTATTTCATTTTTGACTTGGAGAGGAGTTCCTGACTTTGGAGAGAGCTAGTCTCAGAAATTAGCAAACTGACCACCAGAAAACTCCAGAAATATCAGCTTGGTCGCAAATTCTAGACCAGGAATCTTAATTTAGAGTTCCTCAACTCCTAAAGAGTTATGGATAGATTTCAAGACAGGAAAAAATTACATGTTAATTTTTCTACCTTTGGTTTTTTCTGTTATCTTATTTTATGCATTTAAAAACTTTATTATGTGAAGGGGCCTACAGAATTGACTTCGCTATGGGATTCATGATGTACAAAAAGATGAAGGACTTTTGATTTAGACTCCTTGATTAAGACTCCAGATCCCCAAGAAGAGTCAGCTCTCTCAGAGTTCAGGAAAGGCTCCCAAGTATAACTTCCTAGTTTATTTAGCCAAAGCCATTATCAAGTTCTGTTGCTATCTCTCCAAATGCAGTTCCCAAGCAAGAGATAAGAAGTCTTAGCTGTATCTAGCGTAAGCTCCTTTAAGCAGGTTTCCAAATGCTGTTGCTAGAGTAAAACTATTCACCTGTAACCTGTCAGAAATCAACATGGGAGAAAGTTCCCTGGGATATGTAGGTTTAAAAATTTCCAACATCACAAATACAGAAAAGACCATAAGCTTCTCCTGAGCCTTCATTTATTCCAAGCTACTGACAATTAATTAACTTTTAAAACAGGCATTCTGTGGTAGAAATCAGGAGATCTGAGCTGAGTTGTGGCAACATCAGTTCACCGTCCAGTGAATGAAAGAATGACTACAGTTTATAAAATCATTGTGACTTAGCCATCCTATAAAGTCAGACATGAAAGTCAAGAATTTCCTATTAGATTCACTAACAACAACAACAAAAAAAAAGCAATGTGGGGGAGGGAAAAGATAAACCTATGTTGCAGTTTGCATCAAATCACACATAAGGCATTATATCCTTTCCACTGTGATGGAATGATTGGAAGAGAAGCAATTTCTCTTTCCTGTCTGTAAACTATCAAAATAATCTTCCCGAGGGGGCAGATCTCTTCCTTTTTCAAAAATCTTTAGGGGCTTCCCAATGCTTCCAAAACAGAGATCTAGTTCTTCATGGTTCTTTGCAATACCCTGCATCATTTAGGTGTTTTTGTTTTAAACAATGACTTAATCCTAGACTAAAGTTAAAGACAAGGTCACATAGATATTGTGTCAAAGGTGTGATTTGAATCCAAATTTTCCTGATTGCTAGCCTAATGCCCTAACCACCAGACAATATTAGCTATGTAAAATAATGCACTTTTAAATGGTACCAAACTCGGGGTGGCTAGGTGGCACAGTGGAAAGAGCACCGGCCTGGAGTCAGGAGTACCTGAGTTCAAATCCGGTCTCAGACACCTAATAATTACCTAGCTGTATGGCCTTGGGCAAGCCACTTAACCCCATTTGACTTGCAAAAAAAAACCCCTAAAATGGTACCAAATTCAAATTCAAAATAGCAGGCAATATTCAGCAGAGAAGGAAGGGACCTCAGTGGTCATGAAATCCAACACTCTCATTTATAGATCAGAAAATGAGATTCAGAAAGTTGCTTGGGTTCACTTATAGAGTACTTATTAAAGGTAAGGCATATACTTGACCATTTTTTAAAAGAATTAGTAAATAATTAAAGGACATTGTGACCTTTCTTTTTTCAGTTGTGCTTGACTATGTAATTTTGTTTAACTTTCTTGGCAAAGTATTCAGGGTGTGTGTGTGTGTGTGTGTGTGTGTGTGTGAAGTGAGAGGAGCCAGTTAATTAAGAATTTGCTGGGGTTTGTAGACAGCATGTCAATAAAATTCATCAGAAAGTAAAGCCAAGAAATGTCACTACATGGATAACCATTTGCCCATAACTAGATGATCAATTCTCTGTGATCAAGGATTGTATGCTGGACAAAATTCAACTCTATTTAACAATCACCTACTATGTTCAGGAGTCTGTGTTCCCTATAGGGATATAAAAGCATATATAACATAGCTCCAAGGATCATGAAATGTTTTTGCAAAGCAATGGGGTTAAGGTCACACAGCTGGTAAGTATCAAGTTTTTGCAGTCAAATTTGAACTCAAGTCCACCTGACTCGAGGGCTGTTGCTGTATCTACTATACCCCCTAACTGTCCTTCTCCCCCCACAGGCCTTTTTCTAATACAGAATTTGGCACATAGCAGAAACAAGAGTACTTACTGGCCACTATGGTCTAAGCTCAGGAATCCTGAGTTCAAATCCTGTCTCAATCAAAATTCCTAGCTATCTGGCCCTGATCATTTAAACTCTCAATATCAGTTTCCTCTACCGTAAAATGGGGGATAGTACCTACTTCACAGAGTTGCTGCAGGAATCAAATGAACTGATAGATACACAGATAGATGATAGATAGATAGAGATAAATACACAGATAGATAGTCACAGATAGACACAGATAGATACATACATACACAGATAGATGGATAGACAGACAGGAGTTCTTAACCTGGACTCCAGTAACCCCTTTTTAAAAAAATATTTTCATAACTGTATTTTAATATAATAGTTTTTCTTTTCTCTGAGAAGGATTTTATGTAGGGTTCAACAGAATCCATGACCTAGGCTAATTCCCTATATAATATAATGAGTTAGAATAGGAAAGCATTTAGAACTCACCAAATTCACCCTCTTCATTAAGCAAATCAAGAAATTGGGGCCCCAGGAGGATGACTTCCCCCAGGCTACAAAATTAGCCTGTGGAAGAAAAATGATTAAAACAATAACCAATCTCTCTACTGCTCCCTTCCATTGTTGTGAGTTAGATGGGAAAGAGGAGGTCACTAAAGTGAGGGGGATAACCATAGTCCTACATTGTGGCTAATGAGAAATGGTGTGTGACCAAGCGGAGTGCCACCCACATACTCTCCAGTGTTGGCTTTAGCACTTTTTTTTGATGTGGTCAGATAGAAAGTGGAGAGAAGACAAAGAGGTCTTATCAGTGGCTAGTGGCTAACAATCAAGAGTCTCTGCTTCACCTCCCTGATAATAATCACATGCTCTTACCATGTCTTGCTGAACTTAACCTTTAACCATCAGAGAGATTCAGTCCCCATTTAATGTGAGTAGTGGGAAAACTCTGACATCAACTGATAATGATTGGGCAACCCAGTATCTGGATTCGGCCAATTACTGAAACTTGCAGGTTGCACAGGGAGGAACTGTTTCTAGGTCTTTTGGAGAGCTTTCCAGAGGAAGCCTTCAGGAAGCTTATTAGTGTTGTCCTGGATATAGCCAGGAAGGAGGCTTCACTTCGCCTTTGCTCATTTTTTTGGTTATAAAATATATTCCATTGCACATTGTTGATGCATGGGTTGTTACTGAATTGTTTCAGTCATCCCTTCAATTCTTCATAACCCCATTTCAGGTTTTCTTGGCAAAGATATTGGAGTGCTTTGTCATTTCCTTTCTCCAACTCATTTGATAGATCAGGAAACTAAGGGAAAGAGTACTAAATGACTTGACCAGGATTACAGATATTAAGTGTCTGAGATTGGATTTGAACTCAGGAAGATGAGTTTTCCTGGTTCGGCTTGGCACCATATCTACTGCAGCATCTAGCTGCCTAAGCATTGGTTGGTCTTTTCTTTTTCTTCCCTTTTTCTGTTATAAAGGAAGGCTCAATGGGGAGGGGAAGAGTGAGGAATATATTCAGAAATAAAGCTGATAATGAAAAGAAAAGATACAGGCATAGTAACTGGGTCTGTGATTTCATTATTACAGAGATCTTCCACATTGATGAAACTCCCTCTGACAATGTTAGTTTTTCAACTTCTAGTCAAAGAGAGTTTCCTAAATTATAGAGTGGTTAAGTGATTTATCCAAGATCACAGAGCAAGTTAAGTGTGAGAGGCAGGGCTTAGATTATGTTTTAAAAGAGAGATTTGAGGAATTCTTCTGCCAACAGATCTGTAAAACACTAATATGTTTGGTTATTCTGAGAGACATACTTTGAAAAACTGGACTTCATGTATAAGAGCCTATTTAGTAAACAATGAAATTTAATAGTGGAGCTAATTAGAAATAATAATTAATATTTGAGCAGTGCTTTAGAACTTAAAAGTGGTTTGTGTATATGATCTCAGTGTATCTTCAGTGACATCCTGTGAGACAGGTATCATAGATATTATCTCCCTTCTAAAGAAGAAGGAAGACTGTAGGTGAAGAGATCTGTCCCAGGTTATATGACTTGGATGGGTCAGTAGTGGAACTTGATGTCACACTTCAAGTTTGAATTTGTGTTACCCTACCCCCTGGCCAGCTGATGTGAATCGTCCTGAAATGAAAAGAAAATGGAAGAAGTCTACCAGGTTTAATTTTAATCTTATGTCAACAGCATTTGTTATCTACTTCCCATTCATAATCTTTTTTTTGGAGATGAGAAATTGTATTTCAGATATAAATATTAAATTTGGGGCACAGAATAACATGCTTAGTTTCTCAATTTCAATGGCAAATCCCAAGTACTAAGTTATTTATTCAGGATACTGATGATTGTGGGTGTATTATCAGAAAAAGGGGCACAGCAATGATAGGGAGTGGGGAGTTGGTGAAGGTAAGGCTCCTCTTTGGAGTAAAGAAAACTATTAGATATCCCAGGAAGTATTAGAAAGATTATTTAAAGTAAAACTCAAGGGCACATTTTTTCTCCCATCAATCATGGCAGTAATTAGTAAAAATATGTCCCAGGTGGGATGTGGCATGCCACAACAGGCTTGGACTTTCTGAATTACATTAAAAAAATACAAATTTGAGAGGGATTCCCGAGAAACAGTATTTCTAGAAATAAGTGGCCAGTGCAGCATCTGCATATGACTTATGGGACCAGGGTTAGACTCATTGGACTTATTGGACTCAGTGAACACCCAGAAGGTCTACCAACCAGTGTCTTGTATTTATAAACATGTATTCCATACACACCTATAAGCATGTTTACCCTGCCCTCAGAACAAACAAACATTAATTTAGCCCTGTAGACCAAGAACGTAAACAACTTCCTTACAGATAACTTGTTAAGATGGCTTTGGTGATTCATCACCAATGGATTCATCACCAATGAATATCAACTCCTTGAGGTAGAAACTTTCACTTCGGTGTTTATCTTTTCAGAGCATAGCACAATGAATGCATTACCCAAAAGATGCTTTTAGGGAGGTAGAGAGGCACAATGGAAAGATAACTGATTTGGAAGTCATCTCACAATTAGGTCCCTAATTCGATGATACTAAACTATATTAAAATTTGTTTTATAGCAGGAGCATCTAGGAAACCCACTGTAGCTAATATCTAAGGATCAGTTTTGAGTTAAATTCTGTAGACCTTAATAGTAGAGTTTTCAGGAACTTATGGAGAAGAGGAAGATGAGTTGTGGATGAGTAAACCCTATCATGAGATGTTTTGCCCAGCATTGGATCTCTCTGGTGCTAAGAGGTATCTATCATGGAACTTTACAGAGACAGTTGAGCAACTCAGTGTTTTTCCAAATGCTATGGATTTTGGAGACATCCACTTGCAAGTCAGAGTTATTAAGCAAAATGTATAGCCCATCCTTCACCTTTGCTACAGATCTATCACAGACTTAGTTTGGTCTGCATTCCTGGACTGTTTTTGGTACCATCTTCTGCTGCTCCGTTAAAAGCATTTCTGGTCATTGAGAGACCACTAATCTCTATTATTGGCAGCTGTTAATTTTGCTAAGAAATAGATTATGCTCATAGTATTTTTCCCCCTTAGATTCTCAAAGATTTTTTATCATAACAGTCAGAGGTTCTGGGTTCAAATCCTTTTGACAGCCTGTGTGACTTTGGACAAATCTATTAATAATTCTAAAATCCAATTTCTTCATGTGTAGAATGAGGAGGTTGGACTTGGTGACTTCTAAAAGTTTCTTCTGGTCCTACAGCTATCACCCTATGACTGATGAAGATCTGATCTCAATTTTTTGGCTTCATTGTTGGATTTCATAATTTCATTCTACTTCCTTAATAGATTCTATCTGTCCTTTTCTCTTTATCAACATGGCCACTGCCTAAGTTGGGGTTACTGTAATAGCCCCAAGGATCAGTAAGATGATGCAGTAGACAGAGGATCAAACAGAGTTTGGAAAATGTGTTTAAATCCTGCCTCAGACACTTGCCAGCTGTGTGGCCCTGGCCAAATCATTTGACCTTGTTATAGTCTCAGTTTCCTCATCTATAAAATGAGCTGAAAAAGGAAATGACAAACTATTCCATTATCAAGAAAATACCAACTGAAGACAAAAAAGAGTTAGACAAGACTGGAATGACTGACAAACAATAGTCTCTCACTTCTCCAGTATTATCTTTTATACATGTGCTAAAAGAATTTTCCTAATGTACAGGGGTGACCATGTTATGTAACCTTGATCAAAAATGTTTAGTGTTTCTTTGTTTATCTCAGTCAATAAACATTTATTAAGTACTTATCGTCTGCTGATGATAAGAACCCACCATAATCTTTTCAGCATTCTTTCACATTATTTCCCTTCAGAACCTTTGAATTACAGTGAACCTGAGCTCCTTCTGCCCCTCCTATGCTTGACATATATATCTTCAACTCTATGTGTTCAAATGATTTCTTCTTTCATGGTCCTCCCAAAAGGTCCATCTTCTCCACGGAGATTTCCCTGATGGATCTGGTTAAATGTGAACTTTTCTCCTCCAAATTTTCTTAGTGCCCTTTGTCTGGATCTTCTTTTGTCATCATCACATTCTCTCTCCTATTAGAAAAAGGAGTGTGGGATACTAAAAAGAGAGTTCACTTTGGATCTGAGTTCAGATCTAACTTCTGATACCTACTTGCACTGTGAGTCAGGTCAAGGCATTTGCCCTCTTGTTGCAGTAGGAAATGCTGAAAGTATGAGATGATTATAAGCACTGGTAGAGAAATGTCTTCATCTGGGGGTTTCCTATGGTAATGAAATCATGAACATGTTCTCTATCTCTATCCTTTGCTATGTCTATTTGTATCCATGTTATTTTCCTTCCCTCCCATCAGCAGATTGTAAGTACTTTGACTTGAAATCTTATCTTTAACTACCATTTGTAAATGTGATTCCCATCCAGAATCTGAGCTAATCACAAACACATCCAGATTTGCAAACTTAAATGGAAAGACAATGGATCCAAATCCTAAATTGTGAATATTCTATCCCATAACAAATGCAAAATGCCCAAATATCAAAATATTATGGCAGCAGAATCTACTGATTGCTATGTCTCCAAAGACTGTCTGTCATTGTTTTTGAAGATATTTATAATGTATTTTTTAAAATTCTCTCAAAAAGCATTCTGGGTGATAAACACTACTATTATACTGATCAACTAAAAACATGTTTAATTGTCTGGAAAAAAGCTGATGAAATTGAAAAGACATACATTAGTCTTTAAGTCATTGTTAATAGAATGATAATGATGCGTAGGGTGTTTGTGATAAAGAATTTATTACAAATCTCTATTAAAAGTCATCTGTATCTTCCACTCTTTTCCCACTCAAAATAGGAATATATGATTTGTTATAGGAAGAAGCCAGATGCCATCCATTATCATCATATATATGATGTATTTATTTCAGATTCTTACTGGCTTGATTGATTTTGTAATAATGCTTAATGATAAATGAATTGTCAATGAATATTTTCACAAAGTACTTAAATTCTTTTTTATATATCCATTAATTCATATTAGTGATAGTACATAAGGGCATCCTCATTTTTTTACATTAAAAGGGTACTCACCTTCAGTGAATTTCCATATAATCTATGAGTTGTTAGATCAATTTTAGGATTGGAGGTTATCTAGTCTAATTTTTTCATATGACATATGAAGAAATTGAGGCCTATTGAAGATAAGTGACAGGATTTAAAGTCATACATTTTAGTCCATTCTATCTATAATTTCACTGATTAAGGGAATTCCTGAATAAGAACATGAAAAGGTGAAGTGAGTCAGCCATGACCATAGTCATTGTGACCAAGGCAGAACTTGAGCCCATGTTCCATGATTCACAATATTCAATGCTCCATTGAGAAGGATGAATATTATACTCTAGTATATCTAGATATACTGTAATTTTTTATTCCCCATATCTATGACTTTGCTATGATTATTTAACAAAGTGGAAAGTCTTCTCCTTATCTCTACCTCATCATGTTCCTCAATTTCTTTAATATGCAGCTCAAATACCTACTCCTTCTCCTTCCTTCCCTTCCCTTCCCTTCCTTTCCTTTTCTATTGTTTCCTGAGTACCTAAAACAGTGCCAGACCCTTAGTAGGTACTTAGTACACTCTGGTTGACTGATCATCTCTATTTCACAAATAAGGAAACCAAGGAACAAAAACTCAAAGTATTGAAGCAAGATGTTCCAAATCCCACAGCTACTAAGAATCCAGATTAGGATTTGAACTCAATTACAATTCCAGTGCTCTTCCCATCATACTCTAATATATCATATATCCCAATTTGTACTTTATTTTGTACTTGTCGTTCAACCTCATTGATCATGCATTTTCTTACTACATTTCCTTGCTTCAGTATCTTTCTTTTTTTTTTTAGGGGATTTTTTTTCAAATCAATGGGGTTAAGTGACTTGCCCAAGGCTTACACAGTTAGGTAATTATTAAGTGTCCGAGGTAGGATTTGAACTCAGGTCCTCCTGACTCCAGGGCCAGGGCTCTATCTACTGTACCACCTAGCCGCCCCCCCAGTATCTTTCTAAAAATAAGGAAAAAAACTTTTAATATAAGCATTATTAGTATAATATATGTAAAATATGTAACATACATTTATAAATAATACAATGAACCTATAAAGATCTTTAATTTTTAATAGTCTTACAAGAGGCAAAGGTTTTTTTAAGTCATGTTTTCTTCCCTATTATTTACATATTAAAAAAAAGTACTTCTCCAACTAATTTTGTTGGCCTAATGACTATTAGTCCTGTAGTTTCTAGTTCAAGTTGATAAATTTTGCTTTTTCAGGGGAAAAAAATCTCCTTCTTGGCAAAAATTGGAACTCCTAATATGGAATGCTATAAATATTTTTGTACATAATTACTGCTTTGGATGTTTTTATTTGTTATGAAGAGGGATCCAATTTCAGTGACTATGAATGGAAGGGTGATTTCGAGAAATTATTATGAGGTTAAAATCAAAAGGTATCAATAAAGTTTTTCCTTTCCATTAAAAAATAAAAAGAAAATTGTCTAGAGAAATTCTACATGGTGGGCCTGATAAATTTATAGTTTTACTACAATCTCCCCCTCCAGATTATAAGCATCCAGAAATCAGGGACTGGTCTTCTCCTTTCTTTGCATCTTTCACAGAAGGTCATAAAGGGTTCTCTCAAAAAAGCAGTGTGGTGAAAGGATAGTGACTGATTGGTCATACCCAGAAATTACATGAATAATAGTTTCTTTACTCTGAGTTAGAAAATATTTTCCCCAAACCATCCTTTCACCTCTCCCCTGGGGTAGTGGAGAATCAGAGTACCAGTAGTTTGTCATCTAATGCCAACAATTTTGTTTGCTCTGTCGCAGAGTTGATATTTTCGCATAGGACAAGAACAAGGGGAAAAAACTACGGAAAGGCAATTAGGAATGACTTTCCCAAGGAAGATTGTTTAAACTGGCACGTTTTGAAATTATTAGAGGGGAGAGGGGAAAGAGTCAAAGAAATTAATAGGGAGAAACATAGAAGTTTATATGTAGAAGAAAGGGCTGAGATCACTGAATTTAACCCCTCATTTTTACAACTACAAGAATTAAAAGCATGGACAGAGGCAGAGACAAGAATGTGCAAATTTAGTCATTACCTAGAAAGCATAGAAACAAGTCTTTTTTTTTTAGGTTTTTGCAAGGCAAATGGGGTTAAGTGGCTTGCCCAAGGCCACACAGCTAGGTAATTATTAAGTGTCTGAGACCAGATTTGAACCCAGGTACTCCTGACTCCATGGCCGGTGCTTTATCCACTGCGCCACCTAGCAGCCCAGAAACAAGTCTTAAACCTAATATCATTACTTCTGAACAAAAGCGAATGTCTTTCAAATCAAAGAGACAGTCATATCAAAATATTATACTAATTATTTGAAATATATATATATATAATATCAAGTTATATGTGACTTCACTAAAAATAAACTATTTCACATCATGGAAACTTTCTCCAACAATATTAAAATATAATTTTGATTGAATATGTGGAAAGTTGACATTTTAAATGAGCCCCAAGAAAGAACGGAGACTAAAAGCTTTAAGTTTGAATCTGGAGGTTCAACTGGACTAATGAATGGAGATATTTAAAAACATCTTAGTTTTCTCCAGGCAAGAAAGCTCTAGTGTCAGTGCTATCAAGAAGAAAGCTGAGTGCAAACATTAAGAGATTTCTTTGATGTCAAAGCTTAAAGGGAAGAACACATTGAAAAAATTAATGCCTATGTAACACCTTTCTTAAGGTATAATTAGGGCATGGTAAAACGGCTTATAAATCTAGAAAGTTTCTAAATGAAACCTATCTAATATGCATGAAAAACAGTGTTTATCACCCCCAAGGCTGCCATAAAAAGATTGGCACTCCTACATATGTGGAGACACACCTTTAATCTCAGGACTAGGGAGGCTGAGTCTGGGAGATTTTCTTAACTCAGAAGTTTTCAGAAGTTAACTCATAGAAGCCTGAACCAATCAGCTGCCTGTGCTAAATTTAGCGTGAATATGGTAAACCCTGTGGAGAGGAGGGCCATCACATTGTCTAAGGGGTGACCTGGAATAGATTAGAAATTTAAAAAAGGGTCTAAGCTTCCATAGACACCAAGGTGATACAGTGGATGGAGTACTAGACCTGGAATCAGGAAGACCTGAGTTCAAATTCAACTTGGACATTTATTAATTATGTGACCATGGGCAAATTGCTTAACCCCCATTATCTTGCTTTCTTCATCTGTAAAAGGAGATTGAAATGAAAACTACAGTATCTTTGCCAAGAAAAATACAAATGGGATCATGAAGAGTCAGATATGATAGAAACGATGGTACAACAATAAACTTCCATGCTGATCAGAGTGAGATTAGGCCAGTGACTGACTCCTGTATTTTCAGCCAGGGATGGGGGGACCCAGTATTTAGGGGGGAAAAGGTTAGTACTTTGTTGTCTAAAAGGAGAAAACAATTTGAACTATATTTTCAGAGCACATGATGGGCTGTCTAAATATTTACAGAAACAGTTTTTGGAAAAAAAGCAACTTGATTCACCTCAGAAAGTAATAGTAGAGGTTGAACACAGAAATACATTAATAGGCAAATCAAATGTTACCAAAAGTGAGTGCTATCTCTAATTCAAGAGTAGAATCAAAAGGGGCTCTGTGGGTAGCAACTATATGAACTCAACCAACAATACGTCAACATAGAAGCATCATATGATTGTATAAATCATGAGTTAAAAGATAGGGAAAGATTTTTGAAAGAGGTTCAGGATCAATTTACTGCCCCAAGAAATTATAAAAAAGGCTGATTTTAAAAGGACAAACTTCACCAGACTTACTGATCAAAGTCAACTGGTCAATAAAGTAGTGGTATCAGGGCGGTAGTGGTAACAGGGTATTTTATAAAACACCTGTTAGTCTCCTAGACACAATTCTATGAGATGGCTAGGATACTGTACATATAAAGGAAACTCATTATCTCTTGTAAACTAAGAGAGAACAGATCCCGGTACTAAAAGCACCCTCTCCAAAACCCTTCACTAGACTATAAACAAAGTGTCCTGAAAACAAAGTATCATCGTAGTCAGAACTGTTACTTGCAATCAGTAGGATATAAGATTGATTCATTAAGAATCATACTTTTAATAGCTGCTTCCATATTCAATACCATATTTCCAAATTACATGGAATGAAAATATTTCAAAATACAGAGATAGAAATGTAAAACTTTTACACCTCTGGAAGGAATAGAGCACAGTACATGTCATTCCTCTTGTTGGGTCTGGTAGGTGGTGCCATGGTGCCCAGAACACTGGACAATGAGTTAGGAAGACTTGAATTCCAATATGGTCTCAGACATTTCCCTAGTTCCATGACTTTAGTCAAATCACTTTTTCTCTGTCCCTCCCTAGTTCTTTATCTGTCAAATGGGAATAATTAATAACAATAATAATAATAATAATAATATCTATCTTCTAGAGTTGATCAAATAAAGTAGAATTTATAAAGGGCTTAGCGCAATGCCAAGTATGAAATAGGGGCTTATTAATGCTTGCTTGTTTCCCTTATTCACTCTCCCACTAGAGTTGTCCCAAAGATCTTTTCAGTGAACTCTTAGAAAATGAATTAATATCTTTATAATATTATTCAATTGCAGTCATATTTATTTATGCAAGTCCTGCACAAAATAGCAGGGCAGTGGTTTAGCCTACTGAAGTTTTTAAAAAGAGGTTGTGATGATGATGAAGAAGATGATGACAGTGACAACAATGACTGATAAAGGAAAACAACTAATGGATATTTTCAGACTCTACAATTCAGTAACCTCCTGGAGTATCCCATTATCCATAAAATCAATTTTAAACACCTTTATGGCCTAGTACAAACATATCCTTTTTATCTTTATTAAATATTTATTATTTTCCCTTCCATACTCTGAATGCATCCAAATTGGTCTTTTTTTTTTCCTGGTCTTTAAAGACAATGCTTCATATCTTGTCACCATCTACTTGCATTTGCCCTCCCATAAACCTGAAGGACACTCTTTTCTCATCTCTTCCTTTACAATATGGCTTAAGCAAGACTTTCTAGATGAAGTCTTTCTTGAATCCATCACATGCTAGTGGCTTCTGTCCCAAACTTTAGGCACATCATGCATTATTGAGCTTCACAGAAATCATTGTAAGTTTCTTTTTCTTAAATTTATAAATTGAAGGTATGTGGTAACCCTGCATTGAGAAAGTCTAATAGCACTATTTCTCCAACAGCATGTACTCCCAATGTATCTTTATACCACATTTTGGTATTCCTCACAATATTTCAAACTTTTCATTATTATTAATTATATCTGCTATGGTATCTATGATCAATGATCTTTAATGTTACTATTATAAATAATTGTTGGATCTTCCTTTTTCTGAGATACAGCAATATTGAAAATAGACCTATTAATAACTCTACAAATGGGTTCTAAGTTTTCAAGTAAAAGGAAAAATCAATCAATGCTCTAAATTTCTTTGCTGTTTTATTTTAATTAATCTCCACAGCTATCCCAACCTACTGCAACCATCTTGATCAGTCAGCAGCCACCAACATCAAAACTTGGCCCTCCTCCAACAAAAAGATTAGGACCTGTTGAAGGCTCAGATGATAGTTAGCATTTTTGATATTAAAATATTGTTTAATTAAAGTATGTATATATTTAAAGATATGTTAGTCCTGCACATTTGATAGACTACTGTGTAGTATAAATATAACTTTTATATGCACTGGGAAACCAACAAATTTGTGACTACAATATTTACTTTGTTGCAATGGTCTGGAACCAAACCCACAATCCTCCAAGTTATGCCAATACCTTGAATTTATCTATTTTTGTAGACATACATAAATTTTCTTTTTAGGGCAGCTAGGTGGCATAATATAAAAACTAATTATTACAGCAGATAGAATTTCATTTTGGAATCAGGAAGACGTGAATTCAAATCCAGACTCAATTTCTACTGTGTGACCCTGGGCAAGTCTCTTAACCCTGTTTGCCTCAGTTTCCTGATGTGCAAAATTATCTAGAGAAAAAAATGGATTTTTACTAAGACAATGTCAAATAGGGTCACAGAAAGTCAAATTAACTTAATGACAAAAATATATTCTCTTCATACTTATTCTTTATGTCATATATATGTACTTCTTTAGAACACAAGCTCCCTGAGAATAAGAATTGCTTCTTTCATTTTGTTTGTACCCCCATGAACTCTCTTGATAATGTCTTCTTTTTTCAATTGTTATTTTATTTTTCCAATTACATGTTATGAAAACTCTTCATCCACATGCATATACATATTTTAAGCTACATACTTTTCTTCCACTCTCCCTTTCCACTCCCCTCCCCTCAGCAGTGAACAGTCAAGTGAACATTGTACATACATATTTGTGTTTAACATGTTTACAGATTAATCATTTTCACTATGAAGAATTAGGATTAAAAGAAAAGAAAGAAAATCATAAGATAGGAAAGAAATAAATAAAAGAAAAATTTTAAAAATGGATGTAGTCTTCATTCAGATTTTTATTTATAAGGTTTTTTGGTTTGGTTTGGTTTTTCTTCCTCTGGATAAGGATAGCATTTTCCACAGCCAGGCCCTTAGGGTTGTCTTAGCTCTCTGAACCGCTGAGAGGAGCTGCATCCATCAAGCTTGACTAGCTCACAAGGGTACCGTTAATGTGTACAATCTTTTCTTGGTTCTGATTCCTTCACCCACCATCAATTCCTGTAACTCATTCCATGTTTTTTTAGAGTCTGACCATTCATAATTTCTTAGAAAACAATAGTATTCCATCACATTCATTTACCAAAACTTGTTCAGCCATTCCCCAATTGATGGACATCCCCTCAATTTCCAATTCTTTGCCACTAGAAAAAGAGCTGCTATGAGCAGTTAGAAACATGTCAGACTTTTCCCAATTTTTAATGATTTCTTCTGGATATAGGTCTAGTATCGATATTGCTGGATCAAACAATATGATCAGTTTTATTGCTCTCCAGAATGGTTAGATCAGTTCACAACTCCATCAACAATGCATTGATGTCCCAATGCTCCTACAACCTCTCCAATATTGATCTTGTTCTCTCTCTCTCATCTTAGCCAATCTGATAGGTGTGAGGTAGAATCTCATAGTCATTTTAATTTGCATTTCTCTACTCACTAATGATTTGGAACATTTTTTTCATTTTATACATATACAAATATATATATATATATATGTACACACACACACACACACACACACACACACACACACACACACACACATATATATTCCTTCATTTGAAAATTGCCTGTTTGAATTCAGGGAAGCCTGGAGGGATTTGCATGAACTGATGCTGAGCAAGATGAGAAGAACCAGAAGAACACTGTATACCCTAACAGCAACATGGGGGTGATGATTAACTTTGATGGACTGGCTCATTTCATCAGTGCAACAATCAGAGACAATTTGGGGCTGTCTGCAATGGAGAATACCATCTTATCCAGAGAAAGAACTGTGGAATTTGAACAAAGATCAAGGACTATTATCTTTAATTTAGGGGAAAAAACTGATGTCTTATTGTCTGATCTTGCTATCTCTTTTACTTTATGTTTCTTCCTTAAGGATATGATTTCTCTCTCATCACATTCAGTTTGGATCAATGTATACCATGGAAACAATGTAAAGACTGGCAAATTGCCTTCTGTGAGGGGTGGGGAGGGGGAGTAAGATTAGGGGAAAAATTGTAAAACTCAAAATAAATAAAATCTTTAAAAAATTAAAAAAAAAGAAAATTGCCTGTTCAGATTCTTTGATCATTTATTACTTGGGGAAGGATTTGTTATCTTATAAATTTGTTGCAGTTCTCTATATATTTTAGAAATGAGTCCTTTCTCGTAACCCTAGTTGTGAAAATTGTTTCCCAACTTTCTGTTTTCCTCCTAATTTTGGCAGCATTGGTTTTATTAGTGCAAAAAACTTTTTAATAAAATCAAAGTCATTCTTTGCAATTTATAATGTACTCTATTTTTGTTTGGTCATAAACTTCTCCCCTTCCCATAGATCTGACAGAGTATTTCATAGACTGTTAACTGGTCTATGGTGTCACACTTTAGGTCTAAATCCTGCACCCATTTTGAGCTTATTTTGGCGTAGGTGTGAGAAGTGAGTCTATGCCTAGTTTTTGCCCTACTATTTTTCAGTTTTCCCAACAATTTTGTTAAATAGTGAGTTCTTATCCCAGAAGCTAACATTTTTGGTTTGTCAAACAGTACATTACTGTTCTTACTATTCTTTCTTTTGAACCTATCCTAATTCACTGACCCATTAACCTATTTCTTAACCAGTACTAGGAAGTTTTGATGACTGCTGCTTTAGAGAATAGTTTTAAATCTGGGAGAACTAGGCCACCTCTCTTTACATTATTTTTTATCAATTCCCTTAATATTCTTGATGTTTTCTTGCTCCAGATGAATTTTGTTACTATTTTTTCTAGTTTGGTAGAATAATTATTAGATAGTTTGACTGGTATGGCACTGAACAAGCAATTTAATTTTGGGTAGAATTGTCACTTCAATTATATTAGCTCGGCCTAACCGTGAGCAATTGAGATATTCCCAATTGTTTAGATCTGACTTTATTTGGGTGATAAGTGCTTTAAAATTTTGTTCATATAGTTTCTGGGTTCTGGATTTGTCTTGGTAGGTAGATTCCCCAGTATTTAATGTTGTCTGCAGTTACTTTAAATGGAATTTCTCATTCTATCTCTTGCTCTTAGACTTTCTTGTTCATATATAGAAATGCTGATAATTAATATAGGTTTATTTTCTATCCCACTACTTTGCTGAATTTGTTAATTATTTCAAGCAGTTTTTTAGATGATTTCTCAGGTTATTTAAGTATAGTATCATATCAACTGCAAAGAGTGAACGCTTTGCTTCCTTATAGCCAATTCTGATTCCTTCAATTTCTTTTTCTTCCCCTACTGCTAAAGCTAACATTTCTAATACTCTAATGAATGGTAATGGTGATCATGGACATCCTTGTTTCACCCTTGATCTTATTGGAAATACTCCTAGTTTATCCCTATTACATATAACATTTGTTGATAGCTTTAGATAGATACTACTTACTTTTTTTAAGGAAAACTCCATTTATTCTTATACTTTCTAGTGTTTTTAATAGGGAATGGATGTTGTATTTTGTCGAAGACTTTTTCAGTATCTATTGAGATAATCATGATTTCTATTGGTTCTATTATTGATATGTTCAAATATGTTGAGTTTTCCTAATACTGAACCACCCCTGCCTACCTGGTATTTATCTTACCAGACCATCTTAGTAACAACTGGCTGTAATCTCTTTAGTAAAATTTTATTTAAGATATTTGTATCAACATTCATTGGGGAGATTGGTCTATAATTTTCTTGGTCTATTTTGTTTCCTGCTGGTTTAGGTATGAGCACCATATTGGTGTCATAAAAAGAATTTGGCAGAACTCCTGTTTTTAAAAATAGTTTATGTAGAATGGGAATTAATTGTTCCTTAAATGTTTGGTAGCATTCACTTATAAATCCATCTGAACCTAGAGATTTTTTCTTAAGGAGTTAATTGATGGTTTCTTTAATTTCTTTTTCTGAAATGGAGTTATTTAAGTATTTTATTTCTTCTTCTGTTAATTTGAGCAATTTGTATTTTTGTAAATATTCATCCATTTCACTGAGGTTTCAAATGTATTGGCATACAGTTTGGCAAAATAACTCTGAATTTTCTCTTTAATTTCTTCCTCAATGGTTATTCATTGACCCTTTTCATTTTTGATATTGTTAATATGGTAGTTTTCTTTCTTTCTTAAAATCAGATTAACCAAAGGTTTATCAATTTTATTGGGTTTTTTTAAATAAAACCAACTGTTTTATTTCTTAGGTTAATGGTTTTCTTGATTTCAATTCTATTAATCTTTCCAATGATATTCAGAACTTCTAATTTGGTAATTAATTGGGGATCTTTAATTTATTAGATTTTAGCTTTTTTGGTTACATAACCAATTCATTGATCTCTTCTTTATTTTATTCATATAAGCATTTAGAAATAAAAAATTTTCCCCTAAAAATGGCTTGATTGCATCCCAAAATTTTTGGTATGTTTCATTGTAATCATTATCTTGGATGAAATTATTGATTATTTCTATGATTTGTTTTTTAATCCATTCATTTGTAAAATTAAATTATTTAGATTCTAATTAATTTTGGTTTTTCTCTCCATAACCCTTTATTACATGTAATTTTTATTGTATCATGATCTGAAAAGTATGCGCTTATTATTTCTGCCTTTCTGCATTTGATTGTAAGGTTTTATGCCCTAGTACATGGTCAATTTTAGTATGAGTACCATGAACTGCAGAGAAAAAGGTATTTTTTTCTATCTCCATTAAGTTTTCTTTGAAGATCTATCATATCTAGGTTCTCTAAGATTTTATTCACCTTCTTAACTTCTTTCTAGTTTATTTTGTGGTTAGATTTATCTAGTTCTGAGAGAGGGAGGTTGAGATCCCCTATTATTAAAGTTTTGTTGACTATGCCTCCTAGTAATTCACTCAGATTTTCCTCTAGGAAGAATTTGGATACTGTACCACTAGGTGCATAATGTTTAATAATAATAATAATAATAATAATAATAATAATAATAATAATAATAAATCTTCATTGCCTATGATACCTATTAAGAAGATGTAGTTTCCATCCTTATTCCTTTTAATATGCTCAATTTTTGCTTTTGCTTTATGTGAGATCAGGATCACTACCCCAGATGTTTTTACTTCAGTTGAAACATAATTTATTTTGCTCCAGCCTTTTACCTTTACCTTGGGTGTGTCTCTCTCTGCTTCAAATGTGTTCCTTGTCAACAACATATTGTAGGATTCTTTCTTTTCATCTATTCTGCTTTCTGTTTCTGTTTTATGGGGGAGTTCATCCCATTCACATTAACAGATAAGATGAATAATTCTGTATTTTCCTCCATTCTCTCTTTCCCCATTTATATTTTTCTCGTTCCTTTCCTCATTCTTCCTCACCAAAGTTTTACTCCCTTTCCCCTTTAACTATTTTAAAATTTAACTTTCAGCTTATTTTCACTTATACCTTGACCTTCCCTTTTCTCAGTCTCTTCTTACCTTTTCTTTTCCTCCCTCCCCCACTTCCCTGAAGAGTAGAATGGATTTTTAAACCCAAATAGGAATGAACCTTATTTCTTCTCTGGGTCAAATCTGTTGAATAGGATTTACTCAGTGTTCACATGCTAACTTCTTTCCCTCTATCATAACAGTTCTTTGTGCCTCTTTACCTGGTTTTATTTGTCAATAGAAGTATCAACCTTTGATTGTCGATACTTCTAAGTATCGACAATCAAAGGTTGATTAATTGATTGCTTGATAATTTCAAAATACTATCAATCAAAGCTTAAATTGATCTATAGATTGATTGATAAGCAGCATTGGCTCATAGTCACTAAGTATCTTCTCTGTGGTCTCATTAGAAATACACTCAACCATGGTATTTAAGCCCTTGTTAACTGAAGTATGGATTAAGATAAAATCTCTTCCTAACCTTTTCTGTCCAATCCTTCTAAGTAGGTTCCCATCCTCTCCCCCCTAAATTCACTTCTGATATAATTAACTATAGATCTCTAGGTACTCTAAGTACAGAAACACTCTTAAGGTGTCTCTTAAGAACTTTACAATTGATTGGAAGGTACGAGAGACACTGGTTCGTGACTGCTCAGCATAGGATGCTCTCATCAGAGAAAATACTAAATTCTATGAGCAAGACAGATTTACATAGGTCAAAGGAAACTGAGACACATAAGTTTAGAGTACATACTCCAATTTTCATCTGGGCTACTTGTCTCAAATACAATGATCTCATCTTGGTCCTCTTCAATGGAAAGATAAGAATCAACCATACCCATATCCTCTAAATCCAATCTCTTCAACTGTATTCAACTCTTTAACTATCCTAAGAGAAATACAATTCTCAAGAGTTTTAAATGTTATAACTCCCCTTATAGGATTGTATACGATTTAATGTTCTTGACTAATATTTATTTTCCCCCTTTTCATTTATCGTTCTATGCATCTCTTGATTCTTACATTTGGAAATTGAATTTTCTGTTCGTTTCTCTTCTTTTTATCAGGAAATTTTGGAAGTCCCTTATTTCATTGAATATCCATCTTTTCCCTTGCAAGAATATGCTGAATTTTGCAGGGTAGTAAATTCTTGTAATCCAAGGCCTTAGCCCTCCAAAATATAGTATGCTAGGTCCTCCAGTCCTTCATTGTTTAAAGCGGATAAATCCTGTATAAGTCTGATTGTCTTTCCCTTGTATTTAAATCGCTTCTTTTTTGCTGCTTGCCATATTTTCTCTTTTATTTGAGAATTCTGGACTTTAACTACGTTAGCCCTTGGAGTTTTTATCCTGGGTTCTCTTTCTGGAGGAGTTCTGTATATTCTTTTAATGGCTATTTATTTTGTCTTTGTGCTCTGTTTTAGCAGATTTGGGCAATTTTTCCTGATAACATCCTAAAGGATATTTTCCAGGTTCTTTTTTTGTTGTTCTAGGCTTTCTGTCAGTTTAGATCAAAAAAACTACTGGTGATCCAGTAAATTATCTCTCCTGGTTTGTTTGTTTTTCCTAAAAAGTGCTTTAAGTTTTCTTCAATTTTTTTTCACCTTTTTACTTGGTTTGATGGAATCTTATAGTCTCAAAGACTCATTGCTTTCTCTTTGTCCAATTCTAATTTTTAGGGTTTTATTTTCTTCAGTCAGTTTTAGTGTTTCTGATACCAATTGAATTTACTCAGTGTTCACAAGCTTTTTGCTGTGTGGCATTCCTTTTCCAGTAGGTTGATTTTATTTTATTTTTTTTTTTGAGGAGCTACATTGTTTTTGCAGTTGGTTATTTTTGCTTTTAAAAGAGTTGATTTCTTTGGTCAATTTTTATTTTACTGCATGACTCATTTCTCTTTTCCATTTTTCTTCTTCCTCTCTTCTTTGGTTCTTAAATTTTTTAAGCTCTTCTAAGAACTTTTGAATTTGAGTCCCATTAATAGCCTCTTATGAGACTTCCCCTGTAGGTAATTTTTTACTGCTTTCTTCTCCTGAGTTGGTATTGCTATCATCATCATCTGCATAGTAACTTTCTTTAGTGAGCTAGTTTTCTCATCTTGATTGTTTGGCCTCTGCTCCTGGGGTACAGAGAGTACAGACCCAAACTTTTTATCCTGGGTCTGGGGTCTGATCCCTGGTTGGTCAAGATGTTGTTTAAGCAGTCCAGGCATTGCCTTTGCAAAGGTTTGTTTCCTCCTTTATGTACAGGTTCTACCTATGCAGTGGTTTGTTCCCAACCCAGTCCTGTCTTTTGCTCTAGTGTTCCCCAGGTTCAGATCCTCCCTGCTGGCTTGCTATATAGCTTCTAGGACTTGCGTTGCTGTCTTGTCACTGGAACCTGGACTGAACCATGGCTAAAAGTCTCACTCTGGCTTTCCTGCTTTCCTGCAAGCTCTTACCCCCAAAAGAGAGACCTTCTCTGAAGATCCTCCATGAAGTCCGCCATTGACAACTTCTTTGGATCTTGTCTTTGGTGAGATATGTAGCTTTAATGTCTTTTTTTGGTGGGGTCTGTAGTGTTGTGTAGGGAAAATTTCCAGGATCATGCTAGCTTTACGCTGCCATATTGGCTCCACCCAATAATACTTCTTAAAACAGACACTACTTCCAACAGCAATAGTCAAGACTGAGAGTACATACAATCCATTGGACCATGCCAAATGTCACATAGCAACTTAGCTCCACCAGAAGCCATGAAATGGCTGATTCAAGAGGGGAACCAAAAGGCCTTTTATGAGTAAAATCCATACAAACAACCCACAATATATCAGCAATAACGTCAAACAAAAACTGAATAAAGTGAGTTCATTTATTTAAAAAAAAAGCAGATTAGTTCATGCTATTGGAAAAGTCATTATTTTTTTACAATTTTCCCCCAATCTTGTTTCCCTCCCCCCATCCCTCATAGAAGGCATACACACACACACACACACACACACACACACACACACACACACAACACATTTTGTTAAGCCATGCCCCAATTGAAGGACGTTTACTTAATTTCCAATTCTTTGCTACCACAAACAAAGCTGCTATGAATATTTTTGTACAAGTGACTTTTTTATACATTACTAAAATATTCTTTTTTTTTAGATTTTTTTTTCAAGGCAATGGGGTTAAGTGGCTTGCCCAAGGCCACACAGCTAGGTAATTTCTTAAGTGTCTGAGGCTGGATTTGAACTCAGGTACTCCTGACTCCAAGTCCAGTGCTCTAGCCACTGCGCCACCTAGCCGCCCCCAAAATATTCTTGTTTAAGAGTAAAAATAATTCCCCCTTCCCCCAAAAAATATAGACCCTCATGAAAAATAAAGGAAAGAGAAAAAAACTGTGTTTTAGTCTGCGTTCTGATACCATCAGCTCTGTCTCAGGTGGATTACATTCTTTATGATAAGTCCATCATAAAAGTTACTTCCATATTTTTCCACTGTTGCTATTGCTGATTGTAATTCCCTCTATCCATTCCTCCCTACTACCATATATTATATTTTCTCTCTCCTTTCACTCTGTCCCTCTTCTAAAATATGCTGTAGGGTAGCTGAGTGGAACAGCAGACTGATCTCCAGCCCTGGAGCCAAGAGTCCCCAAGCCCACATACCACCCCTGAGACCCAGCAACCAACCACCTGGCCCCATGGTACCAGACAGGCCACCCAATCCCAGCCTCTTGAAAGAAGTAAAAAAGAAAATGTGTTATATCTGACTATTCTCTCCTATGATCTGCCTCTACTCAATCACCCACATCCCTCCTTCCCTCTTTCCCACTTCTCTCCTTTTTTACTCTAGATTTCTATACTCAATTAAGTGTGCATGCTGTTTCCTCACTGAGCCACTTCTACTGAGTGAAGGTTCCCTCATTCCCCCTCACCTTCCCCCTTTCCATATCATTGCAAAAGGTCATATATAGCTCATATTTTGCCCATAAACATATATAGCTTTTATATAAAATATCTTAGCCTATTCTACCTCTCCTTTCTCTTACTCCCAGTGCATTTCCCTTTTAGCCATTGACTCCATTTTTACAATATATATATCTTCAAATTCAGCTCTCTCCTGTGCTTCAACTATAAAAGCTCCTTCTATTAAATGAGAAATCTCCTATGAGTATTATCAGTATCATTTTTCTATGCAGGAATACATGCAGTTCATCATCATTAAGTCCCTCATATTTTACCCTTCTCCTCCACTATCTATGCTTCACCTAATTCCTATACTTGAAGGTCAAACTTTCTGTTCAGCTCTGGTCATTTCAACAGGAACATTTGAAATTCCCCTGGTTCATTTAAAGTCCATCTTTTCCCCTGGAAGAGGATGTTCAGTTTTGCTGGGTAGTTGATTCTCAGTTGCATTCCACATTCTTTTGCCTTCCAGAATATTATATTCCAAGTGAGCCCTTAATGTAGTTGCTGCTAAGTCCTGTGTGATCCTGACTGCAGCTCCATGATATTTGAATTGTATCCTTCTGGCTGTTTGTAATATTTTCTCTTTGACTTGGGAGGTCTGGAACTTGGCTATAATATTCCTGGGGGTTGTTGGATTTTGGGGTGGGGTTTTTTTGGCTCTCTTTCCAGGGGAGATTGGTAGATTCTCTCAATTTCTATTTTGCCCTCTGCTTCTAGGATCAGGGCAATTTTCCTGTAGGATTTCTTTAAAAATGAGGTCAAGGCTCTTTTCATGATTATACATTATAATTTTTAAATTGTCTTTCCTGAATCTGTTTTCCAGATCAGTTGTTTTTTCAATGAGATGTTTCACATTTTCTTCTAATTTTTCATTTGTCTGGTGTTGAAGTATTGTGTCTTGACTTCTGGGAAAGTCATCAGCTTCCTTTAACTCCATTCTACATCTGAAGGATTTCTTTTCATCAGAGAGCTTTCTTATCTCCTTTTCCATCTGGCTAATTCCGCTTTTTAAAGCATTCTTCTCCTCAATAACTTTTTGAACTGTTTTATCCATTTGACCTAATAACATGTTATCTTCTTCAGCATTTTTTTGGATCTCCTTGACTAAGCTGCTGACTTCTTTTTCATGGGTTTTCCTGCATCTCTCTCATATTTTGCCCAATTTTTCTTCTATCTCCCTTACTTGATTTTCAAAATCTTTTTTGAACTCTGTCATAGCCTGAACCCAACTTCCATTTTTCTTGTAGTCTTTAGATGTAGCATCTTATACTTCCTCATCTTCAGATTGAATATTTTGATCCTTCTTGGGATCATAGACAATGAATTTCTCAATGATGTTCCTCTTTTTTCACTGTTTACTCATTTCTCCAGCCTGTGCCTGGTTTGGGGTGCTTTCTAAGTTTTTGAGCATTATTAGGACACCTGCTTTTGGATTTTTTTGGGACACCCCACTGGGACCTTTATTCCTCCAAGGTCTTATGCTCTCTTGCCTGTGCTTTGACATGTAGGTGACCACAGGCACTCCCCTCTGCCCTGGAGTTGTGAGGAGCTATCTTAGTATGGAAGGCCAAACTGCAACCTGGACCAATGTGTAGGTAAACAGCAGAGACCTGCCCCAGGGAGAGCAGAGAGATTTCTGTAGTCTTCCTGATCCCATTACTGTCTATGGGCTGTGCTCTGGAGGTGCAGGCTGGTTTCCCCAGATTCCCACTGCAGGTTCTCTCATCAGGGCTATTCTGAGGCTGGTGCTCCTCAATCCACACTCATTCTAGTGCAGCAGAGTTCTCTCACCTCCCCTTCAAGCTGTTCCCAGGGATCCCTGGGCTGGGCTGGGCTGGGTTAGGCTATGCTGAGCTGTGGCCAGGGCTTTTTTCCCAACCCCTGGTCCTGGTGAAACATACCTTTCCCACAGATCTTCTAAGTTATCGTGGACTGGAAAATTGTATCACTCAGTCTTTCTGTGGGTTCTGCCCCTCTAAATTTTGGCTAGAGTCATAATTTGATGACTTTTGGAGTTGGGGGGGGGGGTAAGGAGTTTCTGGGAAATGCTACCTTCATGCTGACATCTTGGCTCCACCCCAGAAAGGTCATTCTTAAAGAACCCAGTACAGATTTTGCAAGGAAATGGTAGAAATTGCAATATATCCCTATGAGCTACAAAAATTTAACACCTACTGACTGTCTAGAAAAGACTATAATTATATCCCAGAAGTTCATTATTCTTCCCAAGGTGACAGGCATTCAGATATTATGCATTCCTCTTATGGTCAGACTTAATTCACTCAACTTTACACTTTACACTCTATTCTTATGGTAGGACAGATGGTAAGATATCTGGGATGGTGGATGTTATTGAATGGGATGGGAAGCATGATCTGGAACAAGTTAGATCTAGAAGGTTAGATAGATATGTAATAGCATATTTACCACCAGGACATCTCCTTTCCAGGACAAATGTCTAAAGCTGGACATTGAAGCAAATTACAAAAGTCTAGATTGTAATAGAGATTTCTGTAAGATATTAGAAATAAAGGCTACCAGACCACCTCTTTTCTTCCTCCTGATTTAAGTGTATTTCCCCATCCCAATTTCTAAGGCCATTCTACTCATCTTCCAGATCTGAGATTTTATAAAGATTTATACTAGGAAATTAGAGCTACTATGGCAGGAATGAAGGTGGTTCTGAATTTGGGGAAAAGCAGAAGGTGGATTACAAAATCAGTTTACAATGGCATAATTAAAGACTAGAGGCACAGCAACTTCTCTTCACTCTGATTATCTAAGGAAGGTGAGGGAAGATAGGTCTCATGCCTGAGTTTCAAGTTTCTCCAGGATTTTATCAGTCCCTATAGTAGTGTGCCTCACCTCCTCAAGGAAACAAAAGAAAAGATTGATACCTGTCTTATCTGGCAGAGTGTAATGCAGAGTAGTCTCAGTTTTGGAAAGAATGTGCTAGAACTTGAATACAGTGTGTTTTCTGTGACCTGGGCAAGGAATATCATTTCTCCTGTCCTCAGTTCCTTCATCTGTAAAGAGCTGGACCTCTGAGGAACTTGTCAGTTCAGAATGCCACAATCTTGCTTGTCTGTTCCATTCATATTTCCTAAACTGACTTCTATTCTTGTATAGCTGAACTACTGGAACCATAGAACAACAAAGAGCAGCACAACAATTGCCAATTATATGGCATAAGAAAGCATAGAGTCCTGTTCATACAGTCTTACACACACACACGGGTCTTAATCTGAGCCTCACACCAATTCCATTTCCTCCATTTCACAGATAAGAAAGCTGAGACTCAGAGAGGCTAAGTGACTTCCCTCTAATCACAGTTGTTAAATGTACAATGTAGGCTTTGAACCCTGATTCTGAAGTGCTCTAATCAAATACAGTATAGTGCCAAGTCCAGTCATGATCCTAGAAGATTGTCCAGAGGGGTGTTAACAAACAGACTTGGAATTTTATCTTCTCTCCAGATTTGGTAGTGGGAAGAGATTGTAAAACCAAAGGATGGTATTCCCCTTCCCCCCCAAAAAAACCCCATAAAACTAAATTATAAAAATAAATGAAGGCACAACCAGCTAACCTGGAAATTTATGATAAATATCAGGAAAACCAAGATGATGTAAATCAGAGATGCTTGCTCATAAGGGATCAGTAGAGAATTTGATCTATGTAACATCTGTTGTTTTAGTAGGTCTCCATGGGTCAGCTAAGTCAGGATTTATTTCCAGGGCAAAAAGATGGGAGATAACTGGGTAATAACTTTAAAGAGGCAAAAATAAACAACATTCATACCCAGGTCCCAACAGTTAAGGCTACAAAATTGAAATTTGATGCAATCATCTAGGAGATTCTGGTTCAAATCTAATATTCATATATGTATATATATATATATGTGTGTGTATGTGTGTGTGTGTATACATATATATATTCTCTGAAATTAACTAAGATGGTATCATCCTCAACATGTGTGACTTTTGAGGGGTTGAATATCTCAGTTCTCTGAAAGCTTTATAAAGATATTTTTTTCACTATGTTACCATAGATGTTCACATTGTCCAATTCCTAGGGAGAAATGCAAAGGTGACTAAGATATTTACTGGGAACAAGATTCTCAGAGGGATCAGTTGGAAAAATTAAGGGCTGTAAAAGATTTTCTTGTAGTCATCACTCCTGCCCATTGTCTTTCTCTGGACAGAGAAGCATCTCTGCTTAGGTCAAAGACCTTGGAGGGGGGGAGGTACTACCATTTCCTTTAGGAATCATTTGTAGAATATAATATAATTTGTAGAATAATCTCTCTGCTCTCCCTTGGGATATATCCAGTTGTCAAAAGAAATGCCTAACAGCTGACCATTTTCTCTGACTGGTAAATATTTTCCTCATGTAGGTGTTCCCTGGCACATAGCACCCATTGGGTCCTGAGAGAAGGGCATATAGGTTAAACATCTGAGTATATCAACATATATATATATATATATATGTGTGTGTGTGTGTGTGTACATATATATATAAATCCATCCACACATACAATCTATATAATACATGCATATGTTATATATAAAATGTATATGATCACAATACACATATGCACAGGAGTATGCATATATGTATATATCTATCATTCACTGATCAATAGATAATTGTTGTTATTCTGTTATTTCAGTTGTGTCTAACTCTTTATGATCCCTACCCCTTTTAGGATCTCTTGGCAAAGATCCTGAAGTAGTTTGCCATTTCCTTCTCCAGTTCATTTTACCGATGAGGAAACTGAGACAAATAGGGTTCAGTGACTTGCCCATAATCGCATAGTTAATAGGTATCTGTAGTCAGATCTGCATTGAAGAAGATGAGTCTTCTTAACTCCAGGCTGGACACTCTACCCACTACCTGCCCTATCACTGGATACAGACACATACATCCAAACCTACCTTGTCAGAAAAACTCTCACCTGCCTTCCTGTGGATGGCCAACATTTTTCTGCATAAGTTCAGAGTGCTGAATGTCATAGATTCATAGCTTTTCTACTATTTGTAAGTGACCTCAAAAGTTAACTCATCTGACTCTGTCATTTTGAAGGCAAGGAAAATAAAATTCAGGGCCATTTAAGGATTTACTCGAGTCACACAGGTAATGAGCTGTATCTGGATCTGAGTCCTTTGATTCCAAAGTTATGTGCTTTGCACTGTACCATCAACAATTATTAATATCTCCTTATATAAACACAATGAAAAGAACACTGGCTCCAAAGCACTGTCATTAAAATGGCAGCTCTCCCATTTATTAGGCGGCTCCTTGGTTATGTCATTTTATTCTCTGACTCAGTTTTCTCTTTTGAAGCTCAATTCATGACTTCTGAAGGACTTTCCAGTTTTGAGTAGTTCTCATAATGTTTGACTTCATTTGCCAGGTTTCAAAAATATGGGCTATGATGGATTTTTGAAAATAGGAAATCAAATCCAAGTCACATTTGGGGGCCAAACTCCCCACCTACAAACTAGGAGTTATCTCATAGTGAGAGCCAAATAAGCAAAGAAGGCTATGAGAATTAATTTGATAGACTCAAGGAAAAAGAATCAAAAACCATTCCATAAATGTCACCAATGACCCCACACACACACCAAGCACAAAAGCAGAATTTCCAGTGCTGATCTGGATCCCATATTCCTTCAGGGAACTGAATTTTTGCTGAAAAAGCAGGCAAACCCTGCAAAAGACAGGACTTACGCATACTTCTTCTATGCCTCCTTCTATTGTCAGGGGAGCGGGGCCAGAAGGGGCTAATGTGCTTGTATCTTTCCACAAGCATTTCTCTATCTAGCCTACTAGCTGATTAAGGCTACTTGAATGATACAAAGAATTGAACAGGGAAACAAGAAAAGCCTGTGAACTGATAAATAGACAATGACTTTTTATTTCTTGTTCATAAAATGCTAATTTTAATTCCACATTTTAGAAAGATAAGATTCCAATAAATATTCATATGTTTCACTCTTTTTAGACAAAGACTGAGGAAAATAGGCAGAAAGTTCTTATTTAAAATTCCCTATTTAGATTTTATAATAACCTTTATCTTTTCTGCATTTTCTCCCTGTATTAGTATCATGGGACAGGCAAACTTAATTATCTTCTTTTAAATTATATTTCTTGCATCCTTTGTTTGGTTCATTTGCTTGTTCATTCCTCTTGGATGTGGAATAGTGGGGATGAGGGAGAAAAGGAGGAAATAAGGTGGTCCTGTTTTGTCACCTTCAAAGAGAGAGGATGAGTGACTCTACCCCTTTTGAAAGGAAAAATGAACTCAATCTTTTCTCTAGTCCTGTGATATTACTGGAGTAGAGCACTGCCAGTGGGGAAAGTCCTTCTACCAATGCTCATCAGCACTTGTTCTGTAATAGAGAAAGAGTCACTTAGTAAAGGGAATAAGAATTTATATAATGACTACTCTGTGAAAGGCACTGTGCTTTCCAAATGTTATCACATTCTATCCTCATTTTACATTTGAGAAAATTAAGGAAGTTAAGTGTCTGACTCAGGGTCACAGAACCAACGTATGTCAGATTTCCAGATTCTGAGTTTAGCCCTCTATCTACTATATCTTGATACCTGTCATTCCATTACCATATCGGATTAATATATGGCAGAGTAGAAAGGGTTAGGAGCAAGGAAATATAAATCTTAGTTCTAATGATGGATGGAGGACTGGTGGATAGGGTGCTAGCCTAGGAGACAGGAAACCATGAATAAGTGTGTGTGTCTGTGTGTGTGTGTGTGTGTATTGACTTAAGACACTTATTAGCTGTGTGGCCCTGGGCAAGTCACTTAACCTCTCCCAATCGCAGTTTCTTCATCCATAAGAAGGAGATAACAATAACTGTAAAGAGTTAGAGAATCAAATGAGATAATAAATGTAAACATTTAGCAAAATTTGTGGCACAATCTAAATATTAGCTATTATTATTAATATTCTAACCCAGGCTATGCCAATAGTCAATTATGTGACCTTGAGCAAAGTCCTGTACTCTCTAGGACTTAGTTTCTTTCTTTTTTTTTTTTTTGAAAGGCAAATAGGGTTAAGTGGCTTGCCCAAGGCCACACAGCTAGGTAATTATTAAGTGTCTGAGACCGGATTTGAACCCAGGTACTCCTGACTCCAGGGCCAGTGCTTTATCTACTGCACTACCTAGCCGCCCCTAGGACTTAGTTTCTTCAACAGAAAAAGGGTCAGTGGCGGGGAGCGAGGGTGAGAAGGATGAGTGAGAGAAAGGGAGAGATTCTTTCACCTCAGATCTGTCTCAGTTTTATTATTCTAATTAATCATTTTCTCTCTTACAGTTATGAATTTTTTCCTCATAATTTTCTCAAAGTTATTCTCATATTTGTTTTTTTATCATAATTTTTTGTGCTAGTCATGGGAAAGGAAAAAGTTCATTCCTTGACTGAAGTCCTGCTCTGATGCCTCATCATGGGCTTCCAAAAGCTGCACCACAGGGACTCAAGCTATGATGGGTCCCACCAAGCGGGAAAGGTTACCCAGGAACAGAAGGTAAGCCTAGTTTAAGTTCAAAGAATCTCATTAGCTTAAGACTGGACATCAATTAGTCAAGAAATACATATATATAATAAATATATAATATATATATATATATATACACATATATTTATGTATGTGTTTGCATGAATGAATAGGGGTTAGAAACATAGTGGATAGACAACCAGATCTGGAGTAAGGAAAACTTGAGTTCAAATCTAGCCTCAGACATTTACTAACTATGTGACCTTGAGCAAATCACTTGCTTCAGTTTCCTCATCTGTAGAGTGAGCTGAAGGAAGAAATGGCAAATGATTGTAGTATCATCACCAGGAAAAACCAGAATGGGATAACAAAGAATTGGATATGACTAAAACAACTGAATAACAAAAATATATGTATGTGGAAAGAAAGAGGCAGGGGGGTAGGTATGGGGGGGGGGGAACAGAAGAAAGGAAAGATAAGACATCATTTCAATGAATGATGTGAAGGAACTATCAGTAGAGAGAGAGAGGAAGAGGGACTGGGGGAAAAAGCCACTTATAGAAGATCAAGTTAGAGCTATCTTGAAGGAAGATAAAGACACCAGAAGGTGGATGTAAAGGGAAAGGACATTCAAGACATGCAAGACAGTCAGTAAGAAGGCATAGGGTTAGGAAATAATAAAAATTTGACAAAATCACCCAAGGCCATCTGTGAAGGCATGAAGAGATCATGATCTTTAGCAGTGAAAATGGAGATGTATGGAGGACCTGCCCAATGAAATAACAAATCTTTGATACTTAAACATTGAATTTGGTAGGGCATAAAATTTTAATTACAATTTTTGCTCTTATTTCTACAATGAGCTCCATCTGCAAAAGGAGACTGACAAAGAACTAATGAATTGCAATTGAAAATAAATTTTCAGCTCAGTTGACAACTATCTTGGCTAAGCGCCTACCTCAATAGGAAACATTCAGCCAAAATATTTACCAACAGGATTTCAATTCTAAGACTTGATTAAAATATATACTTAGCAGTGCATGCTGCTTTTACTACTGGATAATTGGAAGCTCTGATAGCTAGACCTTCACATAGTGAGAAAAGTGTAAGTTATTGAAGTTATTGGGAATGTACATTGAGTGAATAACCTCAGAAGCTATGTATTTAAGATTTATGAAACCTTTCTGAATCTTTTGGACTTTTTTTTCCTTCAAGATTTCCTTCAGAAAGTGTAAATTTCTGATTGTAGCATTACCCTAAATGGGTCACTAGGATTTAATGCTGTGTCATGCATAAAAGATGGTGCTATTCATCTATTCCCAGTAAAATATGCATTTTGCAGCACTGAACATCCAGTAATAATTGTATTAGTAACCCCAAAATTATAGAACACTGATTAGAAAATCACAGAAATACAAAAGATTCTAACTATTCATATACAAAAACAAAGTGGATGAAAATACCCATCGCCTAGGGTGTTCTATGAAGCTGAACAGGCAACCCACTGAACTAGTCCACTAATATGCAATGACAAAGGAGAACAAATTGTACTCAAACTGGAATTTGAAGAAAAGATTGTGTTGGATTTGCATTTGAAAAACTATTAAGGCCTAAACATTCTAAACCAGTTAACAGCACAAAAATTCATCCATATAATACTGCCATCACCCCAGGGATAATCTGTCATCATGAGTCAAAAGAATATCATATTCTTTGTCCGATTAAAATGACAAGTAACTCACAAGCCAATGAAAAGGAGCATAGTGAAAGGGTAAGCTGGCAGCACAATATTACTGAAAATCATTCAATGAAAAAAAATCATTCATACTAGCAAAGAAATATAGTCAAGGATATATATGACTGGAAAATGAGGCATAATGGTTTGCATGGAGGATGAGAAACAAAAGATGGACAGAGTAGGATAATATAATCATAAGATATTGAAAAAAGCAAATGAGGGCTTCCAGTTTGTTGGAGTCTTAATTCTTTTCAGGTGATAAAGACTCCATTCAAGAATTAACTCCTACATGAAATTTTACCAGATCTCCCTAGAAGCTTTCCAGTCACCCTCCAAAAATTTTGTGTTCATTGTATGTATCTTATACACACATGTGATATATAGATATACATATATATGATATGTTTGCATACATATGTATTACCGAATGGCTGTGTATGTTCATATTGTCCCTCACATTCTAATATAATTTCCTTGAGGGATGGGACTAATTTGCTTTTGTGTTTGTATCCCCAATGTTTGATGTATTGCTGACCACATACTAGGAAATGGAGGAATTACAATGGACCGAGCATCTATAGCACTGAAATCGTTGATTCATGACTTTACCAAAGTACCAAAATGAGATTAAGGATTCAAGGGTATCTGAGTTGTGAATTATTTCCCTAGGGTCCTCTTATGGCCATCTGTTTAAATAGATATAGGGCCTCCTGTCTCTATAACCATTTCTATATCACCTATAGCCTTTTCATCCCACACTGCCTCCCCTGTAGCACCATTCTTCTCTTGTAAGGTTTCCTGAGGTTCATCTATTTGCCTCAATCCTGCATGTGGCAAGGGTTTCTTCTCCCACGATTAGGGTAGAATTGCATACAGTCTACCACATCTTCTCTGTCATCCCATCCATGAAGCAAGAATATGTAACCTCTGCCAATTTCCCTGGGCTTTTTGTCAGAAATAACTATAGATGTACAAATAGGACTAAAAATAATTATTAATAAGAAAATAGCAAGATTCAAGAAAGTTATTAAGTCATGAAATAAAAGTTTTTCCTAGCATTCACTGGAATTATAAATGGAGTTAAGCCTGTGTGCCCTTAATTCAGTTCTTTATTCTTGAAAGTCAGTTTAACCAGACACTTTTCTTTTCTTTTTAATTCATGGGCTAGTGCTCTTGGTCTCCTCATTTTGATAATAGAATCCCCAAACTGGATTCCATTGCTCCTACCCTTCACTGTTTAACTGTCTTTTTTGAGGCTCTTTAAAGGAAGATAAAGGTGAATACAAGTGTCAAAGTTATATCTTGGGAGTGGCAAAATACTCAAAGTAAGATTAATTTACATTTCAGAGGAAACTCCACATTGCCTCTAGTTCAATAACTGCCTATTTCCCATAGAAAAGTTTTCCTAGATCATTTGCTGTCCTCATAAGCATATGTGATTTCAAGATAGCTATCTGGGCTGAAGGGTGTTATCTATGTCTTTGGATCAGGGTTGTGTTCTGGAGGGGAAAGCTGAATTGGGTATATAAGAACCAAAACTATGTATAAAGCTTTCTGTCCAAGCTTCTGAGCTGACTGGCAGAATCCAAATGGTTCTTTCTTCATAGAGAGAGCACAGTAACTCAAACCTGCCATTAGTTACCAGAGTTGGGGCTAATATGACTCAAAATTATGCTCATTGCACACATTGGCTTTAAGGACAATAATTCAGTTCAATTAAATTCAGTTATAGTCAATATTTCAATCCATATTTCAGGAGTCTATAGGTTGAGAATTGCAGAATCTTTTCCCTCAATGAATCTCAATCTGGGGACTATGAAAATGAATTCTTGGTTTTTTTTAGTTAATTGAGTCATATCCAACTCTTTTTTTATATCCCAAGTGGCAAAAACAGTTTTCATTTTTAAATCAGTTCAAGGACTATGACTAGGGGAGGGGATACTCTTAAACACAAACCCAGACACAACTGTGGTAGTGACTTTATATTGAGAGGTTTTTTTCTCCAAAGGTTCTTGGGCATGATTCAATCAATTAACAAATGACACTAATGGCAAGATAGAATTGAAAAGGCACTGAACTTGGATTCGGGTTTGGATCCTAGCTCTGCTGCTTCATATCTATAATGACCTTGGTAATGTTATGTCAACTTTCTGGACTCCCATAGGTTCCTATAGAATGAGGACATTTAATAAGATGATTTCTGATGTTTCTTCTAGCTCTAGCTCCTTTAGCTCCAGTAAACTCCTTTGGAACAGAAATGCTTCTATCATTATCCCATGGAATAGGAGACATAAAATTTATCATAAAAACCCAGATTGGTTTGGGGTGATGGTGTGGTAGTACAGAGTGGTATAGAGAAAATCTATATGTTATCATTAAACATGTATATACATCAATTTGTAGGCATGCCAGGCCAGTAGAGACTGCCTATCAAAGATCTCTTTTATATAACTTCCACTATTATTATTATCAGAAATAGTAATAATGATACATTATACTGATTTATATTGATAGAGGCAACATAGCACTCTGGGTCAAGTAGACCTGTATTCATATTTTTGTCAGGGCACCAGGTAGGTCATTTAATCTCTGTCTTGGGTTCTTAACCTGGAATTTGTAAACTTGTTTTTTAAGTTAAAAAAAAAGATAACTAAAATTCAACATAATGGCTTTCTTTTATAATACCATGTATTTTATTTCTATATCATACATTAGCCCCTATTGACTAAAAATCTTTGCCCATATTCTTCATACAGCTCCCTAGGATTTCTCCTCTAAGATATAGTCAGGTTGGTTAGCAGAAGAAATTCTTAAGTGATTAAAACACTTTTAACCATGAAATGCTACCTCCTCTTAAGGGACACAGAGATTCAAGGTCACACTAACCTTAATCACTCACTGGCTGTTGCCTCAGTCAAATTAAGACCTGGAAAAGACCTCAGCTTAAAAAGGTCAAGGTATCTCAATATATCTGGGACCAGATATTTTTGTCCCTGGATGCAAATAGTTCTGGAAGAGGAAGTAAGGCTGGTGACTTTCCACAGTCCTCCCTCATTTACACCCAATTTATTTGGAAGTCATGGCATTACCTTCCTGATAGCATGGTTCTCTTCAAGAATAAAGGACCACCACCAACAACAACAAAAACAACAGCAGTGATGAAAATAAGACCAGTCTTTGACACCATTTTATCTACATGGTTAAAAATATTTCAATGAATTTCCTCAGAGAGCTCTGCATTTCTGGCTCTTTATTTCCCAGGAAATCTGAATAATTCAGTGGGAAAGTTATTTGGAGAAGCATCTTTTTTCCTAAGAGCAGCAGAATTCTCCTCAAATCACAAAGAATTGCTAAAACTAACTTGTGAGAAGGGAAATGAAAGACTATTAGGCATAAGAAATTTATACTGTATGACTTAAGTGTAGATTTAAATTTCAAATGATGTTGTGGAATGCTCATTTACCCAGCCTCCTTTGGAGTTGCCTAAATGATTATATTGTTCATATTTCATTTTCAAAGAGGACAAATAGCAACATGGGGTTATACCTTGCCTTGCAAATAAGTGAGGCAGAGTTGTACTAAGTCAGCCTCACTCTCTGTTCCAGTCATCAAAGTCCAGTGGCAATATGAAAGTCAGGGCAGTTGGTTATAGCTTTGGCTCCAGTGAATGATCTTGGCATCCTCAATTTCTGACTAAACTCTAAGCTCTTCACAATGTCTGCTTCAGGTGCCTTCAGGGCCACTGTAATGAATTGTTCTCATCTGCCCATTCCTCCATTAGATTTTTGGAGAAAGTCTTAACAAGATTGAGGTAGCCACTCCCTCCCTCCCCCCCTCAACTCCTGCAATTCACCAATGGGTTTGAACTCTTGGTTAGCCTCAACCTGATACAGCCCATCTGCAAATATGATTTTTGGGGATATGGCTGTTGGTATAATTTGGTTTCTTGGAGACACAGGTAAGAGTTGAGCACTAGGTGGGTATCAAACTCTGAACAACCCATTTGGTTAGGTGAACAAATTTTAAGTTACCAGACTGCTGGAGCTGTCCATGGTACCAAAGTTGGAGCCCCAGAAACCTTTGCTTTGAGGAATTTGTAAACTGCTCCCATGCTTTCCCTATTAATCAATAAATGAGCAAATATTAAGTACCTATTACAGGCCAAGTTTCATTCTAGAAATAAAAATTCAAAGAGAGAAATGAGCTCCATGGCATTTCCATTCTATCAGAGTCTTGCCTATCTAGGAGCAGACCTAAGTGGCTGTCTCTAATGCTCATTAGAGAGCCAAGATATGTGCAGGCAATTTCTATCTGGTCACTTCTCAGACTCACTGGGAAATTTCCTTCAAAATACCAACACTGGACATCTTCAATTGTCTTCTCAATGATCTTTGACTCTGCAACATATGGTATCTGCTTCTCCCTTTCCTGGTGTATCACAGTTGACATAATCCAGGTCAGGGTCTTGAGCACTTGGTCATAAGAGTCCTGACTTGGATATTATGTATTCACAAGAGTAAAATTCCCCTAGTAGGGAGGGATCACTGGTTTGTATGCATCTGGGCAGGATTCAAAGAGGTTTGGAGGTTAGTCCTAAGTTTTTTAAGTTACTGGGGCTCAGGACCTGATGCTGAAAATTTGTCACACACTAACCATCAAAAAGGATTAAGGTTCTGGGGCAGAGAACAGAAGAGGAAGGAAGAAGAGAGCAAGGTCTACGGAGGGGAGGAGAGAAGCAAGAGGGAGGGAGGGAAAGAAAAAGGGTGGAAGAGAGACAGAGAGAGAGAGAATGAATGAATTTCAGTTAAGTGGATAAGAAACTATTCTTTCAATATGTCTCCACCTCTGCCACATGAAATCTTTAATCACCTTCAAAGCATAGTTCAGTGGCATCTCATATACAGAGCTCTGTCTACCTCATTCCTAGTCATTAGCACTCTCTTTTTTAGGTACTTTTTATTACTACTTATGGACATTGTTCTTACTTGTGTAAACATTATATTCCTCTCTGTAATAAAATGTAAGCTCCCTGAGAACAGGCTATACTTCATTTTTAACTTTGTTATAATTTTTGTCCAATTATTGTACTTGTTAAAGACTCAATAAATTAAATTATAAAAGACTTATTTTTTCTTTATAATGTGGAAATACATCTGAAGTGAGATTTCCCTCAGTACTCCATCAACTCGAGTCCATCGAGGCAAATAGCTAGCCAGTGGTAGAGTGTGCGTGTGATTAGGTAGGAGATCAAGAAAACTGGACTTATATCCTGCCTTTGCCATCACTAGTTGATGAACTTGGGGATGATTGCTTTATCCCTGAGCCTATGAGAAGAGGTAATAACTTAGAAAAGCTTTCAGATCCCCTTCAACTTGAAAATTCTAAAATTACATCTTTGGAAGAAGGCAATATTGCCTGATGGAGAGAATACTACACTTAGAGACAAGAAGAAATGGATTAATGGGGTGGCTATGTGGCATAGTGGATAAAGCACCGGCATTGGAGTCAAGAGTACCTGGGTTCAAATCCGGTCTCAGACACTTAATAATTGCCTAGCTGTGTGGTCTTGGGCAAGTCACTTAACCCCATTTGCCTTACAAAAATCTAAAAAGAAAAAAAAAGAAATGGATTCAAATCCTGCCTTGCTAGTTGTATGAGAATCTCCTGAGGGATTCCTTTGAGCTCTTGAAACTTCAGTTTCCTCATCTATAAAATGAGGGTGCTAACTTTTGCATTTATATTTCAGGATAGTCATTAGGGAAAAAAGAGAATAAATTAAAGCATTTGGTTGGTCGGTTCTTGTGCTTCACTACTGAAGAAGACCAAAATGACAACACCTATGTTTGAGACAAATTAAAGAATGTAATAAATATTGAAGCAATTATTAGTGGGTTTTTAAAAAAAATTCCTTAATGCTCCTGAAATATTGCTCAAAAAGAGATTCCAATATGCAAAATCAATCTTTCTGACCCCAAAAGACACAAGCTTCAAAAAGATACTTCTCTAGGAAAAGAAGCAGGCACACAGTACTTGTTTATGTACAGTACAAGCAGGCCACATAAGGACAACATCCTGCCAGTGAATCGCCATGGATGAATGAGTGTTCTAGCAGAAGTATTCATCTCGGTCTGCCATCCACAAGCTATGTCACTTTGTGTTCTTAAATGCTTCTGTTACTAACTCTGTCTTCATCTCTTCATCAATAAAATGAAGGGAGCCCAGTAGAATGAATCATCAAGCGGAGGTAAAGAAGGAGCCAAGGAAACGCTAAATGACCGTAATAATTAAACTCAGAGGGAAACATCTCATCTCAAAATATCCTGCCTGTTGTGACTCTAAAAGTCTTGATTTCTGGGGGAGAGAAAAGGGAAAAAAATGACTGGCATAAATCCAGAGATTCTACAAATTATTTATGCAGAAACAGTGTGGAATAGAGTTTGCTATATAAATTATGCATGTTTCTGATTCATCAAATCCTTTTCCTCCCCCCACACAGATTATACAAGTTGTCATCCCTTATTTACACACCGCAGGGAGCATGGCTCAAATAAAGAGGGCAAAGGGATACAGTGTACAGACAAAAACTGAGTGTTTACATTGGAAGTATAACTATTTATTAATTGATTCAACACAACTTAGATATATGTTGTTGCATTTGTTGTTATTGCTGCTGTTGTTTAAGAATGGGATGATTTGTGCAGAAATGTTCATATTGTAAGTACTTTTCCCTTCTATTCCACACGCCATAGAGGAGGCATCTAGCTGTTTCTTTGGGCAGCATTTCTGTCATCTTGGAAATGCTGAGCAAGGTTTTGTTGCAGGTCTGTTTACTCCTGTATCACCCTTGTAACCCTCTATCATATGCTGATACCGTGCATAGATTGTTTGAGGGAATGGCAGGATTTAGAAAGAGAAAGTTGAAACATCACAGGAATTGTAGGAAGGATCCTCAGACCTTGTTGGAACAGCTTACCACTGGAGAGGGATGTCCTTCAGATGTCTAACTGAAAGACTTCTTTAATCATTAGGGGGTTGTTGTTTTAATAATAATAATAATAATAATGTCCTTCTTGTTGTTAGAATAAATAGAACCAAGATCTACTTCTCTTCCATTTCTACCTACCCTTCTTAGATCTTCCTTAAAGGACCATGTTGAAAAAGTTCACTTCTCTTCCAAATTATGTTCCTTCCTACAACTGGAAACTATTTCTCATGGTTCTTATAAGTTTTCTCTTTTCATGGCTAAATCCACATTCCAATTGAAAAGGGAAAAAAACTAGAGGATAAGCTCACAGGCAAAAAAGGAAAAGGAAGATGAGGGGAGTAGAAGGGAGAGGAGGCAATTAGGGCAAAAACAAGACAAATCAAGAGAAAGGAAGGCATGGGAAATCAAAAGAAGGCAAAGGAAAGAAAGAGGAGAGGGAGAGGGGAGGGATGAGGGAGAAGTGGAGAAGGAAATGATGAGGGAAGGAAAGAAGAAATTAGGAAATGGGGAAGATTTTCTCTTCTTTCTTTCAACTTTTTTCCACTTCAAAATTCAATAGCAGTCTCCTTGATCAAAGTGTTATTACAACAAATGGAATCATAAAATTCCTCTTCTTCCAACCTTCAAGAGACACTTGTTTATGAACATGCCTTCTCCTTTGATGAGGAGGCAGAGGACACCAATAGCGCTTACCAGGAAGGGGTGTTGCTTGACCCATACTTCTGCTAAATATTAACAGCCCCATCTGTAGTCATGCAGTCGCATAGCTAGAGCTTTCTTTCAGTATATTTTAGTAAGTGTAAGGGAACCTTATGTCCAAGGATTTCTTGCCTACTAGAATTAGTCAAGTGACCTGTCACACAGATACTGTGGTCATAGGAGTAGGATTCTGTGGGGCAACAGGAGAAACAACATGTACACAAAAGAAATCAAAGTCATCTGAGGCAAGGAGAAAAGTTCGAACAATTGAGTGAATGGAGAACAAGAAGGGCCAAGCATAGGAGAGGACCCAAAAGGGAACTAGGAAATCCAAGAAGTGGAGTCAAATAGGGAAACTATTTAGGACCTGGGGAGTGGAAGGTGGAGGGGGCAATCCATACAGAAGAGGAGGCAGTTTCCAATTCAGGCTCTTAATCAGCACTGACCTTTCTATACCCATTTACTAAGAGAACTGGTAAGCCATCTTAATCTTCCCAGGCCTCCTTCCAATGAAAGACAAACAAGAAAAGCAAAATTATTCTTAAAATATGATTCCTCTGTTGTGAAAAAAACATTTAAGTAGCTTTCTGAGAACAGTAAGATTTATCTCCCAAAATTTGAGAAGAGAGAAGTCAGCATTTATTTTTTAACCTTTTTTTTTTTAACCTTTCTAGTCAGCATTTGATTTTGTTGAGATGCAATGTTTGGAAGAAAAATTAATCAGACTTCATGAGATTCAGCTTCTTTGTTACCTTTTATGAATGCTCAGATTGTGGGACCAAATTAAGTAGTAATTTCTGTAAATTTTTATGTTCTCTCTCTCCACATATCTATATATCTATATCTATACACCCCCCCCACAGACACACATACAACACAACACATACACACACAAATTTATTTGGTTTTTGCAATCTTTATTTGCCTCTTTTAAAATAAAGCTAAAGGGTAACTAGGTGACCTAGTTGAGAGAATACAGGGTCTATAGTCTGGAAGAGTCATCTTCATGAGTTCAAACTTGACCTCAGACAGTTACAAGTTGTGTGAATCTAGGCAAGTCACTTAACCCTGTTGACCTCATTTTCCTCATCTGCAAAATGAGCTGGAGAAGGAAATGGCAAACCACTTCAGTATTTTTGTCAAGAAAAACCTAAAAGCGGATGGCTAGGTGCTGCAGTGGATAGAGCACCAGCCCTGGAGTCAGGAGTACCTGAGTTCAAATCCGACCTCAGACACTTAGTAATTACCTAGCTGTGTGGCCTTGGGCAAGCCACTTAACTCCATTATGTTGCCAAAAAAAACCCTAAAAAACCTTTAAAAAAAGAAAACCCAAAAGAGTTAGATACAATTGAAATAAATGGACAACAAAGCTAAAGGAAATGGTCAAGTCTGGGGCTAAAAAGAATCTGGGCAACCTTGAAATAGGCTCTAGAATCCCAAATGGAGCCACTGTCTACTTCTCATAAGCCAGGCAGATCATCTAGGTTTGAAGTTTTGGAGTGACCTTTGACTCATCCTTTTTTCCTTTCTCTGTAAGACATTCCTTCACCAAGTTTTACTAGGCAGATCTTTTATTCTCTCCTTCCCTCCACTCACATCATTTCTAAGCTAATTTAGACCTCTGTATCCTCTTTCCTGAACTGTCCAAATAGTCTTCTTGTTGATAATTCTGCTTTCTATCTCTGCCCTCTGCTATCCATCTTTCTAATAGCATTTACTTTCCATCTTTAGTATCCATAGCATCCATCTGTCAGAATGGTATTTTACAAGGTCCAGGTTTCATCACATGCATCTTCCACTTAAGAATCTTCAGTAGTTTCCATTGTCTAGAGGAAAAATTACAAGTTCCTCAGCTTGGCATTTAGGCCATCTATAATCTGACTCTAAAATACCTTTTTAGATTTTTCAACCTTAGTCTTTTTTCCTTAATCTGCATTCATTCTACACACGCTAGACTACCATCAATATGCTGATTTTGTCCTATATTCCCTCATCTCTGTGCATTCAGAAGAGCTGTGTCCCACTTTGAATACAGTTCCTACCATTACCCCTGCTCACACAGTAAAGTAAGGAAAGAACATTAGGTCTGGGGACAAGAGATGTGGGTTTGAATCCTGGAGTCACATACTTCTTAGCTGGTGATTTTCAGAAGTACATTTCACCTACTCAAGCAATTTCCTTATCTGAAAAACAGGTATAATAAAACTTTGATTCCCTACTTCATAGGGTTGAGATGAAGAGAGTATTTAGTACACATCACTATATACATGCTTATAATCCTTATTTAACTAGAGTAATATAGACACTCATTACTTCAAGGACCACTCATATTTTTCCTTCAGTTCCTTTGATTTCCCTAGATGAATGGGGAACATTTTGTCCCAAATTATTTTTCTGTATCTCTCCTTTTCTCCCATCACATTCTACCTCATAATATTATTTTTGCATACATTTCTGAAAATTCTTATTAGAATATAAATTTCTTTCAAATGAGAGATGATGTCATTTTTCATTTCTATATGTTCAGCCTTGTGCAGTAGGTGCTTAATGGATGTATATTTTTAATCATGATTTTCCATTTTCTCCTGAGGAAATATCTATGTGCTGATTAGTCAATCCTTTCCCAAAATGATTTAGTCTAACTCTGTGTTGAGGTAGATAAAGGAGGGGAAATTAGATTCTTCTCAATTAACTGGGTTGTCTATTATTTGGATTAGAGTTCCAGCTAGAAGCAATGTCCCACTGCCATAGTGCTGCAAACATTCCTAATTTCCCCAGCCAAAGTAATTCCCTTACTTGCTAAAGACATATGGCCAACAAAATAAATTCTGCCTAGAAAAACAATTTCTCATAAGAAAGAACATGGCATAAGGGACAAAGAACTGAACCTGGAGTCAGAAAGACCTAAGTTCAAATTTTGTCTCAGTCACTAACCAGCTAAGTGATCCTGGGTGAGTCACCATACCACTTTAATCTTCTATTTATTCATCTGTGAAATGGAGTTGTGGTGAGGATTAAATGACATAGTGCTTCTAAATTGATCTGAAAACCTCAAAATACTATTAAAAAGGAAGATATTCTTAGTAATGATAGTGTTGTGCTAACTTGTAGAAAATCAAAAATTATCAAAGACTCTACTTTTTCTTTTATTCCCTAACCCTTGGTCAAAAGAGCAATCGAAGATTTAAAACATATCAAGAAATTCTAAGCAAATTTTGAGTCAGCTTAAGTAGAAGCTATGATACCTCAACAAGTCACTCAATAATGCTTGCCACTACTATTGAAAAAAAAAAAGAATCTCAATAAATTTCTATTGATTGATTAGTGCTTTTTCAACCAAGGGAGAAATGCATAAAGACAGCAATCTTTAAGGGGAAGGACTGTGCCAGTTGCTGGTAGCCAAATTACTGTAGGTAGCTATTCTTGCCTGCTTATGTAAGTCATCATGCAAACTGCATACTGTGCAGTACTGAACTAGTTCTCAAGCAGTTTGTTCTTACAATCCATTTTATCCAATGAAACAAGCAATGACTATGCTCATACCACCTTTACCCAATGATACCTAATGATGAATTCTCTTTTCTCCCTTCATAGACCCATACCTTCTTGCTGCTTGGATATACTCTAACTTCTTCATTTTTGCATATCTGAGTGGAGGGGTAGGAGTAAATCTTTAGTTTTTTGGCAGGAAGGCTCTCTCACTTTTAATACAGCTAGACCCACTACTAAGATAAGGAGAAACAATGTCAGGGCATTCAGTGAGACATTTCAGTGAGGACAGAGAGGTGGGTCAAGGTCATTAGCCCTGACTGTGCAGGAACCAGGAACAGATGGGGACATTTGCCATTCTTTCCCAGACAAGTCATAAGTTCATTATGGGGACATCACCAAATATAGCATTAATATTTCTCAGCAAATTCATGGAGGGGTAGCACTCAGTGACATAGGGAGTATCAGAGAATCAGGCTAAATGAAAAATAAAATACATAATCTGCTTCTCACTGAATATTTTTAATGTAAAGGAACATACAGAAATGAAGAAGCAGCATATCAATCATTGGATGAATGTGGGTTAAATTCAGAATCTGCCACTGACTAGTTTAGGAAGTCACTCAAACTCCCTTTTTAGAAAAATAAGGCACTTGGACAAGATGATTGCCACTCTAAGATGCATTTTCTATGTTATTATGGCTTCAACCCTATATTTCCAATATACATTATATGTAGAAGAGATCTGAACTTGGGGGAGGGAGGGAGGGAGAGAGGGAGAAAGAAAGAGAGAGAGAGAGAGAGATCGAGAGATCAGAGCTGTCCTGGAACAAGTTTAAAAAAATCTGGTTAGTTGGTTGTTAAATTGATAATACTACATTTCTAAAGTACATTAGATGCGCAAGAGTATGTGAAATCTGTAGTAAAAACATGGTTTTGAACGTCACTTATTAGCTGTATTACTTCAAACAAGTTATTTTGCCACTACAAATCTGTTTTCTCATCTGAAGATAGGGAGTACAAAATATTCTGCTTCATGAGTTGGTTGTAAGGATCAAAAAAGAAAATATAATGAATTTGCTTTTTAAAGTTCAATGAGATTGTTCAAATGAGAAATATGTGTATATATAGAGAGAAAGAGAGAGAGAGAGAGAGAGAGAGAAAGAAAAAAAGAGAGAAAGAAAAAGAAAGAAGAAAGAAAAGACAGAAAGGAAAGAATTACCACATTTTGAGCAATTCATTTCATTTTGTAATTTTCCCATCTGTAAAATGAAACAGTTGTATCAGATGATCCAACATTAAGTCTCTGATCTGCTCATCTTAAGCAGAACCCATCTCTTCTCTACTCCATCTATGATTTCAAAAGCGAAGGGAAAACTGAGTTCATATAATGGAAACAACAGTATAGGATAGAAGCTGTGTATCAGCTATTCATTATCATCAAAACACTTATGGAGAACTTTAAGGGTCACAAAAAACTTTATAAGCTTGGAAAGTAGAGAACCTATCATCATTGTTCCCATTTTATAGATGAGAATACAGAAAAGGGAAGAGGTGAAATAGTTTTCATATCTCTAGTAAGAATATTAGAACCCTAATCTCATGACCAAACAGGACCAGTGCCCTTCTCACTACCCCACACTGGTAGACGCATTCAACAAACTATTTGATCCAATGTGCTTTCAAAATAAAAATAGCTCAGGATGACCTATACCTTTTTGTATGGAAAGTACTATATAAAAAGATAAGATGTAATTTTGAGGTATCCACCTCAAAATAACAAGAAAGCATTTGGAAGGCAAATAGCTTCTTGGAGCATAGTAAAGTTCCTTCCATGGGTTCCTCTGCTTCTGGTGACTAACAGGAAAAGGTCTTTCTTTTTGCCTACTGGAGAAAATCCATGCTTCCTTTGTCAACTGTGTTGGCCATTCTTTCACAGTCCCCATTCACTCAGCAATACAGGTCTCTTGGCATCTGGGGGTGTGCTTGAGTTTTGCTTACAATCATTTCAAGGATCCAAATGTTTTCCCTTCAGGGAGGTGATGAACTTTCAAAAGAAGGACATTACTTTTTAAAAAAAATTTCCCTAAAGCTGTATTTGTTACATTAAAAATAATGAGATCTTCAGAAACAAAAACCAACTGAGCAATTAACTTTTTTCATAATATACCACTGAGACCACAAGGCACACTAGCTCTACTTTCCCAGGAGCAAATATTCAAAGATGCAACTAGAAACAACAAAAATACCAGGACAACAATTAATCTGTAGGTGTTTTCACTATCCCTACCTGTATGGTCTTTTGCAAAAGAAAAATTTTCTATATTAACAAACAACTTTGAGACACTTTTTTCAGAGCTGAGTTATAAGGAAGGTACCTTAGAATTCAATTGGACAACCTGTTAGAATTATTCAGTGATGGGGAGGAGTGGGGATGAGAGAAAGAGGGAGGGGAGGAGTGAGGAAAAGAGATGGAGAAAAGAAAAGACAAGAAGAGAAAAGAAAAGAAAAGAAGGGAAGGAAGGAGAAAGAGGGAGAAAGAAAGTGGGAGATGGGGAATTGGGGAGAAATAAGCAGTATGGCTTAGTGGAGATAGCTTTGGACTCATGAAGACCTGAATTCAATGCCTTGACATACTAGCTATATAATCCTGGGCAGTTTAAACTGTTAGTACCCCAGGCAACTTTTAAAGACTATATTTACAGAAGATGTGCCAATCTACCCGGGAAATTCCTTATCATGAAGAAATCAAATACTACAAATACCCCATTCTACAAAGTGAGTCTGGGAGGAGCAGTGGCAAGCCCACAGGCAATTGGCTATTTTAACTACAGAATCTTAGAATTCCAGAGTTGGGTGGAACCTCATTGATCTAATTTCCTTAGGGGTCTTGACTACTCCCTATAAAAATACCAATGAGAAGCCAGGATCAAGTCTCAAACCATGGAGCAATCATAGAAATTATAGGAAGGAATCCCAGAGAACATGTATTCCAACCTTTACCTAAATAAGATTTCTCTCTAAAACATCCTGGATAAAAAGTCCTTCAGTCTCCACTTTAAGACCTGCAGTAATGGGGAGCTCACTGTCTCCCAAAGTAACCCATACCCTATTGTATGCTTCCACGCACTTTGTCTAGTTCACCTCTCTTAATCCAAGCAAAATAATGTGATTCTTCATCTAAATGACAGCCCTCAAATAGTTGAAGATAACTATAAGATAGTTATAAAAGTCAATGCAAGCACGTCTATGGGAGCATGTTCCCTCCAAAATGCAGAGCATGACCTGGCCATTTCTGTGCATTCTATAAGACTCTTTCCCATGTTCTCCCATAAATTTACTTCTGATAGTCCACATGGTGGGCGTCTTCCTGGAGATTTTTTGATATTTTAAGGATTCCAACAGACCATTCAATTTGTTCATCAGTCACCTCTTGTTCTAACCACAAAACCAATCCATTTTCTGTTTTCGATCCTTTATGTTACTCTATCTTATGTTACAACTAACATGTGCCTCTGCACTGACAACCTGAGTGATCCTCAACCTCAATTGTTCAGAGATTACAATGTACTATGATTCATAGCTATAAATCAACAGTGATTTGAATACTGGTTTTTTTAGGGTTTTTTTTAACAAGGCAAATGGGGTTAAGTGGCTTGCCCAAGGCCACACAGCTAGGTAATTATTAAGTGTCTGAGGCTGGATTTGAACTCAGATACTCTTGACTCCAGGGCCTGTGCTTTATCCACTTTGTCACCTAGCGGCTCCTGAATACTGATTTTTAAAAAGATAAACCTTTGCTTCAAGGAACATCTTGTAGTCATTAAAAGAACACTGTAATTTCCCAAAGGCAATCCAACACCCCCCCCCCCATCCAATTCTGAGCCCAACTTATTATTATGGGTTTTCAGAAACAGGGGAGTTTCAAACTTTCCTAAGGAGATGACCAGAGCTGAACAGAAAGTCTGATCTCCAAGTGCAGGACTCTGGTGAACCATAGAGGCAGTAGAAGAGAGGAACTAACCATGAGGGAACTTGATGATGTTGAACTGTTTGTATTCCTGCAGGGGAAGAAGATATTGATAACTCATATGGACTTTCTCGTTTACAAGAGCTGTTAGAAGGAGCATAGATAGACAATCAATGTTTATCAATGTTTGTTCAAGAAAAATATACACTGATGCAGTGTTAAAAAGAATTGTCCACTAGCTGTAAATCCTGGTCTAGATCAATGCCTCACATTTAGTAGCTTACCAACTCCTTAAACAGATGGTTCAAGTAGTTTGTGCCCCAAATTCTTTAACGGTGCCTCAAGCAGCAAATGATGATGATGATGATGATGATGATGATGATGATGATGATGATGAAGATGAAGATGAAGATGATGATGAAGATGAAGATGATGATGATGTTTGCCCTTCATTCTCAAAAAACATTATCAGGGAGTTGATATCAGGACAAGTACGTGAATTAGATTTCAGTTGGGGCAGGGGGGAAGGGTGCTATGCTAATTCACCAGTCTCACTTTCTCCACCAGAGTCATGTGAGTTCAGTGACCAGATAAGGATCAGGATGACTGGAGATGTCCCTGAATGCAAGGCTATTAGGGTTAAGTGATATGCCCAAGGTTACAAAGGGTCAGAGGCAAGTTTTGAACTCAGTTTCTACAGACTCCAGGACCAGTGTGCTATCAACTGCACCACCTGGCTGCCACAAAAATTGTGAAAGTATAACTAATACAGAATATTACCCTGAGGGCTCACCATGCAGCTGTTTGCTGATGGTTGTTATTCATAGCTGTTGTTTTTGTTATTGATGATGATGAAATGGGTTCATGGAACAAAATAAATCTGAGAACCCTTGGATAGTCAAAAATCTAGAACAGTGCCTGGCCCATAGTAGGCATTTAATCAATATTTATTGGTTGATATAAGACGGATATTCACCTATATCTTTTTTTCATTGCAGAAATTAGGTCAAACTATTTTGAATGAATAATGAGTATTATATTAATGAGATTCTGTATCATCCTGGGGCTTGACACAATCAAGACAATAACATCTAAAAGGTTCCAGTATAACTCATCCTCTTTAGGGGATCTCTCTTTAGCTTGTCCTCAGCCCCAGCTTTCTTCCAAGATAGTGGTTTGATCCTTTGGTGAGTTGACATTTAGAAGCTCAGTGGCATAGCAGATAGAATATTGGATACTGAGTCAGTAAGACTGAGCTCCAGGTATTTGTCAATTATGTGATACTAGCAAGCCATTTAACCTTCGATTTCCTCAGTTTACTCATCTAAAAAGTTGAGATAATAATATCTTCCACTAAATGAAAAAACTAGTAAAACACTTGGCAAACTTAAAATTCTATATAAATGCTATTTGTTATTATTATTATTATTATTATTTAATTCTCACTTTATAACACTAGTCAGAAGATCACCTAATCAAGCAATCTTTCAAAGAATGTTGAACAATTTTGACACACATAGGAGACACTTTGTTAGAAGAGACAATATTTTTTTCTCAATCTTTCAAGCATATGAAAAAATGTGAAAAAAAACTTCTAAAAAGTTCTCAAATGTCCATCTATGTCAGTCCCATTCCTACATTACTTTTTTAGATTTTCCTCCAATGCTTACTTTGTGCCCTCTGGAATTTCTATTATATTATTAACAAATTGCCCGTCATATTAGACTTTTTGCCCTCTTTCTGAAGATTATATACAATTTGCATTTACTTCTATTGAGCATGTTGTTTTCTCCTCTCCCAGCATCCCCAACATCTAGTATACTATTTCGCACATAGTAGGTCCTTTATAAATGTTTGTTGAATTGAATTGAACAGATCCCTATGGAAATCCCACTCAGGTCATTGTCTGAAAAGGACAAGAAGAGAGCAAATAAAAATCTTATAATAAGACAACAGTAGAAGTCATTCGTCATTGCCTTTGAGAAAGGAAGCAATAGGTTAGTGTATATCGAGAACAACTAAGCATACCTCCTACTCAAAAAATTTTTAAAAAATCAAGCATTGCCTAATTATTCATCAAGGCCTTCCTACCTATTTTAATGGAGATATAAAGACTAAGATATTCCCTCTGATTATGGTTCCTGCTAACAGACACAGGGCAGAGTTCTACTTATAGTCCCAAAGAATGATATTTTGATCCCAAGAATTTTGCAACCTATTGTCTGGAATGGTTTTAGACTTCAGTGGAAGGTTCAAACAACTGAGCCTTGAGAGGATATCAGTGGAGTTGGAGAGTGGGTGCCAAAGCTCATGACAGAAACATTTTCAAGGTGCCTGGCACAGGTCAGAAAAAAAGTCAATTGAGGGAAACAGACACACTGAAATCAAAAGAATCAAAGAACAGAAAATACTGCTTTATGAAGTTTACAGAAAGATACTTTTGGAGGAAATAAGAAAAGTGTCTCCAAGTAGGAGAGTTCATTGCTTTCAAGAGACTGAAGAAGCTGTTCCTAATGTCATCATTCACAGATACTCATAACTCTTCCTCCAATACCCTTGGCATAGGGCTATCCACTTAAATAGTTAGTATTTTTTAATTCCTGTAGAGAAGATTTTCTTTCTTTTGGGACATGATAGGAGACCAAATCTGAGGCAATGAACAAGGACATAGTATTGTTAAAAAATTAAATAAAACAAATAAAAAAATGAAAGGGGGGGGTGGGGGGGTGGATGGGGAAGCCAAGCCTGAGAATTAGAGATTTACAGGGAAAACATCTAAATATAACTCTCTAAAAATTCAAATGGAGATAGCAAGAGTTTGATGTCCTGACTCCTTTCTCTGCAAATTAAGAATTTTAGGTGCTTCTCCAACTCTGCAGATTTGCACTCAGACCCTGTAGGGATCGCCTAAACAAAGAAGTCCTTGTGAAATGCAAAAATCCTTAATCATTTCAAATTGCCCGAGCTGAAGCTCAGGCCTAGCACTTCAATTGTTACTAAAATAAGATGCAGGTGCTCTGAAAAATGGACAAGGGGCCTGTTCCCCTGTGCTTTAAATTCCCCTTCACTCTGCATGCCCATGAATGCTGATGGTGGATAAAAAAAGATAGTGAAGGCTCCAAGGTGTCTTCCTATTGAAATGACTGCTGCAAATACAACCCAGCCAGCCCCATTCTTACCGTTCTTATTGGAATTCACCATCCCCTACCAGAAAAAGGTCAGTTTCTTTGAAAGGACACCAAGTCCTGGGCACTTGAGCACCTTCAAAATCTCCTGCTTCCTCCATGCATATTATACTATATCCATTTTATAGGATGATTCTGACTTTCAGAAGTCAGTGGAATCTAGAAATGAAAGCTTGTCCTGCTTCACATCAAGGCTTTGTGGAAAGAGCACCCGAATAAAGGTTAGGAAAACTAGTCTTATAGTTTTGGGGGTTTTTTCATTATTTTGTATGATCTTGGATAAGTCATTTCATTTCTCCTCACCTGTAAAATCAGAAGTTGAGCTATCAGAGGTTTTTAATCTCATTTGTTTCATGTATCCCTTTGGATAGTGTCTGATAAAGCTTATAGACTCCATTACAAAATAATGGTTATAAATAAAATAAACTTACAAAGAAAACCAATTGTAGTGAAATACAGCTATCAGAATATAAAAAAGAAAAAAAACAAATTCCTGGAGCCTGGATTAAGAATCCCTGGGTTAGATGATAACTAAGATTCTTTTTCTCTATGAAAAAGGAGATTAAGTGTAGAGTCAGCAAGCTACAGTGAGAAAAGCACTGGCTTTGCAGAGAGGACTTAGGCCCAAATCCTGCATCTGTCACCTGGGTGACCTTGGCTAAGTCACATAATATTTCTTCTTCATCTTAAGTTTCCTCATATTTCAAATGAATGTTTTGCATATGCTCTCTAAAGTCACTTTTGAATCTAAATATTTGATCCTGTGAACTCCTCTCCCCTATTCCCTTTGTCAGCCTCCCTAGTCCTGAGTAATTTCAATTCTCATTCTCCCTTTCATTCTCCCCTTATTCCCCAAACACACAGCCCAACTACTTGTTAATTCAGACACATTTATAAATAGGGTTGAAATGGGCTATGGTGAACTACAAAAATGTTTCTGTAACAATTTACTTTTCAAATTACTTGTTTCTATTAAACAAAAACTATGTTCTCACTTAACAGTTCTATGAATTATAATCCCAAATATAAAGAGATAGGCGGACCCTATTTCTGTCCCAGTATCCCCCACATCTCTCTTTAAATCCCTCAACAGAAGAGTAGCTAGGTGACCCAGTAGCTAAGGGCACCACGACTTCTCTTCCAACAGTCAAATCTGGACTCAGTCCTTCCTAGTTGTGTGACCCTAGTCAAGTCATTGAACCCTGTTTGCCTCAATTTCCTTGACTGTCAAATGAGCTGGAGAAGGAAATGATAAATAACTTTATTTTGCCAAGAAAACTTCAGATGGGGCCACAAAGAGTCAAGTATGACTTAAAAATGACTGAACAACAACACCACTCAAGATGTCTGGAACCCAGGGTAAGGTTGAATCTGAATAACTTCTCCAAGGGCATAAAGTATTTGGGTTTTGTCTTTGTATCCCCAGCACCCAGAATATCACCTTAGGTGTGGGTCATCTATGACTTGCAGTCTTCAAGAATAGTCTAGATTGCTAAGGGTGACTTACCCCAAATCAATATAACCAAAAGTAAGTTGGAACACAGGTCTTCATGACTATGAGGTCAGTTCTCTATCCATAATCCTGCAGTCTTTCTCCACAAAGAGAATCATGATGGAAATAAATCAGACTATGAAATATGAATAGCAAATTCTATGAAAGAGGACATTACAGAGGTTAATATAGATTAAAATATTGCAGCCATATCATACAAAGTGGGGGGGGGACATTCCAAAGGATTCACAATTATATCAGTAAAGAAATGTTCAGTTTTTATCCTGGGGTTCATAGTGAGTAAGCAAAATAAACTAAACAAAGTATTAATGTGGGCATTGGAGAGGGAAGAGAGAAGAGCAAGTATTCTAAGCACTAAACAATTATAACAATTCTCCAAATAACTAGCATGCAATAATAATTGTTAACATAAGCATCCAAAGAAGTCAAGTGAGATGGGGGAACCATAAGGTTAGAGATTAGGAGACTAGAGTTTCTATCCATTAGATGGTCCTGAATATTTGTAGCTTTGATTTAGAAGGGAGCTAGTCTTAGGTCCTTGATGATTCATTAAATAATGGCTTCTTAACCTTTTTTTTGTGGAAGCCCATAGATTCCAAATTAAGAACTATTTAGATAACTTCATCGATGACGGCATCATAGACTAGGAGCTGGAAAGAATCTTAAAGTTCATCTACTACTCTCAATCCATCACTCAACAAGCATTTATGCATTTACAAAGTGTCAAACATTGTGGAAAGAAAATAGAAATTAAATGGTCTTTGACATCAAATAGCTTATGCCCTTATGTCCTAAGCAGGCACAGAGGTAGTAGAAGGGATGGCAATTTGCTTTAATGAGGTTTCCTTTGTCAAGATGCAATTTCTTCCTTTAGCACATACTAAAAAGTATGCTACCACTTTTAAGTTTAATTTTCATAAATGTTAGACAATCCACAAAACAACAAACCAAGTCTTGATTTGTAGTGATTTCCTCAATTTAAATGCTCACACTGAAAATGTATCAATCGGTTCTGGTGAGCTGGTTAGAGCTGGTTCCAGCACCGGATGACCACTAGTCCCCATGCTCAGCAGCAACAATTTGACAATAAGAGGATCATGGCTGATTATTTGAGTCCTTGAGTAATATTATATGTATATTGTAGATGCAGATTTAGTTCCTTTTGTTTAATTCCTTTCATTATGGATACAAAAACTATTTAATTTCTTCAGACTTTTGCTTTGAAAAAATCTGTCCATTTTCTAATAACGATATTTTAAGCTTGCCATAATTTACTCCTTCAATAAACATCTAAGCCTCAGATCAGGGGAGCTAGATGACACAGTGAGCACTGGCCTTGAAGTCAGAGGACCTGAGTTCAAATCCAGTCTTAGATACTTGATACTTTACTAGTTGTGTGACTGTGGGCAAGTTGCTTAACCTAGTGCCTCCCAACCAGGACCATCTGCAGACATCCTGATCTATATCTGGTCACTGGATCCAGATGACTCTGAAGGAGAAAATGAGGTTGGTGACTCAGCACAGTGTCCCCCACCCCTACTCAAATCCAGTTCATGTGCTTGTCATGGCATCACCTCCCTGATGTCATGGTCTTCTTTGAGAAGGAAGAATAAGCAACAAAACAAATGTATCAGGCTTCTCACTGATCTCATCAGAAGATTATTGATCACAGATTTAGAAACTTAAGAAAAGTCAAACCCAACCTCCTTATTATACAGATTAGGCTGCTGAAACAGAAAAAGTTAAGTGACTTGCCCAAGGTTGTACACCATTACTAAATAGCTGAGATAGGATTTGAACTCAGTTCTTCCTGTCTCTAGTCCTGTACTCTATTCACTGTGCCACAACCCACTCTCATCATTTCCTCTATTACAGAGCATCACTTATGCAAATAAACAGAACTAGAATTCACACAGAAAGACAATTTCCTATAATTTTCTTCCTGCTTCTAACTCAATTTTCTGCCTGCTTTCCTCTGATACAGGCACAAAACTACTCTAGCCACTAAAACCAGAAAAACACTCCGGAATTAAGCCCATGGGTTATTTGTTTATCACCATCCAGAAGTTACACAGTCCTAAACTGTTTGCTCTGTTTGCCAAGATAGATGGCTTCTTCCAGGCCCTGACTGGTAACTAATTTTAGCCTACAGAAAAATTGGAAATGAATGAGAAAGTAAAGAAAATAAAGAATAATGTGATTCTATCAACATACCTTTAGTTCCTTGACAGGAACCAGAATCTAATCAGTTCCCTTTTGTGTTTATCATGCCCCTAATCACTACAGTCAAGTTTGGGAATTTTATAAAAAAGAAATAGATAACGAAAAGGGCTTACGGGTGAATCTGATGCAGAAATACATTAAAACACTGAAAAAAGAAAAAGCAGAGCATAGAAGAGCAATGTGAGCAAAGGGAAAGAGGAATCCATGAAAATTATGAATAATAATTATGTGAATAAAAATGACAAAAATATCTCAGTAATTATTATTTTAATCAGAAAAATTTAATAACACATCTGAATAGTACCTTAAGATTTGTGAAATGGTTAGTATGTTACCTTTTTTCTTTTTTCAGAAAAGAAAATAAGCTGAGAAGGTACCTGGGAGGGAGGACTGCTGTGTGCAAGAACCACTTGCCAAAAGCAATCTATGCAGTATAAAAATGGGGGGGGGGGGGGAAGAAGTAGTTTCCAATTACAGGATGTTCTAAGCCTTTAGGGCTGCTTAGTGGAATAGACATAGCTTGTGTCAGTCAGTCAAGGATTTATGAAGTATTTATATGATAAAAAGCAGTGTTCCATATATTGGGAGGATATACTTAGGGTAGAGTAGAATGGATTTCTCTACCACAATTCTTCTTTGATATCCATTATCAAAGCCCTGTTAGGGTCCTTTAAGCCCAGAAGACCTCCATCAATTAACTGAGCAACAAACCCTATCATGTTAGGATCTAAGAATAATTTTTTTAAAAATAAAGTTGCTCTTGTCATTTAACCTCATTTAGCCTCAATTTTTCTATGTGAAAAATAGGGGATAATTGTAGCTTCTTCCTTATAAGGTTGTTGTGAGGATCAAATGAGAACATATAAATCACACTGTAAATCTTGAAGTACTATGTAAATTAGCTATTAGCAATAGGTTATTCAAATTAATGGTTATATTGATAAAATAGCCATGAACATTATATAAATCTGCTATTACATGTTATATAAATTAGCTATCAATTACATTATTGATAATTATTATGATCTCCATTGCTTCTCATGATTCATCTTTTTTTTTTGCTTTTCATTTCTAGCACTTATAGTACCCAGCACTTAGTAGGTACTTAAGAAATGTTTATTGACATTCTGATCACTGTTTTGTTTTGGGTTTTGGTTTTTGCAAGGCATTAAGGTTGTGACTTGCCCAAGGTCACTCAGCTAAGTAACTATTAAGTGTCTGAGGTTGCATTTGAACTCAGGTCCTCCTGACTCTAGGGCGGTGCACTACTCACTGAACCTGGTGCCTAAGGAGTGGACATACCAGTCAGATACTGTTTCTCACCATGAAAGAGATTAATAAAAAAGAGATTAATAATCCCAATATGCTGGACATGATGCATTTTTCTGATTAATATTTCATTTTATTTTTACAATTACATGCTATGAAAGTTTTACAACATTCATCCATTTGTATATTTACAAGTTAACATTTTCCTACAACCCTTCCTTCCCACTCTTCTCCCCTTAGTGGCGAATAGTCTAGTAAAAATTGTATATGTTCATTTGTGTTTAGCATGTTTACATATTAGCATTTTCTGTAAGAGTAAACAAATATATATATAAATAATACATATAATATATATATAATATATATAATACATAAATAAATAAATATATAATAGGAAGAAAAAACATGGGAGTTAAGAGTAAAGAAAGAAAAATCACAGGATAGGAAGGAAAAACATAAAAGAAGTTTTTTTTTTAAATGAACATAATATCCAATCAGATTCTGTGGATTGTTGCTTTTTGTTTTGTTTTCATCTGAATGTGGACGGTATTGTCCATAACAAGTCTCCCAGGCTTATCCTAGCTCTCTGAACTACTGAGAGGAGCTGCATCCATCATAGTTGGTCAACTCACAATGTTGTTGTCAATGTGGACAATGGTTTCTTGATTCTGCTCCCTTTCCTCAGTTCCACTTTGTGTAATTCTCTTCATGCTTCTCTAAAGACCAACCATTGATGGTTTCTTATGGAACAATAGTACTCTATGATATTAATATACATAATCTGTTCAGTCATCCCTCAATTGATGGGCATCCTCTCAATTTCCAATTCTTTGCACTATACTGAACACGTGGGACTTTTCCCAATTTTTTTATGATTTCTTTTGGATATGGGCCTAGTATTGGTATTTTGCTGGGATAAAAGGTATGATCAATTTTATTGCTCTTTGTATAATAATACTGCTAGAATGGCTGGATTAGTTCACAACTTCACCAACAATGCATCAATGTCCCATTCTTCCTGTAACCTCTACAACATTGATCATTTTCCTTTTTAGTCATCTTAGCAAATCTGATAGGTGTGAGGTAGTTACTAATGGTTGTTTTAATTTGCATTTCTCTGGAGCATTTTTTTTTCATTTCATTACATATAGCTTTCATTTCTTTATTTGAAAATTGCCTTTTTATATTCTTTGGCCATTTTTTCAATTGAGGAATGAGTTGTAACCTTGTAAATTTAATTCAGTTTTTCTCTTTATACTTTTTAAATTTTATTTTATTTTTGCAAGGTAATGAGTTTAAGTGACTTGCCCTAGGTTACACAGCTATGTAAGCATTAAGTGTCTAAGGCTGGATCTGAACTCAGTTCCTCCTGATTCCAGGGTTGGTGTTCTATCCACTGTGCCGCCTAGCTGCCCCTCTATATATATTTTAGAAATGAGACCTTTATAAAAACCATTACCTGTGTGAAAATTATTTCCCAGTCTTCTGTTTTCCTTATAAACTTGACTGTATTAGTTTTATTAGTGCAAAAACTTCATTTAAATAATAAGCAAAATCATTCATTTTATAATTGTACTTTATTTCTTGTTTGGTCTTAAATTTATTCTCTTTCCATAGATCTGACAGAGTATTTCTTGATCTCTTAATTGGTCTATGTACCATTCAATAGGCCCAAATCCTGACCCATTTTGACCTTATGTTAATAAGGATGTGAGATGTGAATATATGCCTAGTTTTTGCCTTACTGTATTCCAGTTTTCCCAGCAGTTTTTTCCAAATAGTGAGTTCTTATCCCAGAAGCTAAAGTCCTTGGGTTTGTCAAACAATAGATTACTATGGTCATTTTACTTTTGTACCTATTCTAATCAACTTTACTCCATTTCTTAAGGCATACCAAGAAATTTCAATGGCTACTGCTTTATAGTATAATTTTAGAACTGGCACAACTAGGCTACCTTCCTTTGCGTTTTTTTCATCAATTTTCTTGATATTCTTGACCTTCTGTTACTCCAAATGAATTTTATTACTATTTTTCTATCTCTGTAAAATAGGTTTTTGAAGTTTGATTGGTATGGTACTGAATAAGTAATTTAATTTGGGTAGAATTGCCATTTTTATTATATTGTCTCAGTCTAATCATGAGCAACTGGTACTTTTCCAAATCTTTTGATCTGACTTTATTTATTTGAAAAGTATTTTATAATTGTGTTAATGCAGTTTCTGGGTTTATCTTGGGAGGTAGATTTCCAAGAATTTAATGCCTGCAGTTACTTTAAATGGAATTTCTCTTTCTATCTCTTGCGCTTGGGCTCTATTGTTCATATATAGAACTGCTGATAATCTATGTGGGTTTAATTTATATCTTGCTACTTTGCTGAATTTGGTAATGTTTAAAGTAATTTTTAGATGATTTTCACAGGATCTCTGAGTATATTATCATATCATCTGCAAAGAGTGAACGTTTTACTTCCTCATTGCCTATTCTAATTCCTTAAGCTTCGTTTTCTTCTCTGTTTGCTAAAGTTAACAATTATAATGCTATATTGAAAAGTATTGGTGATAATTGGCATCCTTGTTTCACCTTTGATCTTATTGCAAATGCTCCTAGTTTATCCCCATTACATATAATATTTGTTGATGATTTTAGATAATGTTTATTATTTTAAAGAAAACTCCATTTATCCCTATGCTCTCAAGAATTGTTATTAGGAATGGATGTTTGTGAAATGGGGTTATTTAACCATTTCATTTCCTCTTCTGTTAATCTGGGTAGTTTATATGCTTGTAAAGATTCATCTAGTTCCCTTAGGTTTCAAATTTGTTGGCATACAGCTGGGCAAAACAGCTATGATTTATCACCTTAATGTCCTCTTCTTTGGTAGTAAGTTCATCCTTTTTCATTTTTGATACTGGTTATTTGATATTCTTCTTTCTTTTTTAAAAATCAGATTAATTCAAAGTTTCTGTTTTATTGGGGTTTTTTCCATAAAATCAAATCTTAGTTCTATTTATTAGATCAATGCTTTCTTGCTTTCAATCTTATTAATCTCTCCTTAGATTTCCAGAATTTCTAATTTTGTATTTCATTGATAATCTTTAATTTTTTCTTTTTCTTGTTTTTTTTTAGTTGCATTCCCAATTCATTGATCTCCTCTTTTTCTATTTTATTCATATAATATTTAGAGATATAAAAATTTCCCTATAAACTGCTTTGGCTGCATTCCATAAACTTTGGTATGATGTCTCATTATTGTCATTTTCTTGGATGAAATGGCTGATTACTTCTATCATTTCTTGTTTGATTCACTCATTTTAAAAAATTAAGTTTCCAATTACTTTTTTGGTTCATCTTTCCTTGGCCTTCTTTACATGTAATTTTTATTGCATCATGATCTGAAAAACATGCATGTATTATTTCTACCTTTCTGCATTTGATTTTAAGGTTTTTTATGCCTAAATACATGGTAAATTTTAGCTGCCATGTAATGCAGAGAAAAAGGTATGTTCTTTTCTAGCCCCATTAAATTTTCTCCAGAGTCCTATCATATCTAAATTTTCTAAGATTTTATCTACCTTCTTAACTACCTACTTTTTAAAAATCTATTTTGTGGTTAGATTTATCTAATTCTGAGAGAGGGAGCTATGCCATATAGGTATGCCATATCTCCTTGTAATTTGTTCATTTTCTCTTCTAAGAATTTGAATTCCATACCACTTGGCGAATATATGTTTAATAATCATATTAACTTTATTGCCTAGCATACCTTTAAAAAAATGCAGTTTCCTTCCTTAATATGCTCAATTTTTTGCTTTTGCTTTGTCTGAGATCAGGATTGCTACCCTTGACTGTTTTTTACTTCAGCTGAAGTATAATATATTTTGTTCCAGCCTTTTACTTTTACCTTCTGTATATCTCTCTGCTTCAAATGTGTTTCTTGTAAACAACATATTGTAGGATTCTTTTAATCCATTCTGCTCTCTGCTTCCCATTTAACATTTACAGTTAAGATGAAATAATTCTGTACTTCCCTCCATGCTATCTTTCCCCTTTTATACTTTTCTCTTTCCTTTCCTCTTATTACTCCCCACTTTTCTTTTGAATTTTAACTTTACAATTACTTTTACCATTGCCTCTCCTTTTAACAGTCCCTTCTTTCCCTTTTTGTCCTTCTCTTCCTGGCCCCCATTTCCCTATAGAATAGGAAAGATTTTTAAACCTAATTGGGAATGTATATTATTCCCTCTCTGGGAACAAATCTATTGGAAGTAGGATTTACTCAGTGTTCACACCCTCTCTTTTTTCCCTCTACTATAATAAATCTTTGTGCCTCTTCCTCTGATATTATTTATCCACTAATGCCCAGCCTTTCCCTAGTATAGCCATTTTTGTGTCTTTATTGTTTCAATCCTGTCTTGTACCTACAATCCCTTTGTCAAAATATACTCCTTTTATCTGTCCTGATAGAAGTACCATTCTCGGAGCAGCTAGGTGGTACAGTGGATAGAGCAATGAGCCTGGAGTCAGGAGGATCTGAGCTCAAATCTGATCTCAGATACATAAAAATTACCCAGCTGTGTGACCTTGGGCAAGTTACTTAACCCCACTGCCTTGTAAAAACTAAAAAAAATAAAAATAAAAAGTACCATTCCTAAAGGTTGATTAATTGCTTGCTCAATTGATTGATAAGCAACATTGCCTCACAGTCACTAAGTACCCTCCCCTCTTCTGTCTCATTAGAAGTATACATTTCAAGAGTCATAAATCATATCAAATTATACTTGATTTATACTATTCCCCCTCCTTTCAAGTACCCCCCATGGACACACATTCCTCAGGGGTCAAAACATCAATGCATAGCCAAATTATTTCATAAACTATTTATGCTCCCCCCTCACCCCCAAGTACACCTCCTTCAATTTTAGCCAAAGCATCAAGCAAAGCAAAATTATGATATGATGTTTTCATGTTCAGTCCCTCAAACTACAATCTCTAAAGTACTCCCATCACAGCCCCACAGCTCTCCCCAACCAAAGTATTTGATATACTCTCTTCCTCTATACCTTTCACACTTTAGCAGGTATAGCACAAGGTACTATAACTCTTGTTAACTAAAGTATGGATTAAGGCAATCTTCCTAATCTATTTTTGTCCAACCCTTCTAAATAAGCTCCCAACCCCTGTCCCTATTATACTGCAATATTCCTTAACAAAAGTATTTAGTAAAGTAAGATCTCTTCTGAGTATAGAACCTCCAAGTACTAAGATACCTTGAAGATCTCAACGAACTTTATCATTGATCATACAGTATGATAGACACTAGCACAGGACCACCCAGCATGGCAAGCCCTTATCAGAAGGGATGCTCTGCTCTTTGAGTAAAGTAGAATTGATGTAGCTCAAAACAAATGTGATAAATGTAAATTTAAAATAAATACCCCAGGTGTTCTCATGATCTCTTTGTGCCCAGCCTGCAGTAGAACATACCAAGCTCACATTGGTATGATCAGTCATAATCGGACACACCATAATTTGCCTCAAACATAGCGATGCCATTTTGGACTTCTATAATAAAGGACAAGAACCAACCATATCCATATCCTCTAATTACCATCCCTTCAACTATATTCAACCCTTTAACTATCCTAAAAGAAATACAATTCTCAAGAGTTACAAGTGCTATCTTCCCTTGTAAGTATGTATATAGTTTAATGTTCTTGACTAATGATTGTTTCTCCCCTTTCTGTTTACCTATTTGTGTATCTCTTGAGACTTGTTTTTGAAGTTCAAATTTTCTGTTCAGTTCTAGTCTTTTTATAATTAAATTTTGGAAGTCCTCTGGGTTCACTGAGCATCTATCTTTTCCCCTGATAAAATATGCTGAATTTTGTAGAATAGTTAATTTTTGGTTGTAATCCAAGGTCATTTGCCCTCAAAATATCATATTCCAAGCCCTCTAATCCTTTAATGTTGAAGCTGATAAGTTCTGTGTAATCTTGATTGTAGTTCCTTTGCATTTAAAAATCATTTCTTTTTTGGCTGCTTGCAGTATTCTCTCCTTTAGTTGAGAATTCTGGAATTTGGCTATTACTGTTTTAGAGTTTTTATTCTGGGGTCCCTCTTTCTAGAGGAGTTCTCCTGGATCTATTTTCCAGATTGTTTCTTTTTTCCTAAAAGGTACTTTACATTTTCTTAAATTTTTTTTAATACTTTTGATTTTGTTTGATGGAATCTTGGCATCTCATAAAATCTCTAGTTTTATTTGTCCAATTCTAATTTTTTAGGATTTATTTTCTTGTTAGCTTTTGTGTTTCCTTTTCCAATTAGTTAGTTTTTCTTTTAAATGAACTGTTTTCCTTTTTCCAGTTGGAGGATTTTATTTTTGATGAGTTTCATTATTTTTCCATTTGGTCACTTTTGCTTTTTAAAGGAGTTGATTTCTTCAGTTAATTTTTCATAAATATCTTACTTGATTTCATTTCTTTTTTCCATTTTTTTCTTCCTCTCTTCTTTGATCTTAAAAATCTATTTTAAGCCTTCCATGAAGTTTTGAATTTGAGTCCAATTCATAAACTCCTTTGAGACTTCCCCTGTAGGTAGGTAATTTGTCACTGCTTTCTTATTCTGAAATGTTAGTTTTATTATCACTATCTGAATAGTAGCTTTCTATGGTTAGCACATTTTAGTTTTTGATCACTTTGGTAGTTAGGCTCTTCTCCTGGGGTATAGGAACTGTAGTCCTGAGTTTTTTATCCTGGGGCCAGGATTTGGTCTGTTGCCTAAGCAGAGCAGACATTGTCCATGCAGAGGTTTGTTTCCTTCTTTATGTCCAGTCTTTGCCTATGTAGTAATTTGTTCTCTATTCAGTTCTGTCTGCTGCCCCAGTGTTCCCAGGGCTCAGATTTTGTCTGGGATTGGGTCCTTCCCTTCTAGTTTGCTATCCAGGCTGAGCTGGGACCTGGACTGCTGTCTAGCTGTCAGAACCTGAACTGTGCTATGGTTAGATTACACTCCTGTCTAGTTGTGCTCTGCACTTTCCCTCATCCCCATCCCCCCATTCCCCCTGCCCCGAAGTCAGACCTCCACTGAAGATCCTCCAGGATGTCTAGAGTTGAGAACATGTTTTGCTCTTTTTCCTTTGGTAGGATCTGTGGCTTTAATATCTGTGTAGAGGCTTCATATAATGTGTAGGAAAAAGTTCCAGGAGATGCTAGCTTTATACTTCCATCTTGGCTTCACCCCAGAAGTCCCACTATACTTTTCTTAATAGAGCTTAAACTGGAAGATAGTATGGCAGAAACTAGGAATAGATCAACATCTCACACCTCATATCAAGATAAAGTTAAAATGGGTACAGGATTTAGACATAAAAGATAATAGTATAAGCTAATATGGAAAACAAGGAATAAATTACCGGTCAGATACAAGGAAAGGGAAGCAGTTTATAACCAAAGATGAGATAAAAATAAACTGGATAATTTTGATTGCATCAAATCAAAATGTTTTTGTACAAGCAAAACTACTGCAACCAAGATTAAAAGGAATGTAGTAAATTGGGAAACAATTTTTACAACTAGTGTTTCTGAAAAAGGATTCATTTCTAAACATCTAGAGAACTGAGTCAAATTTATGAAAAAAAATCAAGTCCCTCCCCAATTAATAAATGATAGGAAAAGATAATTCTCAGACAAATAAATTAAAGTTATTTATAGTCATATTCATAATTACTCTAAATCATTATTGATTAGAGAAATGCAAATTAAAGCATCTCTGAGGTACCACCTCACACCTCTCAGACTGGCCAATATTGGTGGAGTTGTAAATGGATCCATCCTTTCTAGGAAGCAGTTTTGGAATTATGCTCAAATGGCAATAAAAATGCGCATACCCTTTGATCCAGCAAAACCACTACTGGATCTGTATCCTGAAGAGATTATGAAAAACAGTAAAAATTTCACATGTACAAAAATATTTATAGCAGCTCTGTTTGTAGTGGCAAAGAATTGGAAATCAGGGGATGTCCATCAATTGAGGAACGGCTGAACAAATTGTGGTATATGGATGTATTAGACACTATTCTTCTATAAGAAATAATGAGAGATGAGATTTCAGAAAAGCCTCAAAAGACTTACATGAACCAATGCTGAGTGAAATGAGCAGAACCAGAAGAACATTATACACACCAACAACATCATAGAATGATGATCAACCATGATGAAAATGTTCATTTCAACAGTACAATAATCAAATGACAAATTTTAAGGAACTTGTGATGGAAAATACCATCAATATCCAGACATGGAACTTAAATAAGCAATTCAAATAAAGCCCAAATTTATTATCTTCAATTTTTAAAAGTTGTCTTATTTATTATGTAAAATAGTTATCTCTAATGCTTTTTTCCTTCCTTTTAGATCTGATTCTTCTCTCTCAACTCATTTAATTTCAATCTATGTTTTCATGGTTACAAATGTAGAGCCTCTCTATTGGACTGCTTTCCAACTATTGCTACTTCCAACTAATCTAGCCATAGTTCAGGTTCTGGCAGCTAGACAGCAGACCAGCTCAGCCTGGATAGCAAACTAGCAGGGAAGGACCCAATCTCAGACAAAGTCTGAGTCCTGGGAACACTGGGGCAGCAAAAAGGACAAAATTGTAAATTTTGCAAAAAAAAAAATCTTACAAAAAATGATTGGTGAAAACTATCATTGTATGTAGTTGGAAAACAAATAAAATATTTATATGATTAAAATACAGCTTAAGAGCTCTTTAGCTTATCTGTTTTTGTTGTTTTTTTTTTAATTTTGAGCTGACATGAAATACTCCTGATTCATATGGAAGCTAGCAGAGCATTTAAACTCCCAAACTTTTTTACACAAATTATTGCCCGACTGACTATCCTGCCCGCAATTTTGTAATTGAACAGTTGATTTTATTTTATCTCAGAGACAAACTTTACATTTATAGCTATCAAATTCCATTTAATTGGTTTAACCTGGTGAAATACAAAACATGCTAGTCAGTTAAAGTGTTGACTCCCTCTCATGGCTTCGTGCCATCTGCCCTTGGATAAACACATCATTCATAACTAACAAGTTAAAAATGTTGAACAATGAATAGCCAAAAACATATCCCTATGACATTCCCCTAAAAAATTGCTCTCTCAATTAATATCAGTACATTAATGGCCATTCTTTTGGTCCACCAGTTTCAAATCCATGAGATCATGCTTTTATTTGGCATGTGTCTCTCCCATTTTCCCAGAGATATAGCACAAACATTTTGCAGAATGCAAATACTTGGGGCAACTAGGTTGCTAAGTGGATAGAGAACCAGCCCTGGTGTCAGGAGTACCTGAGTTCAAATCCAACCTCAGACACTTAATAATTACCTAGCTGTGTGACCTTGGGCAAGTCACTTAACCCCATTGCCTTGAAAAAAACAAAAAACAAAAAGAATGCAAATACTTTCATGTATTTGCATTAATGTGACTGAATGCTTTAATGCACTTGCATTAATATGAGAAAACAATCTTGTTTTCATTCATAGCCTCAAAGATTGGAGTTCTCTAAAGTTACGTTCTATTCAGAAGATTTACAGAAAAGTTAGATTAGTAGTAAAAAAGACTAGCTACAAAAAGGTGGTGGATTATAGGTATAGAATGAGGTAGGTGTCAGATATAGTTTTGTATTTGTACTATTGTATATTGTATATTGTACTATATTTTTGTATCAGGAAGAGTATTTTTTGCTTGGATGATTAAAAGCAATGTCAAAGATGTAAATAAAAATCTACACATTAAGTTTTTAAGAGAAATAATCTATTAAATATTCCTTAACAATCTACTATACACAAACAAATTTATAAACATGAACAAAACGTATCTGCTTGAAAGACTGTCTTATGGAGAACTCACACAAGGTAAGCATTCACATGAAGTTAAGAAATGATACAAAGACAACTTAAAGGTCTCTCTGAAGAATTATGGAATCTATTGTGATGGAAGACAACAGCACAGGACTCCCCAGTGTAGCATGGTCTCATCAAAGAAGGAACTGTGCTCAATGAATGAAACAAAATTGCTGTAGCTCAAAAGAAATATCAAATGTACAAATTAAGACATCTCCACTCCAAATATTCATTGTGTCTGAACTGTGTTAAAGCTTTCCAAGCATAGATTGGTCTGATCAGCCCCAGTCTTGTACTCTATATTTGATCTCAATATAAGTGAGGTCATGTTGCTCTTCTTTGAGAAGGAAGGACAGCAATTAGCCATGAACCATTTGATGTGTTGGGCACAAGGGACAGTGATACATATATAACCATCTCTGCCCTTAAGGAATTTACATTTTATTGAGGAAGACAGGTTCACATATAAGCATGTACAAAATGAATTCAAGATCATTTTTGAAGAGTAGGCACAAAGGAAAACATATCCTCAGAATGGATTTTTTCCTCCTGCCCCTTGCCTTTATTTATTTATTTGTTTGTTTGTTTTTGGTGAAGTGCCAAGAAAGAAATTCTATTCTTTTGGGGACTGAGAGTGGGAGTTCTCCATGGCATATCTGCTCCCTTTTCACAATTCCCTAAGGAGTCAGAACTCTCCCTTTTCCTAACAACAACTTTGGCAGGTGCTTATAAAAGGGGAGGGAGAAGAAAAAGAATTAAATAATGATCAAAATAACTCATACCAGATGTAGCACATGTGAATAAGAACAGCAAGGTGTTCCCCAGGGAATATGTTCTCACAATTTATCCATTGCTCTCTTTTTTGACAACTCCACATGTTAGCAGCACCACCTTGAATTCTGCAGGGAAGCTTTCTAATTTCTAATTCTAATATCGAGAGATTCAAGTTTGTTACACTTTCAAACTACTTCTAGAAGTATAGATCCTCATTTGGACTTTTACAAAGTTTAGGCAGAATTTTAGCTGAAGTCCAAGGAACCTAATCTAACAGTTATGCTCTCAATCACTTGAACTAATAGGGACACAGGAAAAAAAAAAGTATAATGACAAATTAAATTTCACAGATCATCCAAGAGTGCTGTTTTAAGCCAATAGTTTCACTCCTCCCTCAGTTAATCTCATTATCACAAATATTAATGAGAATATTATCTGGCCTGAGTCTCCCTTCTTCCTTCTTGCCTTCCTCCCTTCCTTCCTTTACTCCTGTCTGGTGAGTTTACTAATGAGGTTACTGTAGAAAATACAGGCAGCCCAGAAGAGAAGGAAGAAGAGGATAAAGAGATCTAAATTACCCCCACAGAGTGGATAATTGGCCCCTGAAGAATGGGAAGCTGGTTGTGCACAAGGAAGGGAAATGCTTTATCTTTTCTGAAATCACAAAGGGTGAGCTTTCTTTTTATTTATTTGTACTGAATTGAATGGTGACATGCAGAAGGCAGAGAAATCTTGCTGTTAGAGAAACTGTGTAATGCAGAGCAAAAAATACTTAGCTTGACCTCAGTTAGTCTAGGTTCATATTTCAGCTTTGTTACTCATTACCTCTATGGCTTTGGCCAAGTTACCTTATGGCTCTGCACCTCAGGTTAATCATCGGTAAAATAAAGAGTTTGGCCTAGACTGCTTCTGGGTATCTTTCAGGTCTTAGTCTTATAATTTCTGTGTTTTCTCCCAGTATAATTATCTCATACATGTAAACCATTACAAAAAGATGGCCATCGTAGAAACATCCAAGATGACAAGCCTACTAAATTTTACAGGACCATGCAATCTCAAAAGACACAGTACAAATAAAATAGCCAAGGGGTAGTTCCAACCAATCAATTAATCAAAAAATAAATATTTAGAAAGTGCCTACTATGTGCCAAATGCTCTGTATATTAAAATACAAATTAGTCTCTAGCCTCAAGGAGCTTGTCTGCTGTTAATTAAAACAACACATATACTTATAAGTACAAGTTGAATGTAAAATAAATGCAAAATAATTTTAAGAGTTGTAGTAAATAGTAGCTGGGAAAATCAGGAAAACCTTAGGAAGTGAAACTTAGAAGGAAGTTAGGAATTCTAAGTGGAGGCAATGAGGAACATGTTGCAGGCATGGGGACAGTCTTAGATAGAAGACAGGATGCTGTCTCTAAGGAAGAGAAAGAAGAGTTAGACAAGAGAGCGTAGAAAGGGAAATAATGTGTAATAATTCTAGAAAGGTAATTAGAGCCAATTTGTGAGAGGTTTCAAATGCCAAGTAAATTTGTTTACTCACTGTAGATAGAGAGATGAATTCCATAAACCAGTTACTTACTTTTTGGTTCCACCCTGCTCTTAGTCATCAAGTAGGTCATATATGAATCACTGCCATATGTCATATGTCATGGATGTGTCAGACATGGACACTGCCTACCCAAGTGATATCTCTTCTTCACAAAATTGACAGCATAGTAGAAGACATAATGCCATCAGTAAGAGATAAGCTAAGTAGTTGAAAAACATAGAACTTTCCCTGCTTTATTTTATGACATCAATGTGATATAGAGGATAGAATGGGAGACAAGTTCAAATTTAGCCTTAGATATATCTATTATCTCTGTGACCCTGGATAAGTCATTTAACCACTCTAAACACTTTGTTTTCCCATCAATAATATTAGCATTCTTAGGTAAGTCTATTTAACCTTTAATTTCCTTCAAACTCTAAATGTATGACCCTAATATCCTATAACCTAGGATAAATGACTAATAAGCAAGTCAGGAGACCTTATTGTTGGAAATGTTTACTTTTTAAACTGTACATAATAGATACATGCAGAAATGTAATTTTCTGCTCTCTCTATATGTGGAAAAATATACTTTATCATAAATGGTAAGAATTATAAAAAAAATTTTTTAAGAAATGAGCTCCTGTTTTTCACTAATCTTCCCAGAGTAATTCTTAGTCATCCCTCTGACTAATAGCAGAACTCTCCAGAAGAAGTTTAAAATAGTTTCATTGATTATTTCCTGAATGGTTTCCTTGTGTTTGTTCTAAGAGGTCACTTATGGACCTTCTCAATTGGGGTAGTTTGATTCAATTCCACAAAAAATCATTGAGTGCTGGTCGGGAGGGGGCGGGGGATATGACCATGGTAGGGGCAGGGGTGCTGGGTGGAAAGAGACTCAAAGACAGAACAGAATAGCTCAAGTCCTCCACAAGTCTTGTCATTCTCTTGAGCAAGACTCTGAGAACTTTAGTTATCTTTCTGAAGGACAATCTGGAAATAGATCCAAAGAGTATTAAATACCCTATAATTTTGGAACCAGCAATATCACTACTAGATCTATTTCCAAAGATGACTATCTTCAGAATGATATGTTCCAAAATGTTTATAGCAGCTCTCTGTGGTGGCAAAGAACTGGAAATTGCTATGGTGCCCATCAATTGTGGAATGGCTGAACAAGTAGTGATATATGATTGTGATGGCATATTACTGTGCTATAAGAAATAATGAGCTCAAGTGATCTTAGAAAAAACATGGAAAGGTTTGCATGAAATAATCAAGACCATTGAATACAATAATAGCAATAGTTTCAAGGATGACTTTGAATGAATAAGTTATTTTAACTATTACAAATACCCAAATTAACAATAAAAGGACATATGAAGAAAGAGGCTATTCGCATCCAGAGAGAGAACAGATAGAAAATATAGAATGTTTAGAATAATTTTATATATATTGGCATGTGTGAACACATATATGTATGTATATATATATATATATATATATGTGTGTGTGTGTGTGCATATATATGGATATACATGATTGCGACTAATGGTAACCATCTCTAGGGTGGAGGTTGGAAATAAAAAAAGGAAAAAAATTCACATTAACTTTGTTTTTTATTTCAAAGGAATGGTAATTTGTACATAAGAGATTTGCAGTTTCATGTCCAATCTTCTTCTGTTTTAATATACTGTGTTATAGAAATACTATTCCATGAATTAAAAATAAAATGAATATTTTAAAAATAAAATGTAGATGATGATAATGCTGGCACTATCTACCTCACAAGACTGTTACAAGGAAAACCTTTTAGAAGCAGAGAAGCTCTGTACAAAGATGAACTGTTAGCACTATTACTTCCCTTGGTGGGAAAAGGAGAGATTTTTTTAAAAATGTATTATTCTACATGAATTTCCTTCTTCAGTTAAACACTAGTTATCAGATTGAAGGAACCCCAGCTGAGGAGCTGAGGTTTTCTTCAGGCATCATACCATGATTCCTCTGGGACTACTGATGAAAGAATGACAAGGTATAGGATGATCCCTTTTAGCCAAATCCAGTCCTACCTTGCAACTGCCAGCTCCTGAAGCTATCTATCTATACATATATATAATATATAATATATAATATATAATATATAATATATAATATATAATATATAATATATAATATATAATATATAATATATAATATATAATATATAATATATAATATATAATATATAATATATATATATGCGCACCAGGGAAGATGATCTCATGAAGGCCTCAAGGCAATTAGGGTCTAATCCTAACCTTTCTAGTAGAGGCATATGATTGTGATGGGATGCTACTGTGCTACAAGAAGTAATGAGCTCAGTGATCTTAGAAAAACATGGAAAGACTTGCATTGAAATAATGCAGAATGAAATAAGCAGAACTGAGAGACACTGTTTGCAGTGAGAGTAATATTGTTTTAAGAATGACTCTGGTGGGGTGGCTAGGTGGTGCAGTGGATAGAGCACCGGCCCTGGAGTCAGGACTACCTGAGTTCAAATCCGGCCTCAGACACTTAATAATTACCTAGCTGTGTGGCCTTGGGCAAGCCACTTAACCCCATTGCCTTGCAAAAATCTAAAAAAAAAAAAAAAAAGAAAGAAAGACTTTGAATAAATAATAACTATCATAAATATCCAAATTAACTATGAAGGCCATATGTTTCACTCTTTAACTTAACTACTCACATTGTGACTCTCTCAGATGAGAGCTTAGTTGGACGATAACATTTTTTTGGAAATTATAAAGTACTATGTAAATAGTAACTACAGTAGAGTTGATAAAATTTTGGGTTCACTTGCAGAGCTCAAGCAGCAAATTATTTGTCTGCCACCAGGGGTGAATGGTAATGGCATAACCACAGCAGCTTTATACAATAACGAAAGGTTTATAAGGTGCTTGACAAGTATCACATCTTTTTTATTTTCACACTAGCCATGGGAGGTAGGTGCCATTACTATTTTACAGAAAAGGAAGCTGAGGCAGACAGTGGTTAAATGACTTGCCCAGGGTCTCACAGCAAGTGTTTTGAGACCTGATACATACTCAGGTCTTCCTGAAATTCCAGTGCCATCATCTAGGTCCTCAAGGCATGAATTCAAATCCAGTTTCAGATACTAAAGGTACATACATGATTAACTCTGTTTTACAGATAAGATAGTCTCAGAGAAATTAAAGAATGTATCTATCCTGCAAAGCTGGTAATAATTTTCCTGATAGAATGAGATGAGAAGCAGGAATGAAAAAATATAGATTCTAGTCTGACTTTGCCATTAATTTCCCATCTTTCTGGTCTTGGGTAAGTCATCTCTCTTCTTCAGACTCAATTTTCCTTAGAGAAGATTGGACTTGAAGCATCTTCTGATGCCAAGATTCCATAATCTTGTGTGCATTTTAATGGAGGCACCTCTAGAGACAAGGTTCCCTGATTCTTGACATCACTGCTGGAATCTCAAAAGGATAAATGGTGCCATGAGGAGCAAAAGGAGACATATTTGGGGACAGGTGAGTATCACTCATTGGGCGCCTCTCTAACCATACCATTTTTAGGTTTTGAAATAATGTTTTAAGTATAGATTCCATGTGATGGGGCTGAAAAGCTTTCTTGTACCAATGAAATCTAAGAAGCAAACTAATGATACTATGCATTTTGTATGTAAACACGTCCATAGTTTCTGCTCCCTTACCCCTTTCTTTCATCTCTCTCAAATTATGACATTTTTCAGTTCATTATATATTTGTTTTAGTTTTCTAAAAGACACTCAAACAAATGCATTGCCAGTGCAGGGTGAGGGGTTTTAGTATGGAGTTTTAATCAAAAGGAGAACTAGATTCTTTACCTTTGGTAGAATGGTACTAATGCTGATCACAAGAATTAGCCTGTTTAGTTGCCTTTCCATTGTTTGCAATGCCATAATTTTTCTGTGTATCATTCCCTAGACCACACTTTTTCATTCTATATTGTTTTATATAATTTTTCCCACGTTTCTCTGAATTCTTCACATGTATCATGCCATAATTTTTTCAGCTAGGCCTCAGGCTCTGATACATATTTGGTTTCTACATTTTTTGTCATTGCAAATAATGATAATAACACTGTTGTACATGTAGCTCTTTTCTTGCTCTCTATAAACTACTTGAGATATAATCAGAGCAGAGGGATCTCTGTGTAAAAAGATAGGAACAATTTAACAACTTGGATAATTTCAAATTGCTTCCATAATTCTGCCTGAAGCACCCTCTTTCTCAGCATATTTTTCTCTAATTCTTTCTCTTTGTATCAAGCAATTTTTCTTTTCCAGGTTCCTATCCATCATAGGCTTCCCTGAAGTTATGACATCCCCAGTTTCTTCCCTCTAAGTTATCATTTAGACAAGCTTAAACATTTGGACTCTTTAATGGTTTCCCGTAAATCATGCTTCCAATGCCTGTATATTTTTCTTGGGGCCTCATCAAGTCTAGGGACAGTAACATCTGCCACTGGGGATATGCTCAGAAGAGAAAGATAAACATAATAAGGACTCCCACAGTTGGATCTAGTCATTACTAAACCTTCAGGTCTATAAAATCCAAACTGTTTCTGAATTCCTGAGGCTAAAAATTTACAGTGTTCCAACATTAACCCAGTATTGCCAGTGGTTAAGTAGCCAAGAGAGAATAAAACAAAATAGAATCATAGAATGAAGGATTGGCCCCTTAAAGATGGGAAGAACATGATAAAGATGTCCAAATAGCTATTAGAGCCGATTTTAATAAGTCAGAAGGCAGATAATAAAATTGGCAGCATTTTAAAAGGGACATCCACAAAGTCAGATGCTCCAATTGTCTTCTGATCTGGGTTTGCCCTCATCCTGTAGCAAAGTAAACAGAAGCCAGAGTTAATTGTCACAACGTAATATTCTGCTGAATTTTTGGTGGCTCTAAGATTCTGTGACTCATTCAATAACTTGAGAGCATTGGTTCTATCAGCCCAATTATTTTTTTCCCATCTGGATAAATTATCCCCCCTTTGATCCATTTGAGAGGCAATATGGTAAATGGAATAGAACACTGGGTTTGAATCTCAGTTATATCCACAGTTAATGGGCATGGCATCTATGAAGCTCTAGCAAAGAAGACAAAAACCAAACATAGGCAGTAGAAGGTAGTACCCCCAAACTCAGCAATGAGATACTACATAAGAGGAGATGGTGGTCAACCATCGTAAATACTGCAAAATGGTCAGAAAATTGAAGTCATTAGATCTGGCAATTTAGAAATCACTGGCCACTTTGTAAAGGGAAGTTTCTATTGAGTATTGATGTTGGGAGTCAGACAGGAGGTGGTTAAGCAGGAAAAGAAGTTTAGACACATGGAAACAACTTTTTCCAAGACATTTGACTGAGAGATATGGAAGAGAGATAAAAGGCAGTAATCATTAATCATGGTAGGAACTAGTGAGGGTTGTTTAAGGGGAAGACCCTGATATGTTTGTAGGTCATAATGAAAGAATAACAGATGGGAGAAGTTGGGTATAGAGAGGAGGGGGTGGTAATCATCAAAACAAGCTGATGGAGAAGATGGGAGAGGACAGGATCAAAGCTGCACGAGAAGAGTTAATGACATAACAGAATAGAGGAAAGGAAGTAAAATTTGCTGTCATGTGAAATAGTTGTACATTAAAGCAGAGTAGTTATATGATGAGGGAATTCTTTGTGGAATGCCTAAATTTTTTCAAAAAAAATATACCTTATTTTTAACATTCCTTTTAAAAATTTTGAGATTTAGATTCTCCCCTCAACCACTGAGAAGGCAAACAATATATCAATTATACATGGGAAATCTTGCAAAACACTTCCAAATTAACATCATCACACAAAAAAACATTACTAAGAAAATTATACTTCAGCTTATACTTAATTTTCTGTCTCTGGAAATAATTAGTAATTTTTTTATCATGAGTCCTTTGGAATTGCCTTGGTTCACTGTTTTAATCAGAGTAGTCAGTTCTATCACAACTGATCATTACAACATTGCTGTTTCTATGCACAGTGATCTCTTAGTTCTTCCTTCTTCCCTGTATCAGTCCAGAAGGGTCTTGCCATGTTTGTTCTGAAACCACTCCTTTCATCATTTCTTATAGCCCAATAGCTTTCCATCACAATCATATGCCACACCTCATTCAACCATACCCCAAATGGAAAGCATCCCCTCAATACTGAATTCTTTGTTACCACAAAATGAGAAGCTATAAATATTTTTAGACATATAGGTCCTTGTCCTTTTTCTCTGATCCCAGAATATATGTGTAACAGTAGGATTGCTAGGTTAGGAGAAATTTTATAAACCTTTGAGCATAGTTCCAAATTATTCTACAGAGTGGTTAGATTAATTCACAAGTTCACCAGTAAGTCATTTCTCATAGGTATGAGGTGCTACCTCCAAATTGTTTTAATTTGCATTCTCTAATTAATAATGATTTATAACACTTTTTCTATGCCTAGCTTTGATGTCTTTTTCTGAAGACTGTCTATTCATATCCTTTGACCATTTATCAACTGGGAAATCTCTCCCATTTTTATATGGGAGAAAGGTTTGCTTGGAGAAATGGGAATTTGCAAGCATAGAATATTGTTGACTTGATGCTTTTCTATATTATAAAAGAAAAGTCACTGGGTTTGGGGTAGGAGGTATCATATCCAGAAATTATTGTGGCATTTTTCAAAATGACATATTTCATGATTTTTAAATGATATTTTAAAGAGCAAAAAGGACAGTGTTAAAATGAAAAGGAAATGCAGATATAGAGTACCTCAAAGCAAAACCCCAAATACATGCAAATGAAATTAAATAAGGTCAGATGCCAGGAAGAAAGAGAATTTACTAGGTAATTATTGTTATGTGAACAAAATTACACCAAATAATAAAGTCCTTTACTAATAAATAAGCAAAGGGAACAGAATATATATATGGACTGACACATGAGAAACAGTTTGTTACCAAAAGAAGTCAGAGTTAATCTAAGTTAAATAGGGCAAAGAGGCAAAAACTAAGTAAAGAATCAAAAATAAGATGTCAGGCAGTTTTAAATGATAATAATAATGATAATGATAATAATAATGTTTGTCCTACATTTTCTTTCTTTTTTTTTAGGTTTTTTGGCAAGGCAAATGGGGTTAAGTGGCTTGCCCAAGGCCACACAGCTAGGTAATTATTAAGTGTCTGAGACCAGATTTGAACCCAGGTACTCCTGACTTCAGGGCCAGTACTCTATTCACTGCGCCACCTAGCTGCCCCTGTCCTTCGTTTTCAAAGAAGACTACAATATCAGGGAGCTGATGCCATGACAAGCACATGAATTGGATTTAAGGTGGAGAGGGCGCTGTGCTAAGTCACCAACCTCACTTTCTCCTCCAGAACCATCTGGGTCAAGTGGCCCAGATATGGATCAGGACAACTAGAAATAGCTCTAGATGTGGGGCAATCAGGGTTAAGTGACTTGCTTAAGGTCAAACAGCAAGTGGCAATTATCTGAGGCTGGATTTAAGCTCCTGTCCTCCTGAATCCAGGGCCAGTACTCTACTACCCCACCAAGTGCTCTAGCATGAAACTCCTGAATGAAATTCAATGAGGATCAAGAAAGGCAGCTGTTGTTGCTGGGAGCATGTAAGAAGTCATTGCCACTTTAACAAAAGATGCAAAAGGTCATATCTTGAAGATTGGAAGGTATTTTCTCACATGGACGAAGATCTTGGAGGGATCTGATGCCAGGGTTAAACTGTTCTTCTCTAAGGCCACAGCTGTCACAGAAAATGGGTAACAAAAGCTCCAACAACAAAAGCAACAAGAATCTGATAAGCTAAAAATCCCAGAGAATTCTGCAAACAGCAGCAGAAAAAAAAAAAAAGAAGAAAGAAAAAAGAAAAATAGAAATGTTAGACACATCTTTGAAAAAGGATGACATCTTTCTTCTGGTAGCAAAACACTGGGAAACAAAGCAGATTCCAGACAAATGGGAAATGAATAAACAAGTTCTGATATATAAATGGAAAGGAATGTTACTAGATCATAAGGAATAGTAGGCACAACAAATATTGAAAAGTAAGGAAAGATTTATCTGAACTGATCCAAGGTAGAAGAAGCAAAGCCAAACAACTTATTACAACACCTGCAAGACTATATAAAAGAAAGATAACACCCAAAATAGAAAAAAAATAGAGTTGTGGAATTTAAGAAATAAATTTGACCCCAAAGAAGATAAATGAGAATATCTGTCCCTGATTGTTTGCAATCATATTGTAAAGGGTAGGGGTGGGAGTGGGATGGAAGTCCATAGGGGTGGAACAATCATGTATCATCAGATTGACCTTATATATTGGATTTTAAAGATCTTTCCTCCTTTTATCTTCCTCCTCCTTCTCCTCCTTCTTTAGGTTTTTGCAAGGCAAATGGCACTATGTATCTTTCTTCTTTTTTAAAAATTCTTTGTAACCAGTTCCAGTTTAGTGATCAATCAAAATGATTTCTTTTGCCATTTGTTTAGTAGACCTATACATTCTCTGAAATGAAGAACAGGGCCCCTCTAGTCCATATCTTCAGGCACCAAACATTCTTGCTCTGTGACATTAGACAAGTCACTAATCCCTTTTGAATTTCAATTTCTTCAGCTACATAAATGAATGAATGAATGAATGAATGAAGGCGAAAATAGTTGGTATAGGAAAAAACTTTGTATTAAGGGATATCTCTATGGGAAGAAGAGGAGAAGGATTATGGAAGAAAATCTTAAAAAAAAACAATCTTTTCAACTTTAAACATCTTTATTTAAAGTTTTGAATTCCAAATTCTCTCTCTTTCTTCCTTCTTTCCTGAAATGGTAAGCAATCATATTTGGTTATATATGTGCAGTTATGTTAAACATTTCCATATTAATCATTTTATAAAGAAATTTGAACAAAAGAAAAAAATGAAAGAAAGAAAAAGGAAAACAGCATACTTTAGTCCATATTTAAACAATATCAGTTCTTCATCAGGAGGTAGATAGTATGTTTCCTCATTAGTCCTTTGGGATTATCTTGAATCATTATATTACTGAGAATAGCTAAGTCATTCACAATTCTTCAACTGACAATATTGCTGTTACTTTGTACCATGGTCTCCTGATTCTGTTCTCTTCACCATACATCGGTTCATGTAAATATTTCCAGGTTTTCTGAAATCATCCTGCTTTTCATTTCTTATAGCATAATAATATTCTGTTACAATCCTATATACCACAATTGATTCAGCTATTCCCCAACTGATGGATATCTCCTCAATTTCTAATTTTTTAGATTCCATAAGAATTGCTACATATCTTTTTTGTACAAATAGATCCTCCTCCCCTTTTTTTCATATCTTTGAGATATAGACCTAAAAGTGGTATTCTGGTTCAAAGGATATGCAGTCTTATAGCCCTTTGGGCATAAATCTAAATTGCTCTCCAGAATGGTTGATCATTTCACAACTCCACCAACAGTGCTCCAGTTTTCCCACATCCCCATCATTATCCAATATTTTTCTTTTTGTCATATTAGCCACTCTGATAGGTGTGAGGTAGTACCTCAGAGTTCTTTTAATTTGCATTTCTCTGATCAATAGTGATTTAGAGCATTTTAATATAATTATTGTTTGTATTTCTTATTCAAAAACTGTCTGTTCATATCTATCTATTATTTACCAATTAGGGAATAACTGGTATTTCTATAAATTTGATTCAGTCATCTATCTATATCTGTATATCATCTGTATATCATCTGTATATCTGTATCTCTGTATCTATATCTATATCTATACCTATATCTATATATAAGAAATGAGGCCTTTATTGGGTATACTTGGAAAAATTTCTCTCCAGTTTTCTGCTTTCTTTATAATTTTGGTTGCATTGGTTTTGATGGTACAAAAACTTTTTAAATCCTATGTAATCAAAATTATCTATTTCACATTTTCTAATCCTCTCTATATTTTCTTTGGTCCTAAATTTGTCCCTTTCTCATAAATCTGACAGTTAAACTATCTCATGCTTTCTTAATTTGTTCATGGTATTTCCTTTTATGTGTAAATCATGTATCTACTTTGATCTTATTTTGGTACATGGTGTGAGATGTTGATCTACACTGGTTCCTGCCATACTGTGTTCTCACTTTCATTGTAAGAACTTACACACTACAAATTAGCACACACAATAAAGCTTAATTTATTGACGATTTTTTAAAATTTCTAGACAAAGTGAAGGAGAAATGATAAAAACGCATATTAAACTTAAAAGTTTGTCTTACGTAATTTTTTTGAAAAGTCAATTGTTAAACTTTAATCAACACATCCCTAAATGCTTCTTGTGCCAATCTACCTGGTAGTTCCAAGTACAATATCTTTGATATTTTGCAGGAACTGAACTTGTGACCTATTTTTGAAGACAACTCTCAATTATTCATATTTCTACCAATGCATTCTAGTACTTGTTCTGCCACTTATAGTCTCAAAGAGCTTCAGGGGGTAATGAGAAATGACTTGCTCAGAGGCTCACAGCCAGTGTGTTGACTTGAACCCAGTACTTCTAAAATTGGTGACAGTCTATGTACATCTACCACAACCGATTCTCTATCAGGCCAAATAAATATTCACTGGATATTTAATGAATAGCTTAGAATCTTGAGGCCAGATGTACTCTCAGGTCAAGTGATATAGCCTCTGCCTCTAGGTATTTATACATCATCTAACAAGACTGTGGGTTCTGCTGTTCTAAACACTTCTTTACATCCTCAGAGGTGCTCTTAACACTCTTCCAATTTAAAAACATTTCCTCTTATTTTTCCACTGTTGAAAAGAGGAGAGCTAGTTAGTATTTACTGTTGAAGAATCCATCACGTGGCTTAAGTTCTGAAAATGAAATAATCCCTCTTCACCAGTGCTAACCCTGCCTACCTTTTAAAAAGGCAGGCAAACCACCTCCTTGGAGTTCTTAAGTCACAACCATAGAAATATCTCCATATCCTTTTAAGACCTATAGACTTCTTACACTGAGGGCTCCCATAGTTTAGAAAAAAAGAGGCAAGATCATTTTGAGCCACCCTTAGAGATGATAAATATTATAAATATTCAGGTCAATTGAACTATTTTTTAAAAAATTTCTTTGTCATCTTTACATTTGTCTAGCACCTGGCCCATTGGCTCAGAGTTAGGTATTGTGAGTAGTATATAGTAGATTCTTAATACATGCTTATGGACTTAATTTGTCCACATTAATACTACGCAGTCCATCTTAAATTAGAAGCTGTTCAAGAGCAGGGAAGGTGTCTGTGTGATTCTCACTTAATTCTGGATGCTTCATCCATTCATTCAACACACATTTCCTGAACAATCATTCAACACACATTTCCTGAGGATTCACAGACTCAAAATAAGTAGTGTATTATGGTAGGAACTTGGTGTTTGGGTATTTTAGAGATAATTAGGTCCTGTCCCTGTCCTCAATCAGGTTTCAACCTATAGAGATATAGACTTCTACTTTTGTGACATAAAGAACCTGGGTATGCTCTAGAGCATTTCTCCAGTTTACTGCCCAAACCTTGTTAGATGATACAGCAGATGGAACCTGGGCCTCAAAAGTCAAGAAGATGGTGGTTCAAATCTATTCTCGAACAAATATTAACTGGGTCAGTCACTCAACCTAACTTGATTTTCTTATCTGTAAAATGGAGATAATAATTGACTTCCTAAGTATTCCTATGGACTATTTGTCCCTGATCTGAGAAAGTATTCATTGGCCTGATCAATCACAGTTGGAGACACTGTAACTTGTCGCTAACATAGTGATGTTATTTTGGTCTTCTTCAGTAATAAAAAACAAGAAACCACCAATCGTTGTGGGGATCAAAAGAGATAATATTTGCAAAGCATTTTTGCAAAGCTTATATTACCTGATAAATCTAGATATTGTCATTATTTTCATTCTTTAATACAACAAAATTTGCTACTCTAAATAGTCTTGTCCATCCGGTCCTTTCCCTCCGTCCTTGATCTCCTGTGGGTATCTGACTAATAGTAGTATGTCAAAGAGTATTCATAGTTTTGTGATGTTCTAGGTAATAGTTCCCAATTGCTTCTCATAATGACTGAACCAATTCTCAACTCTACCAACAGCACAGATATCCCTTCCAATAATTGCTATTTTACTACTGTCACATTTACAAAATGGGTTGGACTTCAGAGTTGCTTTTCATTTGCCTTTCTCCTATTTACTCTGCCTGTTACCCAGAGAACATGCAATCTCTTCCATTTCATCTACTAACCTCTCTTGTTTCCCTTAAGTCCCAACAAAAAATTTCATCTTTTAGTAGAAGTCTTCTCCTACCCCACTTACTGCCATTGTCTTCCCCCAATCTCCTGTATATAGCTTACTTTGTAGGCATAGTCTCTCTCCATTGGATTTTAAGATCCTTAAAAGTAGGGACTGTGTCTTTTGTCTTAGTATGGTATCTGGCTCACAGCAAGAGCCCAATGAATATTTATTGATTGACTGAATATTATTAGCACCTTGGAGCATTTTTATATGGTTATCGATGGGTTGTATTTCTTTACAGGAAAACTTCTACTTAGTATTCTTTGACCACATATCTATTGGGGAATGATTCTAATTCTTACTAATTTGTATCACTTCCTTTTATCTCTTGAAAATTAAACATTTTTAAAAGAAATTTGTTGTAAAGATTCTTTTCAAGTTAATTATTTTGCTTTGGATTTTATGCTCATTGCCATTCTTTGCTCAGGCAAAAATTCTCCCCTGAATCATAGCATAAAAAATTATCTATTTTTTTGCCCTCTAATTTTTCATGATTTCAGCTCTGTTTGGAGGCAAAATTTGGAATGGATTCATTGACATAAAATGTCAATCTAAACCTATTTTTACCAGACTGTCCCCACCCCAGTTTTCTCAATATCCGGCAAATAACAAATTCTTATCCCAGTAGTTAATGTTCTTAAGTTTAATTATTTTTGTGTTCAGGTTATATCCTTCCATTATTCTTTTTTTTTTAGATTTTTCAAGGCAATGGGGTTAAGTGACTTGCCCAAGGCCACATAGCCAGGCAATTATTAAGTGTTTGAGGTCGGATTTGAACTCAGGTACTCCTGACTCCAAGGCCGGTGCTCCATCCACTGCGCCACCTAGCCACCCCATCCTTTCATTATTCTTAAACTTTTCTTTGCACATAATTCTCTATGGTTCCAGGTCTTATACTCAAGATACCTCTTGAGGGTTATGGAGATTGTTTTTCAAGTGGGTTTCTTATTTCCAGTTCCATGTAAGCTCACAATGGTCATTACTTAGCCAGTGTGTCTCCTCATATCAGTGTTTTCTTGGACAACTCGGTAGGATTATTCAAATTACCCTAAGATGCCTCCAGAAACATCTATAAATGGAAAGGAGTTGGTTGCTCCTGTAACTCCTACATGATGGGGAGAAAAGGCTTTGTAAACACTGCTGCTATAAATAGATGAATATAATTCGAATTAGAACATAATAGGTATATCAGAAAATAAAGTATTATAAGATCAAATGAGAGCCAGAGATAGATGTCCTATGGAGATTAAGAAAATATTAATGTTTAAGGCTTCCTAGAAGGAATGACAAAAAAAACCCAGGGAAAAATGAAATCAAGACTTTTTCTTTAAAATCACAGAAACCCCATATCCAAAAAGAAGAAGATGGTGTGTGGTCATATTTGTAGAGCTATTTGAATGTTTATTTGAATGTTAAACTTCCTAAATAGATGCACACATGGCAGTGATTAACACAAATAGAAGATAATAGGAAATCTATTACATTGAAAATATTCTCCCAAATGAGACATTGTTGAAATGACTGGTATCACCTTTCATGATTAGATGGCCTTTTCAGAAGAAAGCTATTGATACTGTCTTCCTGAATGAATCCAAAGCGTCATGCACATATAATACATACATATGTCTAGGAGTTTGTCCATATAAAGATATATTAACACATACACACGTACAAATTATTTATAGGAAACTCATTCTTCCCATTTGACTCTCTGGCCCAATGGGGCCTTGCCTTTCACAGAGAGGGAAAGTAAATGAATAACATGATTAGAGACCAATTCTACTACCCCTGGCCAACAGATGAGATATACCTTGTATCTCTCACTCTATTTGACACTGTTATAGTGTAGAGTTTTTGATAGTCCAGGATAGCTAAGATTTCAAGTGACATGAAATATTATTCTGAAGGTGGTTATATAGGACCTATTAATTTCTTCTGATATATTGAAGTTAAAAAAAAAACCTTATGCATTTCTTGAACTAATCATTCTTCCCCCTCTGAGTAGATAAACTCCCCATACAATACCCTAAACACAACTAAATCATGTGGTACCTGGTGAAGGATATAGGCTGAAAAACCCAGTTGTTAGTATTGCCGCTCATAATTCAAGGATAATTATCCTAACATGTTTATCCATTCTTGCATATTTTATAAAAGGGAGCATTTTGAGAGAGATCCATAAATAAATGATATGGTATATTTTTTCAACAACCCATCATACACGGGTTTTTCTGAAGGGTTGAGAGAACTATTTTTGCTGAATATTAATTTGCTGAATATTTAGATTCCTGATATTTACACATGTTGAAGGAATTGAATGAGGTTTAGATTCAGGGTGAGAGGTGGAATGTTATAGAGGGATGCAGCTTAAGAGGGCCTGGCTAAGAAATGAAGGCCAAGAAATTTGTGTTTTATTTTATAGACAATGAGGGCCCACTGAAGATTTTGAAGAGGGAAGATGATATGATGAAAGCAGGGCTTAGGAAGATAATAAAGTTTTTGGTCATTAATTTTAGAAAACAATCAAGATATCAAGAAGGGGATGCCATCTTAAGCACATAGACTGGGTTTGAGTGAGGGGAGCTGTGCTAGGTCTCCACAAGCCTCACTTTCTCCTTCAGTGCCATCTGGGACCCCAGATGGCCAGATGTGGATCAGAACAATTGGAGATGACCCTGGATGCTGGGCAATCAGGGTTAAGTGACCTGCCCAAGGCCACACAGTTAGCAAGTGGCAAATGTCTGATGTCGGATTCAAACTCCCATCCTCCTGAATCCAAGGCCAGTACTCTATCCACTGCACCACCTGGTTTAAGATACAAGGGGACATATAAATGTACAATCATCTCTACCCAATTAAGAAGTGATCTTTCAGTTTTAAGGGATACACCAACTAATTATAAAATTTAGATTTAAAAAAATCTTCATTTTCTTTTTCCCCCTTCTTTCAACGAAATTATTTTAAGAATTCTTCCCACTCCTGCTATTAATTCACTTTTTATTGGCGTTACATTCAACAATTAGAGCAGAAATCCCTGGGTCTAAATTGGAAAAGGTCATCTAGCCCATGCTTACCAAATAAAATTATCTATATCATCAACCAATTTCTGATCCAGTTCCTGTTTGAAAATGTCCAGTGAGGGGGAACTCAATACCTCTTAAGTGAAGCCACTCTAATTTTGAACAGTTCTAATGGTTCAGAAATTTTTTCTTATATCAAGCCAAAATCTACCTCTGCATTTTCACATCCCACTCCAGGTTAGTCTTCTGGAACAAAGCAAAACAAGGCTAACTCCCTTTGCCATGACCCTCTTTCAAATACTCAAATATAGATAACATGTGCCTCCTCTAGATTAAGCATCTCAGGGACTTCCCTTGAGAAAAGTCAACTAAATAAGAATGAAAAGATCTCCAAGTTGGTGAAATTCTATGACCAAAACATTTCCCTATGTGAGTTAATAACAGAAAAATGATGCTGATATAATAATAGAAGAGGGATAAGCAGATATTAATGTCCTTCTCACATTTTTCATTTCTCTCCCAATTAGATTTGACTTCATACCTTCTCAACTCCTTAGGCTGACCTCTGAAATCTCTGCATCCATAACCCAATAGCATTTCTAGGCTTACCTTGAATCTTCTAAGCTTCCTCTGTAATCAAACAAAATTAGTCAACTTGCTGTCTCCCAAAATATGCTTATCATCTTCCCTATTCTTTTTTCCTTTACCTACAGTATTCTCTCCACCTAAAATTCCATTTCTTAGCTTTTTTACATAATGAAATTCTACACATCACTCAGAGTTCAGTTTTCCTTTTCCATGAAGTCAAACTGGAAGTAATTATTCCCTTCTCTGAACCAGTATAGAATTTCTTCTGAAACTCTGAAAAGAGCTAAAATTTTAGAGAGCCTGTCAATGAATAATTGAAACAAAATGTTTCTATGACCCCTTCTATCTCTAAAATTCTAGTCTTCCCTAAAATCCTTTATAATCTTCATAATTTCTTCTAATCTTTTCTCCATGATTACCAAATTACATAGAAAATAATCTAAGAGGGTTGTCACAATATTTTCATTCCCTCCAAGAAAATCAGAGCACATTTTCTTTATAGGTTTCTCTTGAAATGTGTAATATGACAGGCTTTTAAACCAATTTGCCTTTCTCTATTTAAATGAGGAGATGCATCAAGTGTAGCAATCATTCAGAATTAAAGATGACAGCTTGGAGATATTTGTATTCATACTTCAGTTTCAGTGACACCTACAAGGTTTCTGTGAAAAGGACATTTTGGGGAGATAAAGGATGTGGGGAGTAACCAAAGGACTAGTCAAGAAATCCAACCTGAACCAAAAATCTCAACACCGAGAATCTTTTTTTTTTAGGTTTTTGCAGGGCAAATGGGGTTAAGTGGCTTGCCCAAGGCCACACAGCTAGGTAATTATTAAGCATCTGAGGCTGGATTTGAACTCAGGTACTCCTGACTCCAAGGCCAGTGCTCTATCCACTGCCTCCCAAGAATCTTTATGATATGATTAGGCAGACAAAAGTATGTTAATATGGAGAGTGGTGATCAACTTGATATGTTTACAGAGTGGTTTACCTCTTGCAAGACTTTGATTGTACCTTTCAATAAGTAGTATACACATGCCCATTGGAAAAGCCATTCTTATAACATTGAAGAAGAATGACAAACACTTGGCAGGGATGAATTATTGAGCTAAGGATGTTATGGTACAGTTGAGGATGAATTGGTTAACCCTAAGATTTGTGCAAAGTTACTAATTTGTGCTGGGACTAAAAAAAAGAAAAGAAAAGAATCAGCTGCTTAGTCATTCCTGGTCAGCAAGATCAAACCAAAGCAGAGCTAAGAAAAGACAGATCTCAGGGTGGAACTGGAGAAAAACCTATGCAGAGGCATAATTCTTTGCCCACCTAAAGAACAACTGATAGTTGTCTTAGAGTATATGTGTACTGTTGTAGCCTAGGCTCTCACTCCTGGGGCACCAGAAAGAGCTTTACTAGATCCCTAAGTTCGCAAACCCAAGCTTCCTAGATAAAAGAAGAGAGATTTCCTTGACAATATTGAAGTCCTTCTAGTCTCCTGAAGAGAGAAGAATATCACAGTCCTGCCCATCAGAGCAATAAAAAGAAATCTCTAGGCAAAAGCAATTTCAGACTCATTTTTTAGCAAACCCAAGTTAAAAAATGCTAGGATTCTACCACTTAAGCAGGGATTTTCTGGACACTGTTACCCTCTTTGTAAGAAGAGGATCATGCGTATACCTCTAGCTCTTGCAGCTGGAGGAGCAGCAAGGAACTAAATCCATGACACTGGTAAGCAAAAGACCTGAACCATCCCAGGATAAAATGAGATAATTATTTATAACATACTTAGCACTTGGAGTATAAGAATTTAATATGAGCCTTGTTTCCTTCCCCTATTATTGTGAGTTTAAACAGTATGGATATAAAGGGAAGGAGACAACATTCCTAAACTCAAGTTTGTTATCATGCTGAGGAAATCCCATCCACAGAATGATGCTATGAATCTAAAGGGCTAAACAGGGCCCCCAAAATGTAAGACTTTCTGGAGAAGAAGGGAAATTGAATTAATTACTTAGGGGCTGCTATATATCCTTATAAAATTTTCTGTCATTTTTGTAGGGATGAAATAATAATGGCTCTTCTCTATCCAATACATAAAATGCTTTCTTTATATCTTTATCTCTGACTGTAGGGAGCCCTTGGAGATCTCCAGTCATCCACATTCATATATGGCCCTGGGCCCAGATGGTTCTGGAGGAGAAAGCAAGATTAGTGACATGATACAGCACCCTTTCATTCAAATCCAATTCACTTGCTTATCAATAGTATCACCTCCCTGATGTCAGTCTTCTTTGAGAACAAAGGACATCTAGGTGGTACAATGGATAGAACACCAGTTGTGGAGTCAGGATCTGAGTTCAGATTTGATCTCAGATACTTGATACTTCCTAGTTGTGTGACCTTGGGTATGTCACTTAACTCCATTACCTTGGAGAGAGGGAGAGGGAGAGGGAGAGGGGAGAGGGGAGAGGGAGAGGGAGAGGGAGAGGGAGAGGGAGAGGGAGAGGGAGAGGGAGAGGGAGAGGGAGAGGGAGAGGGAGAGGGAGAGGGAGAGGGAGAGGGAGAGGGAGAGGGAGAGGGAGAGGGAGAGGGAGAGGGAGAGGGAGAGGGAGAGGGAGAGGGAGAGGGAGAGGGAGAGGGAGAGGGAGAGGGAGAGGGAGAGGGAGAGGGAGAGGGAGAGGGAGAGGGAGAGGGAGAGGGAGAGGGAGAGAGAGGGAGAGGGGAGGGGGAGGGAGAGGGAGAGGGGGAGGGAGAGGGGGAGGGAGAGGGAGAGGGGGGAGGGAGAGGGAGAGGGGGAGGGGGAAGAAGGAAGGAAGGAAGGAAGGAAGGAAGGAAGGAAGGAAGGAAGGAAGGAAGGAGAAAAAAAGGAAGAAAGAAAGGCAGGCAGGCAGGAAGAAGAAAGAAAGAAAGAAAGAAAGAAAGAAAGAAAGAAAGAAAGAAAGAAAGAAAGAAAGAAAGAAAGGAAGGAAGGAAGGAAGGAAGGAAGGAAGGAAGGAAGGAAGGAAGGAAGAGAGAGAAAAAGAAAGAAAAAGAAAAGAAAAGAAAAGAAAAGAAAAGAAAAGAAAAGAAAAGAAAAGAAAAGAAAAGAAAAGAAAAGAAAAGAAAAGGAAGAAAGAAAAGGAAGGAAGGAAAGAAAAAAGAAATGAACAAAAGAGAATGAAAGACAAACAAATAGCTGACACTAAATATGAGTTACTAAAAGATTTGTTGTGAAATTTCCCAGAGACAAATCTGGGTTGGGAGCAAAATGATCCTGACATGTGATTTTCTAAATTCCCCAGTATTTAATCCAATTGGAGTAAGTCTGGGTGTTGGGTTCTGTGCCTAAGGTTATATATGTAAAGTCAAGACCAGGATCTGACCTATGGTCTACCCAAGCATCTTATTTGGTCTTTATTAATGGTACTACTTTGGCCAGGTTCCAACTTCAAAAAGGATCAATATTAGCCTTGCAGCTACCTCGTGATAACCTCCTATATGTCTAAGGAATACAGGACAATTGGTCTTGTCCCTAGCCATGGAAGTGACTTCCTGGGGTGACAGCTAAAACAGATCCATGATATTGTTCATTTCGCATCCAAGGTAATGCCCAACACGGATGTGTAATGACTAAATCTCAAAGTTGATGTGTACATTTTAGAGTTCAGATGAGATAACCTTTAAAGTGCTTTGCCAACATGAAAGTATTACATAAATGCTCACTATTGTTATTAAAAAAGTATCACATCCCAAGTCTCCCATTAACAACAAATTATAGATCTTTTCATCAAATGATTTGTCTAAAACTTTCTTTTTAAAAGTACAGACAGACCCCAGCTTAAAAATGGGCTCTCCTTCCAAAGTTTGGATGCTGAATTATCTAATACTCAGAAAGCATTTTGCTATAGACTCAATGTTATAAATGATAATTATTTTCCATACCATCCCACAAATGCCTTTTTAAATTCCTAATGATTAAAAACAATATTGAATGAGTCTTAATGATAAGTGCAGAGACTTATATGAAGTAAAAAGATTCAGGAAAACAATGATGAAAATGGAAAGAGCCATCAACATAAAATACTTGAAACTGAATATTGGTCTCAAAAAAGAAATTTGAGAATACAACTCCCATGAGTCCTTTGCAAAGGTGTGTGTGTGTGTTTCATGGCCGTGAAACACTATATATAATGTTATTAAAAATTAATTCAATAGATTGATTGGCTTTTGTTAAATATTCCTTTCTCTCTTTCCTCTCATTTTCTTTAAAAAAAAATTAAGGGTTGACTTTCTAGTAGAAGGGACAGCAGAGGGAGAGAGATATAAGGGGAAATTCAGAATATGTAAAAACAAAATAAATCTGTAAAAACCAGTTTCTAAAATAGCAGTCCCATATTCAGAACTGTTATAATATTGGAGCCTTTATCCCTTTGGAACCTCTGTGAATCTTGGGGAAGGGAGTAGGAACAGAAATTCTTAGCTGTGGGCTAGCTACATAGAATGATCTACAATGAGAATAGAGAGGGTAGCTTTGTAGATAGTAGGGTGACTCCCATAGCAAAAATAAGAGGAAAACTGGGTCAAACCCAAGGGATGATTCAGGAAGTGAAGGATCCAACAAATGGCACAGTTCAGGCAAAGAGGCAATGGCCATCGATATAGATAAGCTGCTCAAAAGTCAAGAGTTCATGAGGTTGTCTGTTTTTAGGCTTTCGTTAAAGAAAACAATAACTCAAAATTTCTTTCTTCAATAGAAACTTTAATGAAAACAATCTGTCTATGAGAAAAGCAGGTTTTCACCACAAGGAGAAAGTCTTCATCAGCTATTTTTGACAAGATTTCTTTCTATTTGAAGTCATTTTGTCATAAAACCATATTTTTTTTAGGAAGAAGATCCAGTCTCAGAAGTAGATTGAGAAATTTTTGCTCGTGAGGCTGGTACTACAAACTGTACAGATACAAATAGCATGAAGGATACTTTAAATTGAAGGAACAAGGAAAGGGAGAGGGTAGAGAAGAAGACACTCACCCTAGCCTACTATCTGATAACTTCATATTTCATGTAATTATTCTTTCTAAAAGATAATTGACTCTTTCTACACTGCTAAAGACTGTAAGTCATGTTAGTCCCCTCTACACACATATTACCCTACCCTAGCCTCTATCCAGGCTTTCAATTCAGGAAAAAAAGTGTTCCTGCATCTGTATTTTTTTTTTTTTTTTTGCTTTCAGCCTATGTCTCTATCTGGATAACCAAAACTATAAAAAGTTTACTATATAAAACTTACCTATTTTCTATTTCATGATTAACTTCCCTGCCCACAAAACTATAATGCTATTATGTAAAAACAATTTAAATAAAATTTGTATTGATAGATTTCAATTTTCTATCACCTAATTTTCTCCCTATGCCTTTCGGGGAGTCAAAGAGGGGAAAAAAAATCCAGAAAAAAAGCTTAGCAAAACTAATCACTGTATGAAGTCTAGCATCATTTGCAGTATTCAGTACCCATAATACCTTTTTCTGTTCCTCTGGAAACAATATCCTTCATAGTCCAGGGTGGGTCTCAGGAGCTAAATAATGCTTTCAGAAATCCTTAAAGTCCTTCAAATTAGCATTTTCCAGACTGAATGAGACAGCCTTTAAATGAGAGAAACTTTGGAAAAATATATCCCTGGTTATTCCCACTCTTAGGAAATTATTTTAAAAGGATAGATATTTACAAAATTTTAAAAAAATGAAAATTATGTCACACTTTCTCACTTTGCTACAAAATGTTACAAGATCATAATCCCTCCCTCAGAAAGAAAAAAACTGAGCAAGAGCCCCAGAAATGTATTAAGTGTTTAAAAGAAGACCATCCGAAGATAGGAACTCAAACATTTCTTAGCTCAGATGGAGATAAAATATTGAATTATCTTGCAACCTGACCCCAATGACTTCCAGATTTTTCAGAGGAAGTGAGCTTCCTTGTCATGCCTCTCATGATACTGCCAAACTATAGGAACCCTGATTGGCAGGAGAGACACAGATGGAAAGTTAAGATTATCAGCATGTTTTTGCTGAGCTTTCCAGTCTACAGATTAAGGAACACTAGAAAATGCAACACACAAATCTCAAGTCTTTTCAAAGCCTATTCATCATCTTCTAAAGACAGTGAGCAAAAGGAAGGAGAGGTTTGGGCAGTTACATACGTGGTCAAAAATGATGACAGGAACTAAGCGTCCCTTATCCTTCTGTCCCTTCACTGCCATCTCTGCCCTTAAATCTCACAGATCACTTTGAACTGTCCTTATTACTTTTGTTGTTGTCCAGATTCTTCATGACTCCATCTGAGGGTTTGGGTTTTTTTTTTTTGGTGGAGCTACTTAAGTGGTTTACTATTTCCTTCTCACTTTACAGATATAGAAACTGATGCAAATAGAATTAAATCATTTGCACTGGGTCATTTAGCTAATAAGTATCTGAGGTTGAATTTGAACTCAGGTCTACAGAAGTCCAGGCCCAGCACCCTATCCATTATGCCATCTAGCTGCCTTCCTCCTTATGTAATTATGTGGTATAATTACCTATGTGCCTCTAATTAGGGATAGAGACTAAACATATGATATCACTGGCATAGCAAACTATCACCACTTCCTAGCTAAGAAAACTCTCTCAATCAATGCAGGTGCACACTTTTATTATAATTTAGAATCTTAGGAAATTGCCTAAAGAGCTGATTTGAAGAAATTGCTCAGGATCACTTAACCAGTATGTTGGAGATGGGATTAGAACCGAGGTGTTCTGGATTCTTTGTCATATCAAAGCTGTCACCCAATCAACCTATAATATTGGCTAATATTGATTTCCTTGGATTCCTACTGGCACCAGGTGACCACTAACCAATAGGTTTCTAAACCTTTGTGGGGCTGGGCTTCCAAGCATTAACTATAATCTTTGTGCTGTGAATAGGGATAAGAGTAGACTCTGGAACAACACTAGAATTCCAAATTATCTGCTACTCCTTCTCGCCTCATCAACTTTCTGCTAACAAACTACAGCACACAGGTTTGGTTGCCCACTGCCATTTGCTTAACCTAAAAAAAAAGTGACCCTGATGCATTCCCAAAGAAGTCAAACCTGGTATCTGCCTCCATGCCTGGGTACAGCTGACAGTATCCCTGACTGGTGAATCTGTCTTCTTTAAGTTTGATCTAGTTAGAACCAATATCAGATTAGTTTAATTTTGTGACACCAACAGTAGGAGCAAGTAGGGAAATGAAAAGCCAGGGAAGGCTCTGACAATCTTCAAACTGCAGCTCTTTCTGGGGTTTCCCCTCCTATCATTCAGTGGTGGATGGCATGGCTCTGGTTTCTGTTCTTCTAAGGCGGGCGGGCATATATTGTTATGACATTTTGTTGTTAAGTTTGTCTTGTGTTAAGTTTGTCTCAGAAAGCAAGACCCAGAGCACAACTCAGAGGGGAAGTGAGTTGGCCCATGAGTCATTTCTCAAATAATTCACATAACAACTCAGGACCCTAACCCACCCCAATCACTGAGCAAAACTGTCCAGTGACAAACAGTCCTATGACAGCTGATATTCTTCCACCCAAAGTCTGCCGAGTAGGGCAATGGATACCACACGAAGTCTCTCCAACCTGTCTCTTTCCTTTCTCATCACCAGGTGAAGGCCTGCACTATTACTACATTACCACTTCTCCTTGATCTCAAGGATTTGGAAAAGAAAATTGACTTAGCATGGGGGTGTGTGCGTGTACGTACACACACACACACACACACACACACACACACCCATTCTTCTGTTCTAGAATCCAGGATCAAAAAGGTAAATATCTAATTGTGTAATTCCTGGAATGACTGTTAAGGCCGGGCCACCTTGGAGTCAATCTCAGCCTGATGGGAGTATCTGGTTTAGAGTACAAACTCCAATGAGACAGACATCCTCCCATCCGTCTGTCTCTCCCAGTCCAGGACCACATCCAAATCAGCAATTAACAAATGCTTTTAGTCTAGTCAAGTGTCACTAGTGGAAGTAGGATTGTTTTTAATACTATAAGAATACAAAGCTTAAAAACAAGAATCATAATCTCTTAACCCAGAAATGATCACACCATGAAACGGGACAATGTCATCTTCTTTGTGGTAAAACCTGAAAGAATGGGCTCAATTTGCAGGGAGAAAGTTGATGACCACATAGGAGAAGGCTGAACTCTTGTTTTCATATTGAGGAGAAGAAAGAAGGAAAGATAAGCAGAGGGAGGGTAAGGGAGGACAAAAATAGAGGAGGTGTGAAAAGGGCAGGATTGGAAAAAGGAGAAAAGAAAGGGGGATAAGAAAAGAAAAGAAACAAAAAGGAGAGAAAAGAAAAAAGGAGAGAAGAAAGGCAGGAGAGAAAGAAAAGGAGGGAATGAACAAAGAAAAGGAGAAAAGGGGAAAAAGAAAAATGAAAAAAGAAGAAAGAGAGAAGACAGGAGGGAAGAAAAAGGGGAGATTAAGAGAGAAGAATAGAAGAAGAGGAAGGAAGCAACAAAGAAACAAGGTAATAGAATGACTCCCTTCCCCCCAAAGTTACTGGCACAAACACCATAAAGTGCAATTTCCTTCCAGTTTAAGAATTTTCTCCATAAGTCCCAATAATTAATATATAACTCAGTTGCCTAATGGACAAAAAAGTTAAGTTTTGTTCTGGATTCTAAAGCTAGGGAGTGTCACTGGTAGGACTTGAACCTGTCTTTCTGACTCTTAGCCAAACCCTCTCCTCACTCTGCCATGTTGCCTCTTACCAATACCTCTTTTACCAACTGAGCCTAAGGACAAAGAAGCACAACACCAGGGGTTTTTGCTCCCCAGACTTTTTTCCTTTGTGGTCCATGATCCTAGTCTTGCAGTCTGCTGCCACCAGAATGAATAACATTAATAAGATTCAGTTTCATAATATTCTTTTTTTTTAGGTTTTTTTTTGCAAGGCAAACAGGATTAAGTGGCTTTCCCAAGGCCACACAACTAGGTAATTATTAAATGTCTGAGACTGGATTTGAACCCAGGTACTCCTGACTCCAGGGCCTGTGCTTTATCCACTATGCCACCTAGCCACCCCTAGTTTCATAATATTCTTAAGAATCCACCTCATTGAAGCAGCTAGGTGGTGAAGGGGTTAGAGCACTGGCCTTGGAGTCAGGAGTACCTGAGTTCAAAGCCAGCCTCAGACACATAATTACCTAGCTGTGTGACCTTGGGCAAGTCACTTAACCCCATTGCCTTGTTAAAAAAAAATCCACCTCATCCCAAAGTATTTTACCTAGAATGCCACAATCTATTCAGTCAGATGGATTTTCCACTTAGGGTTATTTCCAAGTGGCTTGAATAGTACCTGAGGATCTTAAAATCATAGAATTTAGAGCAAGAAATGACAATAAAGACTACCCTGTCCTGCCTTTTCTGACAGTTTACAGAGGTAAAAAATGATACCTTGATAGACAAGGAGATTTCCCCAAGGTCATACTATCAGGCCAAAGAAAAGCTAGGAATCGGAACCCAGGGTCCTCTGTTTCTGAATTAAGGCAGCCAGGAAAGACAAAATTTCCTAGCTCCAATGTTTCCTTTTCAAAGGGGTGTCAACTTTCTGCAAAATGAAAATAAATTATTCTTATTAAGAATGTGTGAAGGGGGAGGTAGAAAGCAACCTTCAAGTTTTCCCAAATGGGATTTTGATGTGAAGCCACTCTGGAAACTTTGTTAAATCTGTTGGTGGTTCTTTATCATCTGTCATACGAGGTGTGAGTTCCCCAACCACTGCAAGTCAGCAAAGTGTGAAAGCAAAGTTTTATGAGGAAGGAGCTCACTTGTGATTTCTAGCTACAGCACTTTAATTTGACATTTTTTTCCCACTTCTGCCCATCCCTACAATTGACAAATATTCCCAAAGCCATGCCCATCAGCTGGGTTTTTCCAATTCCTGTGCATCCTTTTCTTAAATCATTTCTATGCTTCTTGTCAGTGGATTGTCAAAAGGATCAACAATAGATTTAAAAATGGAAACATTTCAAGATGATTTCCCGTATGGATCCCAGGTCCTTCCCTCTCTGAGCAGGAAAGTGACGGTTGCTTACTGTGATGGCTCTGAAAGGACCATGAGCTTGAGTCAGACTCACTTCTCTCTTCCTGCCCATTATATTAATCCCTGAATAGCTGGGACAATTCAACAAACCTTTTCACTAAGAAACTACTGTGTGATGGTCCCTCTGCTAGACAGTGGGAGCATAGAGACAAAACAATGGAAGACAGTTTGACTTCTGCTAAGTGAAAGGAAGTAATGTAATCCACCTCAATTGGATTTATGCCCCTTCTTTCCTGAGAGCATGCTAGAGGATAGCATCTGAGAGAGAAGACCAGAGTCCCTCACTATTAGTGATTCTAATCACTCACTTTCCTATGAATACTAGGTGGTCTCTTTAAGTGAATACAAAATATGCCAAGTCCAGTAAAAATCTCATGGATATAGATATAGATATAGATATAGATATAGATATAGATATAGATATAGATATAGATATAGATATAGATATAGATATAGATATAGATATAGATATAGATACACATATTCTTCATCTGAGCCAACATTTGAATTCAAATCTTCTGATTCTAAATTCAGAACTTTATGGACTGCCTCACAAAGAAGAGTAGAAAGTGAAACACCAAAATTCCATAACAATGTATACCTGCCCTCTTTAAGAACCAGCACCCATAATCCACTATCATGAGTGATAAGAGAGAAACCTCAGACTACAAGACCTGCAGCCTGGAGATTGTCAAAGCCTTCTCTGGCTCTTCACTTCCCTACTCCCCCCCAATGTAAGACTCACATCATTAGTGTTTTCTCTATCATAAAATTATATTGCATACACTTATCTATGGGAGAGACTGAGCAAATAGAAGAGTACATATAGTAAATGGTCAGGGAGGTCACTTAACCTCTCTCCATTCTAGGCAGCCCTCTCAGACAATAAATTGTACATGAGAGATCAATCATTACCATTAGAGTTCACTCTGAGAATTCCCAACTGCAGTGAAATGGAGTGATGGCAAGAGTAGAAAGTGAGCTGATTGACATTCAAGGTGTGGCATCATGGAAAGAATTCTGGGATTGAACCCAAGAAGATCTGAGTTCAAATTCTGTGCAACCTTGGATAAATCATATTTACCTTATTTGAGTTCCACTTTATAAGTTAGAAAATGAAGAGGCTGGGACCAGATGGAACCCCTTCAGGCTCCGAATCCTTTAAGAGGTTTGAGGTTAGATGTTAACTAGGTGGGTTATGGTTAAGTTTAGCAAAGGTTATACAGTTAAGAAGTAGCAGAGCTAAATTGGATTTGAACCCAGGATTTTTACTCCCTGGCCAATGTTTAACTCTGTATAACAATGTTTACTCTGCTTCAAATCTAACAAGTCCAACTTTATTGTCCATAATATGAATCTAACATGAAATACTGCTGAATGAATAACCAAGAATTTTATGGACCACTCAAACCTTCAGATTAAAGTTTCCACTACAAAAATCAGAAATGGACTATATGCAACAAAGTTTATAAATATAAATATAAAAGCAGGCCTTCACCAAGACTTGACCTTACAATCTGCAAAGACAATTACATTTCATCAGAAAGGTCTATTAATTCAAGAAGGCAAAGGAAGGCATGGTTCACTCTTCTTTCAGCTTCTTTTGCAGGTGCAAAGGAAATAAACTCATAGACCAAAGGATATAAGATGCATAATGAATTCTCAATTATCTGGAAGTAATCCACGGTTTTGTGAATTTTCTGTGGTATGCAGATGCCTATTATAGCATAATTAATTCCTCTACCCCTCCTCCCAAAAGGAAGAGGTGGGAGAAGAAATGATCACATATCAGCCATAAAATGAGTCTTGCATCAAATCACTTGACTATAGGAGAATTTCCATGTGTTTGAGTAATATACATGATAATAAATATTATAAAATATTATTCTGGTTTCAATAACAATTAATTACAATGACAGGGGTAATCCATCTCAAGAATGCTAATCCAATGTCCTCTCATTCCAGGTAAGACAAATGTCCTTCAGCAAAGGAGAAATTCTCTCACGCTTCAATCTGACCACATTCCAAAGCTCCATATAATTAATTGTATTTGGGATTATGTTATTTTAAACTCTTACTGCAGCTTTTCCTTTCCTCTGCTGCAGAGGGATCAAGGTCTAACCCATTCTTAAATATACACTGAATTGTAAAACACATTATGCTAACTGCATGGATAGCTTGATAAACTAATCATGCTCTGTCCAGTTTTAGTTGCTTTTCCTTATGTTTTAGGGACACAGCATTTTTTGACTCCAGCATGTTTGTAGTAGGGTAATAAAGAACACATATTACAATGGGTTCTTGATAAATTCCTTTTTGATAAAGCAGCAGCAACATGCACTCTCTGCTTAATTCAGGTGTCCTTCAGTGGGTTCTGTCTTGTACTATTACCTATTATTATGTACACTTTGGATCGCGGCTCTAAATTATTATTTCCTTCTTTGTTCAACAAATTCAACTCCACAAATGTCAAATAAGCACCACATGTGGAGCTAAATGCTGATCATAGGAATACAAAAGCAAGAGAGTTCTTGGCCATAGGAGGTTTACCTTCACATAAAGTTTGCACACAATTCAATATGATACAAGATAGGGAGTGATGGAGATAAAACAGAGATATCAACAAAGTGTTCTAAAACAATTTTAGGAAAGAGTGAATACTTTCAGCTTTATGCTAGTTGCTGTGGGGAAGGAGGGGAGACTAAAGTTAAAAAAAGCACAGTCCCTTGCTTCAAGGCACATAAGTGGAATAAGGATTATAATGGCATGGACTATGTCTAATTATCTCTTAATACATTCAGAGAAATTATATTCCCATATGTGTATATATATAAATACATATAAATATATACTAAGTATGCTACTCATATTAAGCATGCAGTGGACTAGGACTGGACCTGCTATTTCAATGGAGTAGGGAAAACACACTACCCAATGAAGATAGGCATCTTTTCTGCATCTTAGACTCTCAGAGAATTATCCAGAGGGCTGGGAGGTGAAGAAACTTTCCCTGGGTCACCTAGCCAGTAGATGTGGAAGACAAGATCTGTATTCATGTCTTCCTGGCTTCAAGTAAAGCCCACACTCTCTACTCTGCCACTTGGCACTGAAGAAATGATCTTCTAAACATGATCCTAAACATGATAATGTTATCAGGGTATTCTATTGCATTTATTTTTAATCAATTCCAACTCAGTCTTGGTCTTTAATAAGTTACAGAGAAATGCAAGATGGACATTAAACTAAATCACACAGGCATTCTCCTCCCCCTTTCCTAGAATACTTACCTCAAACCACTGCCCATGGGACTGCATTTTGAGAATGACACAGGGGTCTGGCTTCGAAAGGGCATCTCTGTCAGAAATACCCTTGCACGCCACTCGCAGCTCAACTTTTGTCAGACAGGGACTATTAAATATTCCCAGTGTATTGGCAGCTGATTCATAAATATTGCTCATCTTCTTCATTCTGTTTCATGCAAGAAAAAGAGAGAGAGAGAGGAAAAAAAGATGTGTCAGTCACAGCAAGCTTTGTCAGAGAAAGGAGACATATTCTTAGTTACTCTTCAATCAATTGACTGTTCAACAGGCAGTTCCAAAGGCTGGCAATATTTGTTATTTTACTTTCCACCCCAATGATGCAGTCCCTGAAAAAAAATACAGGAGTTTTGGCTCAGAATACTATATCCATCTGATTTGCATAAATTTGCATGTTAAACTCCAGAGTCTACAAAATAAAATTAATTAGTTCAGTCGACTGCAAACTGTAATCTAATTCCATATTACAGCTGGAATTGATGAGCAATATTACCAATTTTCAAGTTCCAGTTCTTCCATTTTTCTAGCTTATGACCTTGGGCACATCATCCAATATTGCTAAGTCTAGATCTTTAAAATGGTTACAATAAAATTTGAAATGCCTCCTCCTGAGCATTGATAGGAGGTTCCAATGAGTCAATATGTAGAAGTGTATTATGATAATGAGGATGAGAATTAGAATTTATATAGCATTTAAAAGTTTACTAACTTTATAAATGTCTCATTTTATTCTCAAGACAACTCCAAAAGGTTAAGTGCCAATATCTTCATTTTATAAATGAGGAAACTGAGGTATTCAGAGGTTAGGTGACCTGAACCTAGACACAGAGATAGTCAGTCTCTGAGGCTAAGTTTGAACTCATATCTTTCAGACTCTGCAGTCCAGCTTTCTATTCATTGCACCACTTTGGTGCCTAAAGATAAAACACTGTAAAAATAGACACTATGGTCCCCACTGTTCACTCTCCCATCTGCCCCTTTCCCTCAATGGCCAGTCACTCACTTGGTCAATCCTGATCCAGGCCATCATGACCTCTAACTTGAATTTCCACAGCCAACAACAACCTGGTTTTCCTGTCTCTGATTCTCTCTTCTGTCCAATCCACTTTCTCTAGTTGCTAAACTGATATTCCTACAAGCTCAGGACTGACCACCTTACTCCAAAGCTCTTGACATCTTGGCATCTGGTCTTATCATCCCTTGGATCTGAACTTCCATCTCCTGCCTACAAGTTTTTGCGTTGGTTGCCTGGAATACCCTCCATCTTCACCTTTGTCTTTTGGAATCATTAGTTCCCTTCAAGATCAATTTAATTGCCACCTCTTGGCAGAAATCTTTCCAGATTCCTCCTCCCCCTTTACATTCATTTGCATCTATTTGTATTTATTTCTCTTATAAACACTGGTTCTTCCAGTTGAATGTAAGATCCTTGAGGAAAGGAATTGTTTAGTGGGGTGAAAGAGCATAGAGATTCAAACCAAGAGGTCCTGGATTCAAGTCTCAGAAACAAATAAGACATTAAGCTGTGTGAGGGGGAAATGGGAGCAAATCCACCAGAAACTATTAGTAAGCATTGAGATCAAGATCTGTTGGTGGCGATAGTTGTTATTGGTAGTGTTGGCGGTGCTTGTGCTATTGTTCTTACAGTTGGTGGTGGTGGTTGTGGTGATGATTATCGCTTGAGGATGATATCTTTGATGTTGGTGGTAGTGTTGCTGTTGAGTCATTTCAGAGATGTCTTACTCTTTATAACCCCCATTTGGGGTTTTCTTGGTAAAGATACTAGAGGGATTTGTCATTTCTCTTGACAGTTCATTTACAAAGGAGGAAAATGAGGCAAAAGGGCTAAGTGACTTGCCCAGGGTCACACAGTAAGTGCCCAAGACTGGATTTGAACTCAGGTTTTTCTGACTCTAGATCCAGCTTTCTATCCTCTGCACCCTCCCTTCTATGAGAAGCCCATTAAATAAAAAATTGATTGGCATGTGCAGGGCTAGGGGACCCTGGACAAGTGACTTGACTCTGTTTTCTAGGGAACATAAACTCATGTGTTGCCAAGTGGATGCCTGCCTGAACTGGCAGGAGTGCCCTGTACATCAACACAACCACAGACCCAGTTCCCATCAGTTTGAATGCACAGCTCAGGGGACTCAGCAGGCACTTAGGGCTCATTGATTAGATGAGAATGGTCTTCTTCGTTCCAGTCAATTACATCCCCAAACCAGGCTGCGCCAACAGGAGCAAAAAGGAGTGGACTACTTAATGGGCATGAGCAGGGCAGAGCCTCCTCTCTGTCTGTCTAGCCCTGATGTGCTGCCTCAGGACTCTGACTTCCAGCTTGTTCTTGTTCCGGCTTCCCATTAAGCCTCCACCATAGCAGCTGCCAGAAAGCAGGTTGTCCAGGGAGAGATTTCCTGTCTCAGCTCTCTTAAGCTCATTATCTCACTTCTTTGGGACCTTTGGGGTCACTTCTCCCTGACCATGACTCAGAGATTGGTAGGGGAAAGATAAGACTCCAGCCCATCTCAGCCCAAAACTACAAACAAGCTCCAGAGATCGATATGGTCAGGTCCCCTCCTTTCCACTAGAGGCTCTCCAGACAACAACTTAATTAATTAATTGACATGGGAAATTTTGTCAAGTGACTTACACGATCTTATTTGTATTTCACAACAATCCTGTGAAGTCCTCAATACAGGCAATCATTACCCCCCATTCTACAGAGAAAGAAAATAAGATTCTGAAAATTCTAGTGATCTACCTATCCTCTATCATACACAATAAATGTAAGATGTCAGGTCCAAACGGACTGGACCTGACTCTAAACCCTCCAGTGTATTCTCTACACCATGCAACTCCACTTCCCAGAGTTTAGAGGACCAGACATAGTCTCAGAAATGGAAGAGGTTTCAGAATTCCTTTCATTCATTCCCCTATTTCTGAGTAAGGCACCCTGGACATAACCTTTCGGGGTGGAGGGGGGGAGGCTCCATAGACTCTCATGGACTATGGTTTCAATGCAGAGCTAAAGACTTCTAGCTTGGGGGGGTGGTGTCCCAAAGACCTGTACTCAAATCTAGCCTCTATTACTTGCTATATGACTTTGGGCAGGGTATGGGTGGAGAATAACCCTTTACTAAGCACAAAGAACTGCACTAAGAATTTTGCTAATATTATCTCATTCAATCTCCACAACAATTCTAAGAGTCAGCTGCTTTATTATCATCCCCATGATGTTAAGTGACTTGCCCAGGGTCACCCAGTTAACAACTGCAGATTTGGACTCAGGGATTGACTCCAGACACAGACCTATCCACTGCACCACCTAGATGTGCCCCTAAGCTCTCTGGGTCTCAGAATCCTTATATGTTAAAATGATGGGATTGGATTTAATGGTAGCAAGGTCCCTCCCTGTTCTGTGTCTATGTCCCTATGATCCTATGAACCCATTCTACAATTCTGCACTGGACAACCAAGTAAGCAAGGCATGTTAAGTCAAGGAAAACCAGGTTCAAATTTCAGTCACCGAAAAAGTCATTTCACCTTTCTCATTCAAAAAAAAAAATGGGAATAGTGTGACATGCATGGTGTACCCCATAGGAAAGCACTTTGCAAATCTTAAATTGCTATTCTATGTCAGGTAAGTGGTGGAGGGGATTGTGGGCTAAGATGCAAAATCAGGAAGATGTAAGTTTAAATCCTGCCTCAGACACTTGCTAGCTGGGTTACCCTAAACAAGTCACATAACCCTTGTCTGCCTCAGTTTCCTCAAATGTAAATGAGGATCATATTAATACACTGTAGAGTTGTAGTAGTTGTAGGGGATCAAGTTACATAATGCAAAGTATCATTTAAGTAAAACCCTAGCGTAACTTCAGACATGACGCTATCAGGGTTAGATGCATTTTCAAAGGATAGAATATACTGACAATTAGAGACATAGATATCCCTATGCCAAGTGAGTCTCTCTCTACTCCCCTGAAACATTATATAAACAGGACATGGGCCATAGATTTAGAACTGCCTAGGATATCTGAGGCCATCTGAGTCAATCCCTTCAAAACTCAAAAAGATTAGGTGAGTTACCCAAGATCACAAAGATGGGGAAAGCCCAAGGAAGGATTTGAACCCAGGTCTTCTGACTACTCTGAGTACAGAGCAGTATAATTTCCCTTGTACCACCTTGCCCACCTGTGACTTCTTATTACAGAACGTTAAAAAGTTCAAAATTCAAGAGACTTTAGAGTTCACTCTCACTTTACAGATGAGAAAACTACAGTCCAGAAGCCAGGAGCTTCATGACCTCACTTTCAGTCCATCCATATTTTTAATATGTCACAATCCTTTTCTGAAAAATGACCAGACTCTGCCTCACCAAAATATATTCTATTATCCAATCTGGTTACATTATATTATGACCTACCCATCCTTATGACCATTACAAGTATGACCCACCCATCATTTTCCCATCCAATATCTTAAAGTTGTGAGCTGACATGGGTAAGAAAAGCAGGATTAGGGGGACAGGGCTTTGTGTTATAATCAGATATCATTTAAAACCAGATACATTTGTATACAAATGTATAACCAGATGTATATCCCATTCATCAATAATATTGTGCTGCATGCTTATGAAATAAAAGCAGTAAGTAGCTCACAGAAATGACTCGAATTAGCATTACTTTATCATTTTTTCTTATTAGTTCTCCATTTTCTACTACCAGCATTGATGTCAGCAAGATTCCATGATACACTATACAAGTTTCTCTTCACACAGACATTAATATTTGTTTAAGAAGTATAAAAAACCTGGATCCAACATCAAAGTTTTCCTGTGGTCACTCTCCCTCATCACCCTTTCAAACCTGAGGCTATCTGTGCTTTCCTGTCCCCTGACCACCTAAAGGATACACACAGAACCAGCATGGCACAATTAAAAAAAGTTCTGGATTTGAAATCAAAAGACGACTTCAATTTCAATCCCCTGTTGTCCCAGTTCTTTCCTTTTGGACAAATCACTGAACTTCCTTTCAGCTTAGGTTGTTTCATCTCCAATATGAGGTCATTAGAACAGCCTAGAAGGAGTCTTTTATCTAAATCTATAATCCTTTCTCCCTTTTGGAGCACACCCTGGTCCCTGACTGTTCTTGTTCCATATCACTGCCTAGAAGGATGGAATACAGAGTATTCTAGATATTGGAGTTTTTCAAGGGCAGAAATTCTGGGCCAAAGGACTGTGAATGACCAACTCTAGGAATAATAATACATTTCTTCACATTAGGGTCTAAATAACAACAGTAGTTTAGTAGAGAGAAAAATTAGTGGGAAGGAATGGAGTAAGAAATTGGGGTAGATATCTATTAAAGCAGGCCTGGTCCAGTGTTTTAGGATAACTCTCTGCATTTTGCTACAAATTCTCAGATTATAGCTCTCCATCAACCTTCCCCCAACAACCAGTCCTCCAAATCCCTGCTTTGCTAAGGAACCAGATGACCAAAAAATAAATCCTGTTTTCAGAGATTTGCCCCAATTGGTGTTTTGTTTTTGTTTTTTAGTTTTTGCAAGGCAATAGGGTTAAGTGACTTGCCCTGGGTCACATAGTTAGATATTTATCTCTATAGTAGATAATGCTCTATCCACTGAGCCATTTAGTTGCTCCAACCTTCAATTTTTTTTTTTTTTTTTTAGGTTTTTGCAAGGCAAACAAGGTTAAGTGGCTTGCCCAAGGCCACACAGCTAGGTAATTATTAAGTGTCTGAGATCGGATTTGAACCCAGGCACTCCTGACTCCAAGGCCGTGCTTTATCCACTACGCCACCTAGCTGCCCCCCTTCAATTGGTTTTTAAGAAACTGTTGGCAATACAATGTCCTGAGTCAGAATTAGATCAGGATCCCAGGATCATCTCCCAGAGAGAATGAATGTCCAAAAATAGGGGATTTCTGATTTACAAGTTATCTCCTTTCTTCCTCTTCTCCTTCCTTCATTTCTTCTTCCTTCCTTCCTCCCTTTCTTCTCTCCTCTCTCTCTCTCTTTTCCTATCTCTTTCTCCCTTCCCTCCTTTCTCCCTCAAATCCACATGCTTTCTCCAATACCATAGTTACCAGTCACCTCTATTCTAGGAATTCCTCCACATCTCCAACCTCATCTTCAATACCCTCACTGAGATTTGAAGTAATTAGAAAACAGAAGACTGGACTTAATGAGGAAATGTGGGTTCCAATTTCATCTCAGATACTATCTGTGTGACTAAAAAGTAGCCTTGAACTTCTGTCAGTCTCAGTTACTTTCTCTCCAAAATAGAGGTGATGATCTCTTTAGCATGTTTCTCGCTAGGTTGCTGTAAGAATCAAATGCAATAATATAGCTAAATGGCTTGTTAAACCTTAATGCACACAATGATTGCTATAGTATTATTTCTAACATGGATTGCCTATATCATTGAATTGACATGAGGTCTATGTGGTCATTTTATCATTATTATGAATATCATGTCCTCCCCCCCTCAACTAGATTACAAGCTCTTTGAGGAGACCATGATTTCAGAGAACTAATTAGGAAAAGAGCTTCCCACACCGAGAGAGAGAGAGAGAGAGAGAGAGAGAGAGAGAGAGAGAGAGAGAGAGAGAGAGAGAGGGAGAGAGGCAAAAAACTCAAGATTCTGAGTGGTAAACATTTTGAGAGCAGGGACAATGGGGGAATTTGTTTTGCTTGACCTTGCACATTTGTTAACTGTGGTTTCATTTTTTCAGTAAAGGACGGGAGAAGGTAAGGAAAGAAAATAAACACTTTTTAACATAAAAATTAAATTAAAATACTTTGAGGGCAAGGATCATATTATATTTCATAGTATCCCTAGTTCAACTAATATTTTATTTTTGTCATTGTCACACCTGAAAGGGTACCTGCCACATAAATTAGTTGAATTTTGGATGACAATGCCAGTGATGGCGGCGGTTGTAGCAGTAGCACTGGACAATCTCAGAATCCTACCTTAACTTTACCTCTGCTGGGAATGGGTGCTTAAAGAGTCAGTTGGGCATGCCAAAGATACACTTCACCAGTTTTACAATCTTAACTTGGAGTAGCCATTCTATATGAAGCAACAAAACTGCTTGGAGAGCTATAAAGTCATCTCTGGCCATGCATCCACATACCTGTTGTAGTAGATTAAATGGATCATATATGTCTATATGACCTCTGGGCCTTTACACTCATCTGATTTCAACGTGGCTCCAAGTCACAAACATGGTCCCTCCTATAAAAGCAACCATGCAGATGGGTGACCTGCCACTCTCCTCCACTCAAGAGAGCAGAGGTAAATAGGCAATTTCACACTCTATTAACAGCCAGGATTAACATGGCCAGATTATCGATACATTTTCCAGGGGCTTCTTTAAATCCTTCTTAGTGCCTTTCATACAATAGTCATATTTTGAGGAGACTACTTGAAGAGAGAGCATTGTTTTGATAAAAGTTGACATTTGGTCCATTTTGGAAGCAAATTAAATCTAGCCTTTGCCAAAGATAATTTAAGTAATAAAAAGCACCATTTCAGCATATACACTCTTTATTTCTCTAATAGGACAAACTGATCCTGAAGCTTAATTAGTTTCTATGTTGAAAACAATGCCAGGGAGAGAAGGGAAACAAACTTAGCTCCTGGGGAGCCAACTGAGCAGAACTTGCCTTGAAACCGTTTTAAAAAAAATGAATGCATAAATCTCTACTTTTTGTATCATCATTCCAACTTCCTAAATTTTGGTCCCATTTTCGCAGGCAGATGGAGAACAGGAACTATATCTTCAGCATGACAAGAAAAGATACTGCCAAAGAAAAGCCAAGATGTGATTCTGACTTGACACATCAAGGAACAGAACCTACCATACCAATGCTTCCTGGTAGACCTTGTGGGGGAGTCCCAGTATGGGTAATTCTTTCACTGATCTAAATCATTTATTTATGTACATATAGACAACCTGTCTAAATACAACTTGACAATATATTATCTATATAGATAACTTGTCTGATATTTATTTGATAAACCTTGTGGAGTTGTCTGACATGCAGAGAATTAAATGCCTCACCTAATGTTACATGGTAAATAAATGTCAGAAGAAAGATTTGAACTCAGAACCTTCCTGATTTCAAACCCAGCACTCCATTCACCAGTGCCATTCTATCAGTGATTATTAATCCTGAAAACTAATTTTTGTGTCTCCTCTAGTGGATTCTTTCCTTCTTTTCCCAGTCCAGACAAATAGTTATACATTCAAATACAAGCCAAATTCAGACCTTGGACATGAGGAAAGTGAATACCAGATCGAATGCATCACAAGTCAATGCATGTTCCCCTGGAGGAGTCTATATTGATTACTCCCAGTTTAAAAAAAAAGACTATACTCTGAGACACACTGAATGGTGATATCAGTGATTAGAGGATTCTTAGCAGATTGTGAGATCACAAATTTTAAAACTATAAGGGACCGAACTATTTTATATATGGGGACACTAAGATCCATGGAGGTTAAATGACTTGCCCAAAGTCAAACAAGTAATAGTAATACTACAGAGAATGGTAGGTGAAACAAATTTCCACACTGGCCTCAACCCAAAATAATAAAATTGGCATTTATATAGCAATTTCAGGTTTACATAATGCTTTGCTAATATTTGAACCTCACAACAACCTTGGGAGATAGTATCTCCATTTTTTAAATAATAAAACAGAGGCAGAAGTTTAGTGATTTGTCCAAGGTCATATAGCTAGTGTCTATGGGCAGACTGAACTTTTGTCTCCCTGATTCCATGCTCAAGGTTCTATTCATTCGGCCTCCTAGTAAGATGAATCAATTAGGCCCTCTAACTATATATACCACTTGCTCTCCATGGCACCAATGGAAGGCAAGACAGAATTGCAGAATTTCAGAGTTGGAAGGAACTTCAGAGAACATTTAAGCCAGGGATTTCTGCCAAGGGAATCTGGATATTTATAACATCATTTGTGGATCATACAAAATTATGAACTTAAAAATTAGCCTGCTATAGTTGATCAAACATTTAATTAATTCACACCTTAAAAAGTTCTGGATTTACTGAATTTTGAGTCCTGACTATATGGTTGACATAGTAATGCCAGACCAAATTATTTCACCACCAGAGAGCTGGACATTTCCAGTCCCTTCTCTAGTTCCCTGAAAAAAATAGCTCTCTCTATAATGTATAATTTTTTTGGTCCTTCATTCTCTAAGGAGATCATGACATCAGGGAGGTGATGCCATGACAAGTACATGAATTGGAATTGAGTGGGGGGGGGTGCTGTGCTATGTCACCAGACTCACTTTCTCCTCCAGATTCATCTACATCCAGAGGTCAGATATGAATCTGGAGATTGCCCTGGATGTGAGGCAGTTAGGATTAAGTGACTTGTCCAAGGTCTCCAGTTAGTTAGCGTCAAGCATCTGAGGCCGGATTCCCACTCCTCTTGACCGTAAGCCCAGTGCTCTATCCTACTAGCCCTCTATAATGTACCTGAAAAGCAGTCATCTAGGTTCCCCTGAGGACCTCCAATGACATGGAGTCTATTGCCAAGCAAACCGTGGATCAGTAGGAAGAGCCCCTATCTGATTTTCCTTTCAAATGGCTTCCCTCTTCATCTAAAAGTCTTCAAACACTAAAAGACAGCTACTATATTCCTCACAAGACTTCTTTTCTCTAGGCTAAACATTCCCCTTTCTGTCTTTCATGAGCCTCATAGTCCTCAATCAGACAACAAAGGTATCCGTAGAACATTTTAGAGAGCATCGGTAAATTGATTAAAATGTTAGTCTATGTTAGCCCATATCCAATTTTGTGTTTCTACAGTTAATCCCAACCTCAAAATTCTTAAGGAAAAACTAACTTGACTTCACTTAGAAATAAAAATATTCAGTCCTGAGAGTTTTTTGTTTATTTGCTTACTTTTGCAGACTGTATCACACCTAAGTTGAAAATACAGTGGTTACTCACAATCTGGCCCCATTATGTACAGGCAAGGAAGCCTTGACTCATTCTGTTTCAGACCTGGGAGATTCATCCCTTCTTAGGTAGTTCTACTTCCAAGGACCCACTTACTCGTGTGAGCCCTGCCGAGGATATCAGATCTGCTTTAATTCCATTGTCCTTCAATACTGCTGAGCTCATATAATTCAGCCTCAGCCTCCACTGGGAGCAAAGAAGATGGAGGTGGACCACTGGAAGCAGATGTATCCAGTACTTTTTTAGGAAGATGTCAAGGAAAGGAACAAAGTCAGGTCAGGAAGACGGTGCCTTCCTGCATGCAGTTAACCTCTTCAGATAGGCTTCAAGAATGACTTACTTGAAGAAATGGAAGATAATGAAAGAATCTGAGATAACCAATAGATCAATCTACCAATGGGTTTAATGAACAATTACTATAGATTGAGTTCTGGGCCTTTTTTCTTGCTCAATCATTTCAGTTATCTCTTCACTCTTTGTGACTCCATTCTTTTCTTTTTTTTTTCTTTTCTTTCCTTTTTTTGCATGTAATTGGGGGGGAGGGTGTTAAATGACTTGCCCAAGGTCACACAGCTAGGTATTTCTTAAGTGTCTGAGGCAAATTTGAACTCAGATCTTCCTGACTATAGTGGTGATACTCTATCCACTGCACCACCTAGCTGCTCCCATTTGGACTTTTCTTGGCAGAGATACTGGAATGCTTTGCCATTTCTTTCTCTAGTTCATCTAACAGATGAGAAAAAGAGCTGGGTGATTTGCCTGTAGTCATACAGCTAGTAACTGCGGGGGATGAATTGGAGATCAGGAAGATGAGTCTTCCTGGCTCTTTATCCACTAGGCCACCTAGCTTCCCAGTCTATAAACACAGACATTGGAGAGAAGAAGGAAGGAAATGGATATAAATCAAGGAGAAAACCTCCGCATCCTGGAACCGATGAGGCAATCAAGAGCCAGTAGGATTGATCATTTCCTCCTGGAACTGCCATTTTAAGGACTGGCTAAGCCAGTCATGTTTCCTTTTTCTAGTCTCTTCAGGCTCCAAACCCCACTCTCTTTTCACTCTACAAGATGATTCACTGGTAGTCATTTTCAATTCTTCATTCGCAATCAGGTGCCAAATCGGAAGGTAATTTTGAATCAGCAAAATGTCTAAAATTTAAAATGGCTTGAAATATGCACTTTGATAAGCACATCTGGAAGCCAATCTAGAGCCTTGAACATAGGTGTTTTATGAATGCTTTTTTGAGCAGAGAAATGAGTAGAAGGCAACAGTCTGGCCTTTGGAATGAGGAATTGGGTTCCAATCCTGCTGACCTTTGGCCAGTCACTTAGACTCTTTTGTCACAGTTTTCTCCCCTGAAAAATGATGGGGTTGGATTAGATGACCTTTCAGGACTCTCCCAGCTCTAAATCTGTATTAATGAACTATTGCTATAGTTTGTTCTAATAAATATTTATCAGATACCTCCTGAGTGCAGGGTACTCTATCAGGAAGTGGGTCTATAATGATAAAACAGCAATCCAACACTTGGCATCAAGGAATTCTTAATCCAATGACATTTAAAAGACAAATATGGGGCAAGTAGAAGATCACCATCACCTACAAGGGGGAATGGCATGAGCAAGGCAAAGGAAATAAGAGGATAAAAGACACATAAAAGGCTATATAACAAGATGCGGGGAAGATTGAGATGAGATTTGTAGAGTAAATCAGAGGTAGACAGACTTTTCAAAGGTTTTTTTTTCCTTCCCTCTCTCCACATTTCTCAGAGAGAAGAGAAGTTCACCTTTGAAACTAGCTCAGAGGCAATAATCTGAAACCAAAATCTGAAGCCCTAGTCAGAGCCTCAGTTTTCCCTTCCTAATGATTCCTGGTCTTTGGACTCAAACTTTTGTAGACTGGCAATCACTACCAAAAAATCCTAGAGCTGTAAGGGACCTCAGATTCGATTTAATCAAATTCTCTCATTTTACAGTTGAGGAAAATGAGGCACAGGGAAGTTCAGGAAGTTGTTCAAGGTCACACAAGTGGAAAGAATCTGAAGAATTTGAACACAGTTCCTTTCAGAAGCATATTCAGTTTTTAGCTTTCCCACACCATTTAACCAATTAGTTACCAGCTTTCCAATATTCTAGGTCCAGAGCATCACTAGAACTTATCTTCCTCTTGTTTGTCCTTCACTACGTTGCCCAGATAATCTTGTGGTCATGTTGATGTGATCAAATGACTCTTCAAATCAAATATTGTTACCTCTAGAGAAGACATTCAGCTCCTCACTTATCACAATCTTAAAGGCTCTAAGCAGACAGCATCCATCCCTTCTGGCTTTATCTCCCCAAACTCCCCTTCATTGTTCCCAGTGGATTGAATGAGTCCCCGCCCCCTGTTCTCTTCCCATCTGTTTGCTTTGCTCACGCTGCCACCTGTGCCAAGAATGGACGACAGGACCATCTTCCTTCCTTCCTTCCAGACTCAGATCTCCTGCTGCCTCTTTCAGGAGCTCTTCCTCCATCTTCCCGAGCTCAAAGTCAGCATCCTGTCTTCTTCCAGTTCTCACTGTATTCTTCCTGAACTTCCCCTTTGTACTTCCTACATTCCAACAACGTCCCTATGATTTGTGTCAATATTGTATCCTGACTCACATAGACTTTTAGTCCCTTGAAGACAGGAACAATCTTTTCATCCTTATGCTCTCAGAGCTCAGACAAATCCTTTGCAGACAGTAACTGCTTAATAATAAATCCTAGCTAAACTTAGGACACAAAGACTACGTACCTGAGTCTACTATAGCAAAGATTTAAAATCTCAAAAATATCCTTATAGATTATCAAAATATTTTAAACATGTCTAAAGGCTGGGCATGCCTTTCCCATCATTTCATTCCCTATTCCCTCCCCATCACTGAAGATAATTCTCTTAATTGCCTCAGAAATACTCAGCAAATATTCCTTCATCACTTATTAAGCAACTATTATGAGCCCCATGTGAAGTTCTAGGAATAGAAAATAGAAAAACCATACACAGAGTCTTTACTCTCAAGTGGTTTTCAACATATAGGTACATATATACATAGATATATAGAAATATATATATATATATATACACACACACACACACACACACACACACACCTATGCATAAAAGAGAGACTGAAGGATGGCAAAGGAGAAAAAAAAAATCTTTAAAAATGGAGACTAGATCACCTTTAGCTGGAGGAAAGATGGAACCTAAACTGAGCTCTTAAGAAAATAAAGTCTTTCAAGTGATATAAGGGAAATACATTCTAGGACTAGACATTAATCAAGTATAGCTTGCTACAATAGATGGAGGTCAGAGAATTTGGACATGATTAAGGAACATCTAACAGTCTGGTTTGACTAGAATAAAAAAAGTATAAGGAAGGGGAAGGATACCATAAGCCTGACAAGTTAGGTTAGATTGTGGAAGTCCTTAAATGTCAGATGCAGAATTTTGCACTTGATTCTATAGTCAATGGGGAGTCATGAAGCTTGAATAGAGTAGCATTATAGCCATACCTCTGCATTAGAAATATTGTTGAAATATATATAAAGGATGAGTTTGAAGAGGGAAATAATGAAAACATGGGGGTTCAGAGAGGAGGTTAGTGAAATGATACAGGAGATTCCAATCTAACAGGAAAATAAGACACAAAGACAGACAACTCTAATACTAATCATCAAATGATCATTATATCAAAAGGCAAAAAATAAAATGCTATATGAAGTCTAAGGAGGAAGGTCATTATCAGCAAGGATGTCAAAGAAGGCTAGATGAAGAAAAGGTGGGTAGAAATTCAACAAGTGAAGAGAGGAAGGGATGGCACATCAGAGATAGGAAGGCATGAGGCAGAAAACTATCCAGAATTTAGAGTATATATTGTGGAGAATGTTAGGAGGCAAAACTAGAAAGATGGGGCAGTAACCAGGCCAGACGACCATGAATAACAGCCAAAGTAGTTTGAACTTTTCTAGATAGATAATAGTGAGCCACTGTGGGTATTTGAGCAAAGAATTAAATCTATTCATCGTGAGAAAACCAATCAGGGAGTGGTACAAAGGATAACTTGAGGACAGAGAAGAGAGACAATAGCTATGGAAAGGACAGGTCAGACACTATGAATAACCGTCTTCGGCCTGGCCCTGAGATTTCACAGATGAGGATATTTTCTACCAATAAGCAGATTCTCTGAAGCTTATGGTCTGAGACAGTTAGCAAGTACGGTCAGGGTCACACACAATTATATGTTAGCTGAGACTCCAAAGTACAGTTTCTTCACTCCAAGGTCAACTCTCTGTAGGTGATAGCACACTGTCTCTTGTTAACAGCCCAAGGGGATGGATGGAAATGAGGGAACAAAGAGATACTGTAGATTAGGAATCAATAAAGCCTGGTAACTGGATATGAGAAGTAATAAAAGAATGGAGAACCATGGATGAATGAGTGAATGGCAATGCTGTAGAAAGAAAGAATGAAGTGAGGAATAAATTTTATGGATAGAGATGATCTCAATTTGGCCTTTCCTGATTTGAGATTGCTAGTAGGATATGAAATGGGGTTGTCTTATGAGCAGCAAGAGGTGGGCTGGATCTGGAGCTCAGATGGAGAGACTGAGATAGACAATTGGAAGTTTTCTCTCCAAAAGAGGGAGCTGGATCTGGAGGAATGAGTTAGATGAGAGACAGATAGACACAAAGTTAGGGGGGAAACAGCTCTTCTAACTAATCAGGAAATTCAATTAGCATCCCCCACTTAAGAGGGAAGCCATAATTTCTCTCGAAAGCAGTCATCATGTTCATTACATAACACTCATATTAATTTTACACCCCTCAAATGTCACCCTTTGTTAGAAGACCAGTTGGATGGTTAAATTTAACAGGATAATTTTAAAGTCTGACGGAAGTTTTAAAAATAAAATTCAACCAAAATATCAAAGGATGCAGTTATAACAATCCCCATCTCTCTCAGCAGCCTCCTTCCCCTTCCAGCCCACCCCTTCTCTGCACCCAACAGTGCTATGGTTCCTGAATGGAAGAACCCAAGCTAAAATAATGTTTTATTATTTTTCCACCAAAATAATTTCTCCCAGTTTCACAAGCAACTAAATTTATCAAGTAGAAAGATCAAATCCTAGGCTTCCTTTGTTCTCTTATTTCCCTTTGTTGATATAATCACTGGTTTCAGGACCTCCCTGGATGTCATGTTACCAGGAAACTGGAGGTTTACAAAATTCATTTCGAGTCTCTGTTTCAGGACATATGGCTAAATTTTTGAACAAGTAAAATTATTTTTACGTTCACCAGAAAATAATAGAGTCTGTACATGTAGCAGAGGGTCCATTTGCCTGATGAAATGCTGATGACACAACCAAGTTAAAGGATCCTCTGAGGTTCAGAACAACATCATAGCAGTTTCTCACTTTATTTTTTTAACATTCTCCAGCTTTATTGACAGAAGGCAACATGAGGAATGTAGGGAAGGAAGAGAGAGGATGGCACGTGGGTGAACCAAACAGACAGACACAATAGAAATAGAAACAGTTCTCAGGGACCCCAAGAGCAACCCATCTTTCCAAGATCATTGAATCAGAAGCTAAATGAGAGGACTTAGGAGAACTGGAGTCATTTTATTTTGCCAATGGGTCATTTTATTTTACTATATTAAAATAAAACTTGAGAATAGAACCTTCTTATTATTCCTCAAAGAGAAGAAGAATACTCTGGTAACTGCACTATAATGATTTTCAGGAAACAACTCAATTTGTATATATGAAGTCTTTTTTGAACAGATTTGATGGACTTGAGTAAGTGAAGTTCCCCTAGGGCCTCTTCAAAGGAACACTTTATAACAAGACTTACATAATATGAACCTGAGGCCATAACAAAACAGAAAATATGTAGATAAATATGTGTGTGACAGCGAAAGGGAAGGGGAGAGGAAAGGAGGAAGGGAGGAAGGGAGGGAGAAAGAAAGGAAGAAAGAGTGACAAAGACAGGATATGTGTATGTGCATTTATGTGTGTATTCTAAAATGAATACACGCATGTATGTCTATGTATATTTGCATATATGTTTATATATAAAATCAGACAGAGACTTTATTGAGAACATTATTACCTTTCCCTTTGCCAGCTGTCTTAGCTCAGGCTAGCCAGATCCTCCACAAGGGAGAATGAGTTTGTGTGTGTGTGTGTGTCTGTGATCTGTGTATGTGTTGGAATACTCCACATAGAACTGGCTCTGGGTAAATGAACTAGTGCTCTGGTTTAACTCTGAAGAGTTTACATTTTGAGACAACACAGATTCCTGAATAATCGCCTTGACTGAAGGACTGTGTCATAGACATTTGGTGAATGAGCCAGGAATTGTCTACACACACAGTCGATCGGTCAGTCAATAAGTATATTAAACTCCTACTATGTTGCAGGCACTATGATAAGCACTGGGAAATTCCTGCTTGCAAGGAGTTTCCATTCTTTCAGGAGAAACAGCAAGTACATAAATAAGTAAATACAAATAAAAGGTAAATTGGGAAGAAAGGACATTTTCAGGGAAGGCTCCACGTAGATGTAACTTGAAAAGAATTTTGAAGGCAGACGAGATTCTAAGAAGCTGGTGGTGAGTGAGTGGTTCATTCTAGGCATGAGAGATGGTCAACACAAAGACACAAAGTCTCAGAGATCAGTTTGGCTGAACCAAAAAATGAAGGGAGGGAAGTAATACAAAACAAGGTTGGAAAGAGTAAGTTAGAGAACCAGTCGAAGGACTTAGGAAAAAAAGTCAATAGGGGAGTTTGGTTTTGATTCTAGAATTAATAAGGAACATTATTCAGTAGGGGAGTGAAGTGGTCAGATGTGCTCTTAATGAATTTGCTTTAGCTGAGTAGAGATTGGATTGGAGAGGAAAGGAATAGATATGGAGACTAAAAATATTTGGAGAAAATTGCAATTATCCAGGCAAAAGTTACTTAAGATCTAGATTAAGGTTATGGTTCTTTGAGCAGAGAGAAGGAGATAGATGGGGCTATTTTCCTTTTTAGTTCATCCTTGGGTACCATGGAACTGTGTCATAAGTAAAATACTTTTCTGAACAGGCCCCAGTGATGTTTCACCTACTAAATCCCATCTAATATAGAAAAATTTATACCAATATATTTTCCAAATTCTCCTTGTAATATTGGGGAGTGTCTGTCTCTAGTAGTAAGGATTCAACTAAATAGCATTTATTTTGAAAATCATTATATGCCTACTACAAACAACCCAAAGCACAAGGTTGAAGGTGACCAAAGGAAGCATTTCTGATTCTATTAGAAATGAGGAACTCCTAAGGGGAGTGGATCTCCATTCTTCATTGGAACATTTCTGATAATGGGGAAGGCAGTGATCTCGAGGCAACTTATTCACTTCTGGATGGTTCAATTAGGAAGTTTTTCCTGACTTCCAACTCAAGTTCTGCCTCTGTACAACTTTCATCCATTGCTCTTTGTCTTATCTCCTATGGTTGGGCAGATTAAGTGTGATCCTCTTTAGAGATGCCAATATACTAAATACTTGAAGATGGTGGTCATATCAATTCAACTCAATTCAACAGATTATTTTAAAAATACCTAATGCGCTCTTCATGCTAGGAGTTTGGGATACACAAAGATAGTCGGTCAACAGGGCTTATTATATGCAAACATTATACTAAGCACAGAGCACAATAAAAAAAAAGTCATCCCAATCAACTACCACCTGCCTGACACTGTGCTAAGTACTAAGGATGGAAAGGCAAAGATAGCCTCTGCTCTCAAGGAGCTCACTGAGAGAAACAGAAAATGAAATGAATGACTATGTACAAACAAAATACATAGGATCACAGGCTCTAATCTCAGTGGGAAGGACACTGAGATTAAGAAAGATTGAGAAGGACTCTTCTGCAGAAGGCAGGACTTTCACTAAATCTTGTTGGAAAGGTAAAGATGAGGAAGAGGGGCATTCCAAGCATGGGTCATAGCTAGAAAAATGCTTGCAAGTTGAGAGATGCAATGTTGTGAAGGAGAGATGGTTAAGAGACCAGTGTTGCTGAATTAAAGAATGTCTGTCATAAGGTTTCCATTTCAATAAGAAAAGCAACATGAGAGCTGCTAGGTGGTGCAGTGGATAGAGCACTGGCCCTGGAGTCAGGAGAACTGGAGTTCAAATCCACTTGCTAGCTATGTGACCTTGGGCAAGTCACTTAACCCTATTGCCTCACAAGAAGGAAGGAAGGAAGGAAGGAGCAAAATGGAAATCACTACATATATTCATGATATACACAGAATAAAGTCAAAAATATACTACTAGGAGGATGTTACACGTGCACAGAAAAATACAACACAAGTTGACCATGAAGAAGGCCAAGGACTGATCAAGTGTTGTAGGAATATGTAAGGGAAAAGCAGAGAGGGATATGAGGAGAGAGGAAGGAGAACTTCAGCCAGTCTATGAAGGAAGACAGGGAATCCAAACGGCAGAAATACAGAGGAAGTGATGAATTGTAGAGGATAAGGGCTTAAATTCATCCTATGTTATTTATTATGGAAATAAAACTGCTTGTTTGGTTGGTTTGTTTTTGAGCAAAGCCTCATTAAGCCTGAGACCATTGAATTTTGAGTTAGAAAGAACGTCAGAGATCATATAATCCAAGTTCTGTACTTTAAAGATAATGAAATGAAGGCCTGAGGGGGTACAGTTTCTTATTGAAGCTCACCCAGGCAGGAAGCATCAAAGCCCAGATTCCAACCAGAGTCCTCTGAATCCTAATCCAGTGGTTTTGCCTATATATCACTTCAGTTCCTACTGGGAAAGAAGCTCTGAGATCCATTCCAGTGAGCAATCAGTTCAAAGTCCACTGGGATAGCAGTAGGGTAGAAAACACAGGGAAGAATCAGAATCCACCACACTTTTCTCTTCATCCTTTGTTTCCTTAAAACTTTATCATGTATTCGCCAGAATAAATGACCAAATGGCAGTATATTCAACTAACATTTTATGTGTGCCAAACACTGTGGCTAGGTACAAGGACAAAAGTGAGATATATTCCTGTCCTCAAGGAGCATACATTCAAATGGGGGACAGGCATAGAGAGTTTTGTGGTATCAACTATGGGACTGCTATTGGGCCCATTGTAGTAATCTCAGGGGTGGTCACTAATCCAAACTCCTACTTGCTTTATTAGAATCCCAATGGATTGCATCCTATCAGCACGAGAACCTAAAGGATAATGAACTGTCCAGAACATGGGACTGTTCAGTGTTGTAGAGGATAGAGCAAAGGGCTTAGAACCAGGAAGAACTGAGCTGTGAGTCTGCCTTGGGTGTTTCCTAGTTATATGACCTTGGGCAAGTCACTTAGCATCACCAAGCCTCAGTTTCCTCATCTATCAAATGGGGACCAAGATCACTTCTCCATCCCAGAGTTGTTGTGCATTGTAAGCTTTAAGGTGCTATAGAAATGTTAACTCTTTAACATGTATGTGCTCCTATTTGAACTCAATTCAAAGCCTCAAACTAGGATGAGTCATTACAACTCTGCACATCAGTTTGTCACCCTATTCACCCCTGAGGCTAATATTTACATGTTAAATGGCTTGAGACAAGAGATATCTTATAGCCCTGCCCTCATGTTATGAGTTTCATTAAAGTAGATAAAGCTGATAAGGTCTGGGACCACAGATAATTCTAAAATCCACCCGACTGATTGCAAACTAATAAAAACCAATCAGAGGAACCAGTTACTAAAATACATATCTGATGGACTGACACTGCTCTCTCACTCAGTGCCAGAAAGATGACCACTTTATTAAAGAAACCGTCATCCATGCTTCACAAAGATACATTCCCCTGGGGAAACATTAGGTCATGGTCAAAGAAGAAGCCTTATTCTTGGAAAGGGCACTCCCAGAAAGGCAGGGAAGGTGAGTTCCAACCCAGGGGATGGAAATTTAGTAAATGTCCTCAGCTTTGGGTCTTTGGGATCACAGGTACATAGAACCACAGATCAAAGAGGGAACTCACAATCTATCAAAGTGAATCATCATCTTAGCAAGCATTTCCTCTCCAATGTATCTTCAAAAAAGGAATACAAACAGCTTCTACCTGAAGACTCCCAGTGATAAGAAATTCATTGTCATTTTTTTAAAGGTTTGGGGTTTTTTTTTTGCAAGGAAATGGGGTTAAATAACTTGTCCAAGGTCACACAGTTAGGTAATTAAGTGTCTGAGATTGCATATGAACTCAGATCCTCCTGACTCCAGGGTCCGTGTTCTATCCACTGTACCACCTACCTGCCCTCCAAACTCATTGTCTCTTGAGTCAATCTCTTCTTCCCCTGGAAGAATCCCCACTTTGAGGAAAGCTTTCCCCATAATGATCTTAAATCTGTTTTTGTGTGACTTCCATCCATTACCCCAGTACTATTCTCAGGAGCCAAAGAGCTGATCTTAAGAATGGTATTCCATGGGGTAGCTAGATGGTACAGTGGATGAGCACTGGTCCTAGAATCAGGAGGACCTGAGATCAAATGCAATCTCAGACACTTAATAATTGCCTAGCTCTGTGATCTTGGGCAAGTCACTTAACCCCATCACCTTAAATAAATTTTAAAAACCCTAAAAAAAAATGATATCCCTTCAAATGTTGTCAGAGTTTAGTCATGCATCGAGTCTTCTGTCTTTCTTTCCCTCAGTTTGTAGAGAAAGTTCAAGGCACAAGATCTGCAGAGGCAGTAGGGAGTGCATTCTAGGCTGAGTTTGTAGCATGATTTTTTAAAAAGTCATGAAATCACATAATCTAAAACTTGTAAAAGATTTCAAAGATGATAAATCATAAATTCAGAGTTTGGAATAGACCTTAGAGGTCCCCTAGTCTAATCGCCTTGTTTTTATGGATCTAGAAACTGAGACTCAGTGAGAATGTCTTGTCCAGATTCACATACATTCAGCAACAGAGGCACCATGGAGATCTGCCTGACCCCATGATGAGCATTCCAGCTCATTTAATTTGTAACCATATAGGAATCCACACACAAAGTCCTCAACTCTATTTGTTTTCTAATAGACTACCATTCCATGAAGGAGAGATGATGGTTATGAGAGTGGACTGTCAGCTGACTAGTTACTCTTAAGGGTATAACCAAGAGGGAAGAAAAGGAATAAGGGCCATCTCTGAGTTCATAAACAGCTACTATTACCCTTTAGTTAGTAAGAATTGGGGCAGCTAGGTGGTGCAGTGGATAGAGCACCAGCCCTGGAGTCAGGAGGACCTGAGTTCAAATCCAACCTTAGACCCAATAATTACCTAGCTGTGTGACCTTAGGCAAGTCACTTAACCCCATTGCCTTACAGTAAACTAAAAAAAATTAGTACAAAATTGCTAATGATGCTGATCTTAATTCTTGCCAATTCATGATGGGGTACAATGCTACCAGCACTCTCTGTAGTTGCTTTGGGTGAAAGCTTCATCATCCTTTTGATTTTGCTGTAGCTTTCTATTTCAGCACGTTGTAGTGACTCATCCTAGTTTGAGGCTTTGAATTGAGTTCAAAGCATCTACTGGGAGTGAAATTTGGCCAAACCTATTCTAACCATAGTTATAGAAGATGAAAAGAGATAAATGTCATCTCATCTCTCTGTCACTAGAGTTCTCTTCTGACATTTCATTGTGGTGTGGACATGACGTGGTTGTCCAGGGTAAGGGAGCCAACTAAGATGTTCTTGCAGCTTTTTCCAAACTAGAAAGGCTTGAGGACAGAACCACTGGTGGACTATGTGTCTGTTTTAAGAAAATTAAACCAGTGAAATCTGGAGAACCTTAGCTCCATGTTGGCCACAAGAAGATACACATTCCATCCTACCATAGAAACTCACAAAGCCTGCCTAATGGGGCAAATTGGATCCTCATATCTTAGATGCCAACTTTAAAGGTCCATAGTCCAGCAGATGCATTGAAGAGAAAAGGAAATTGAGGCTCAGATCAATGAAATCATACAACTAGTATCTGAGGCAGGATTCACCAAAGCCAAGTCTTCCTGGTTCCATATCCAGTACTCTTGCTCCAAAACATGGAGGAACAACTTCATCAAACTAGGATTCATGTCTACACAATTATAGACACTTGGAGTGCTGAATTAATGGAAGAATAAAGGTAGAGAGAGAGATAGAGGAAAGTAGAGCGAAGAGAGGACAATGAGGAGAGAGAGGGGAAAGGGAAAGAGGAGAGAGGGGAAAGACAAAAGAGGGGGGAAGGGGAAGGCTGAGAAGGGAGATGGGGGGGACGAAAAAGAAAAAGGAAAGGGAGGAAGAGGGAGGGAGAGAGAAGGAAAGAAGGCTGCAGGGAGTAGAGCATTATTGCACACATCTGGCTGCTAAAAGCTGTCTCCTGCCTGCAGGTGAAAGTCTTCTAGAGAAAGATGACTGCAATCAGCACTGAGTTCTCTATCACTGCTCCAGCTAGCAGGGCCCCTGGGGAGTCTTGTGGCAGAGTCCCTGGAAATTCAGCACTTACTCAACCAATTACAAGTCTTAAATTGCCTGATCATCTCAACTGTTATTTTCCTTGTTATTAGCTACCAACTACCTGCAGAGCCACAATAAGGTACAAAATCTATTATTTAGGAATCCTTCAGGTTTACTTAAAATTCAGTTCTTCAGTCTTACACTGTCTCCCTAACAGTCAAATCACTTTTTAAAGTGCATATTTCAGATATATATAGGTTATATTTGCACCTTCCTCTCCAAAAGAACTGCTCTTCCCATTTATCAGTATCATAGACAATGTTTTGTCCTTCCTTCTCAAAGAGGACCATGACATCAGGGAGGTGATGCCATGACAAGCACATGAATTAGCTTTGAGTTGGGGGGGAGGCTGTGCTAAGTCATCAGCCTCACTTTCTCCTCCAGAGCCATCTGGATCCAGTGGTCAGATAGGAAGCAGGAGAACTGGAGTTGGCCCTGGGTGTGAGACAATCAGGATCAAGTGACTTGCCCAAGATCACACAGCTAGTAAGTGTCAGGTGCCTGAAGCTGGATTCAAATAAATCATAATGAACTTTTATAAGGCTTACCATCAGTTAAGGTAGGGTGACTTAAGGCAGAACGACTAGCGCTTATCCCAGAGCAAAGTCTCACAATCCTTAGTAGTGTAGAGTTTAAAGAAGCTGCCATATAGTGAGTTGGGATCTGCTCCTTCCCACCCTATCCTGTACTCCTCCCCCTTCAGTTCCAGACACCTGAAATGCAGTGTGATCCTTGATGCAGGTACAAAAGTTCCTAAACTTCTTACAATTTAGCCATAATAATAAGGATCATCCAAACTTACTCTGAAGTTCTTGGGAACCAAACCAGATTAAAAATAGTACTCAAAGGAGTTATAATATTAAAGACTTTTCCCCAGACTACTTGCATGATGGTGATCTGATAGGGAACCAATGGACTAGAATGAAGACGTTCACTCTTCAGCAACTCTGTGTGTACGTGTGTGTGCTATGACTTGTATATCCCTCTTTTTTTGCACATTCAATGAGACTGCCACCCACCAAAATCTCCAGATTGCCTTTTCCAATCCCAACTTTGCAGAGAGGCTGGAGGACAAAAGTCAAAAATTGTCACAAATGTAATGGCAAGGCTTAAGGAAACCATATGCATTGTTTGGTAAAGATAATAACTTTTTTACATTTCAATCTGCTCTCTCTTTTTAACATATTGTTCCATGTTCTTCAAATTTCCTTGTAATATCTCTCTATATCCAAGCCATATATCCATTTTGATCTTATCTTGGTAAATGGCATAAGATATTGATCTATGCCAAATTTCAGCCAAATTGCTTTCTAGCTTTCCCAATCATTTTTACCAAAGGATGAATACTCATTACAAAATCTCTAGTCTTTACATTTGTTAAATATAAGGTAACTATATTCATTTGCTACTGTAAATGTATGTCTGCTCTGTTCCATTGATCTACCTTTCTGTTTCTCAGTCAGTACCAGATAACTTTGATAATTACTTATAATATAATGTAATTTATATAATATAATAATTTAAGACCTCCTTCCTTTACATCTCTTTCATTATTTCCTTTGATATTCTTGACTTTTTATTCTTCAAATGAATTTTGTTATAATTTTTCTGACCCAGTAAAATAATTTGGATGATGCTATTTAGATTCAATTAAAAAGATTTTGTAGGGGCGGCTAGGTGGTGCAGTGGATAGAGCACCTGTCCTGGAGTGAGGAGGACCTGAGTTCAAATCCAACCTCAGACACTAAATAATTACCTAGCTGTGTGGCCTTGGCCAAGCCACTTAACCCCATTTGCCTTGCAAAAACCTAAAAAAAAAAGATTTTGTGCAAATAAAACTTATGTAGCCAAGATCAGAAGGAAAGAAAAACATTAAGGGGATATATTTATATATGCATATATATACATACATAGTTTCTCAGAAAAAGGACTCATATCTCATTTATATAAAGAGCTTTGTACAATCTATAAGACGAGTTATTCCCCAATTGATAAATGGTCAGATAATATAAATAGGCAGTTCTCTGATCAAGAAATCAAAACAATGGTTATATGGAAAAATAATATAAATTATTATTGATTGGAGAAATGCAAATTAAAGCAATCATGAAGTATCATGTTATACATATCAGATTGGCTAAAATGATTGAAGGGGAAAGCAACAAATGTTGACGGGGAAAACTGGGGCACCTATTCATTTTTGGTGGCATTGTGAACTGATCCAAATGTTTTGGGGAGCTATCTGGAATAAGACCCGAAGAGTCCTTAAACTACCTATACCCCTTGATCCTGCAATATCATTATTAGTTCCATTTCCAAAGATGATTAAAGAAAAAGATTTTTTAAAAAAGGAAAAGAAATTAATGTGCAAAATATTTCAGGAAGCTTTCTTTGCAGTGGCAAAGAACTGAAAATTGCAGGGAGACTCATCAACTGGGGAATGGCTGAACAAGTTGTGATATAGGACTGTGATAGAATACTACTGCGCTATAAGAAATGATAGAGCTTGATGATATTAAAAAAACATGGATAGACTTGTTTGAAATAATGAAGAATAAAATGAGTAGAACCAAGAGAAAATTGTCTATAACACCAGCAATATTGTTTTAACGACTTTGAGTGAATAAATCATTTTTGACTATAATAAATACCCAAATTAACTATAAAGGACCTATGAAAGAAGATGCTATCTTCTGTATCCAGAAAAACAACTGATAAATAGAAGGATGCAGAGATTGATTTCACACACCCACCCATAAAAACATATATATTTGTGACTAATGGCAGTCATCTCTTGGGTGAGGGGGAGGGAAAAAATTAACATGGTAACTATTATATATAAGCTATACATAATAGATTTGCAATTTATGTGCAATATTTTTTAAATTATATGATGTTATAGAAATGCTTGTTTTAGTCCATAAATTAAAAATAATTTTTTAAGTAAGGATTTGACCAAGGTCTTTCACCCCAAAGAGATGGAGAAATATTTGGATAGAAAGGGCCAGCCAGAGCGACCAGTGCTAATCTATGATCATTGAAATACTATCAGTCTTTGAGGTTAGCTTCATCTGACTCCCTCAAGATTGGTGCCACTAGTTTTAAAGTGGTTTTAAAACCACTTGGCACAATAGACTGTAAACAGAGGCTTTGAGGATTGACCATGAAGCCCATCCAGAGATATCCTCTAGAGATGGCCCCTCCAAGCTCCCCTATCCTTTCCACTTTGCCACTGAGCAATGGGAGGCAGCCATCTGCAGCTGTCGGGCTAAAGCCAGGGAGACAACTGACTGTCATGGGCAACTGAAGCCTCATCCACCTCCAACCCTCAAGCTGTGCTTCAGAGGGTGTGCATGAGGTGTGATAACGGAGGAGAGGAAGCAAGTGACAATGACAAGTGTGGGGTCCCCACATGAACAAGGCCCTTCTTGTTTGCACAGTCTGGCCTGGATGTCTACAAACCTACTGTACGTTCCAGAGCAGGGCTGAGAGGGAGCAGATGGTTCGGAGGCTTCCAGGCTTCCTGTCACCAGGCAAGGGAAACTGTTCCCTGGGAGTACTCTGTTTCCCTGACACCTCCCTCGGAACAAGAAGGAATCTCGGGATGTGGTAGCATCTGGCCAAGCCTGCACCAAGGTTTGACTTCCAGCAAGGAATCACATCCTGGCTGTGCTCCAGCCTGAGCAGACAATTCTAGGGTTAACCAAGGAAAAACTAGGAATTCTTCCAAATCAGATCAAAGTTCTTGCCCCCCCCCCCAAGTTACAAAAGTATCATGGCATATGGGAAAATCCAATTCAATTCTACACATGATTATTAATCTTATTATGTACTTAAAGCTTATTATGTACTAAAAACTGAACTGGGAGTGTGAGCTTCATCTTGTCACCTATTAGCTAAGTAAGTTAATTAACTTCCCTGTTTCCGTGCCCTATTTTCTGCAAATATTAAGAAGTTGGGCGGGCAGGAAAGCAGGCAAGCAGGCAGGAAGGAAGGGAAAAGGAAGGAAGAAGAAAGGAAAGAAGGAAAAAAGTTAAGAAAGAAAGGAAGGGAGGAAGGGAGAGAGGAAGGAAGGAAGGGAGGAAGGGAGAGAGGAAGGAAGGAAGGAAGGAAGGGAGGGAGGGAGGGAGGGAGGGAGGAAGGGAGGAAGAGAGGAAGGATGGAAGGGAGGAAGGATGGAAGGGGGAGGGAGGGAGGGAGGGAGGAGAGAGAGAGAGAGAGAGAGAGAGAGAGAGAGAGAGAGAGAGGAAGGAAAAAGTATAGGCAAGAAAAGGAGAGAGGAAAGGAAGGAAGGGGGGAGAAGAAGGAATGGCAGAAGAGGGGAAGAAAGAGAAGGAAAGAATGAGGTACATAGCATGGAGTGCAATGGCCCAGGAAGACCCAAGTATGAATCTGACCTCAGATAGTCACTAGCTGTGTGACCCTGTGTGACTTAACCTCTGTCTGTCTCATCTGTGGTATATGGATATTAATTCTTTCCTCCCCTATTTGCTGTGAGGATAAAATGAGATAATCCTTGTAAAGTTCTCTGTTATCCTTTAAGGTATATAAATGCTGTTACTGATGTTCCTGTTATTGAAATGGAATTACTTAGCATTGTATTCCTGCCTCACAGGAAGTTGCAAGGAGGTTCTTCCTCTTTTCTGAGTTCTGGACCCATTTGGCAATGTCTGACAGAGACTAAGAACCCTTTCCCAGAATTGCATTTCCTGTAAAGGAAACTCTGTAAACCATAAAGTAATATGTAATATATATATATAATGTTCTCTCAATATATATATATATATATATATATATATGTATATATGTATGTATGTATATAAGTCCTCTCAAACTCAGGGGTTTTCATACTTTTTCTGCTCTCTGAAACATTTCCATAAGAACCTCAAAAGTCAGTCAATTAAGAAGCATTTATCACCATCTACAACCACATGATAGGCTCTGTTCCAAGGGCTGGGGATACAAAGGAAGGCCAAAGACAGTTTCTAATCTCAGAGAACTCATATAGATTCTCTTTTCAATGACCCAGACCAACATTTCCCATCCAGGGATTGATGGAAAGATTGTCTGCCTTGAATAGCACTGATGAAAGTCCAGATTTCATTCATTATTCATTTGGAGTCAGACCTTGACCTCCAGAGCTGGTTCTACCAATAACTTGGCCTTAACTCTCTAACCCTGCTCTTCTTTAAAGTGAAGGGTTGGAGTATATGATCTCTGTGGTTCAGCAATAATTTCCGTGATGCTTGTCTGCCATTTATTCACACCAGATACAAGAGTAGAGGCAATTTCATATCATAGATATATAGACCAATAGGAATGAGCCTATGGCTCACCAGGAGACAACCTGAAGGACCATCACCCTAATGCTCTAAAGCAGCAGTGGGATACTCATAGCTCATTTATATGCATATGGCTCATCATTTTAAGTGAGCAGGTCTGAGTGATGAGTCTAAGTCAGCACTAGTCAAAGACATATAATGAGTAAGTATTTCTTTAGCATCATGTAAGAAGTCCTAACATAATGAAGAGAGTGCTGAATTTGGAATTTAAATTCAGTTCTTTTAAATCCTTCCTTAGGTACCACTAGCTTTTAACACAAGTCACTTAACCTCCTTCTGCCTCAGTTTCCTCATTTGTAAAATGAGGATAATTAAAGTACCTACTCCACAGGGTTATTGTGAAGATCACAAGAGATGACATCTACAAAGTTTTTACCATATTTTAAAGATATAAAAATGCTAGCTATTATCCCTGCCCCCAACTTTTTTTTTAATGAAAGTGAGTTGTAAAGAGATGAAATGACTTGTCCATGTTTGCACAGATGGCATCAGAGGTTGTATTCATACTCAGGGCTTTCATATTCCATATTCAGTGCTTTCTTCCTCATTGCACCATGCTGCCTGCATTGATAATTTAAGGTGTGACTCCTTCAGACTCCCCAGGGGAATTTGCCTTTTAGGCAGGAACTCTTGGAGATGAGAATTGCTTTGACAGAATGACAGATGGGTAGGGTTGTTGCTTTGATGGCAGTGGGCCACCTTCTCCATTTATTCACAAAGCCATCCCTCAGTATACAACAGTTAGGGTCGCAGAAAGAAGCTTTAGCATAGATTTGCCTTCTCCTTCCTTCCTATCATATGTTCCCTTGGTTGCTAGACCGTTGAGGCTGGGGCTGGGGCTGGGGGTGGGAATAAGAATTGAGCACCAGAAAGACCCTGAAAGTCATTTCATTCAACCAATTCACTTTAAAAATGAGGAAACAGATCCAAAGATGTGAAGAGACTTGTGCAAGTATCAGCTAGGATTCAAACTCAAAAAGAAATAATCCAGTGCTCTTTCTACTGTACCCTTCTATCTCAGTGTCCCACCTACCCTAGAGGCACTTAAGTTTAAAAGTGGAAAGTGCACATGTGTTGGAGAAGAAAGGGGTATGGAGTTTCATACAGCAGCAATTTCTGGAAAGAATGACCCTTTAGCCCATCTGCCACTGTCACACACTCCAGAGGAGTATATATGGAATAAATATACAAAAAATCCCTTAACCCATTTCCATAAAGTAGCTGTTCCTTAGCCCTACAACCTCAGGTTCAATATTCTCTAGTATCAAAGATCATAGTGCAAAAACTAGAAAGAACCTTAAAGGACATCCAATCCATTCCCCTCCTTTTACAATAATGTTTGTCCTTCACTCTTGAAGAAGACCATGACATTAGGGACATGATGCTTTGAAGAGCACAGGAATTGGATATGAGTGAGGGGTGCATCCTCATCTGGATCTAGTGGCCAGTTATGAATCAGGATGACTGGAGATGGCCTTGGATGTGAGGCAATCAGGGTTAAATGACTTGCCCAAGGCCACACAACTAGTTAGTGTCACATGTCTGAGATCAGATTTGAACTCCTGTCCTCCTGACTCCAAGACCAGTGTTCTATCCACTGAGCCACCTGGTTTGCCTCCGTTTACAAATGAGGAAATTGAGGCACAGAGGAGAGGAAGTGACTTGCTCAAGGTCACTTAAGTAAGTTTCAGGACCTGAGCTTGAATGTCAGCTCTGTCATTAACCATTTGACTTTGGACAAAAAACATTTATGGATCTCAGTTTCCTCATATCTAAAATGAGAGGGTTGGACTGAATGAATTCCAGGATACCTACAAGTTCCAGATCCATGATCTAAGGGCTCACAGGGCTGATGCCTGTCATCTGGTCCACTTCTTTCCCAATCCCTGATTTCCTTCTTACACACTTGCCTCTCACAAGGTGAGGTGGTAGCAAGTAATTGCTGTAAAGTGAAGAAGAATGAGCTCATACAGGAGGGTGAGGGTGTTGATTAGAACTTTGATCAACAGCAGACCCAATAACTCATGACTATCTGATATTTTAATAGCAGTGATTAATACTTTCTCACCCCAGGAATTTCAGCAGCCTCGATTCATGGTGCCAACTGCTGTCAGGGCAGAACCTGATCTATCAGTGAGGGTGGAGGATCAACCAAGGCTAAATCAAACCCCAGGGTCAATCTAGCCCAGCCCGGCTCAGGGATTACTTTCTTGAAGAAGTATATCTGATCACATGGTACTAAATGTACAGGGAAGAGTTGGCTCATTGCAAATTTCCTTTAATGTCTCCCAGATTCCATTCTTTTCCTTCCCCAACCTGCACTACTCCTCTATTTTCCATGGCTCCCTTGAAATTTCCAATACAAAATGTAAACTCCTTAATCATCAAATCTGGAACCTTTTCAAACTTTTTCAGTCTCCCCTTTCAGACCTTATTCTATCTCACACTCAATATCCTATCAAATTGGACTTTCCGCTACTCCTCAAGCCCAGCCTCACATCTCCTGATTCATGCATCCATGAAAGCTATTCTTCATGCTTCCAAGGCATCTCCCATTGACTTCTTAGACTCCTTAGTTTCCTTTTAGGGTCTTTTCAAGTGCCACCTCATACTCAAAACCATTGTCAACCCTCAAATTGTTAGTACTGTTTATCTCTCAACTGGGCAGCTAGATGATACTGGGCATAGAAACACAGGACCTAGAGTCATGTGACCTCAGAAACATACTGGCTGTGTGAGATCCTGGGTAAGTCATTTCAACCCAACTGTCTCAGTTTCCTCATCTGTAAAATAAGCTGGAGAAGAAAATGGCAAACCACTCCAGTATCTCCCCCCCCCAAAAAAAATCGCAACTTGGGTTAAAAAAAGAGTTGGACACAACTGAAACAACTAAACAATAACTCCAAGCCCTTAAATTACTATGGTTTTTCATCTGGGTCCATGTCACATTTCCCCCCTACCATCTAAATTCCTTGAGAGTGGGATTGGTTTGGTTTGGTTTTCACTTTGTATCTCTACTACCTGGTCCTATGCTTTGAGTAAAGTAGATACATGATAAATATCCATTGAGTTGGGTAGAGGTCAAGCTGGAGTACTTTCATTTGTCTTTGATCTTTTTAAGATCCATAAGAAATGCAACGGAGATAAAAGCTAGGAATGTTTAAGTCTGGGTAGTGAGAAAGATATGATACTTGTCTACAAAAATGTGAGGGGCAGCTAGGTGGCACAGTGGATGGAGCACAGATCCTAGAAACAAGAGGACACCTCAGACACTCCATACTTAGCTGTGTGACCTTGGACAAATGACTTAATCCCATTGTCTTGCAAAAACAAAAACAAACAAAAAAATCCAAACATACAAAAAATTGAAAGGCATGTGAAAAAGGAATATGTTTTATTCTGCTTGACCCTAGTGGACAAAAATAGGAAAAAAAAGGATGAAAGTCATAGAGAGGCCAAATAGATATGTTGAAATAAGCTTCCCATAGACTGAAGCCCAAGAACAGGTTGTTTCAGGGAAATCGAAAAAGCTCTCCCTTATCCTGAGGCCATGGGAACAAAAGCAGGGTAACTAAAGAGTAAAGAAGCCCTCCTGTGCCAGAGGCAGATAGGGAAGGATATAGAAAACAAATATCTGTTTTACTGGTGACTAAGGGAAGCAGATTCTAGAAGATATTTGGCACTGAGTTATACCAATCTGAATCATTAACTTAAAAAGATAAAATTATTATTCATGCTCAAGCATATCTGGCTAAAGCAGAGGGCTCACTGAGGACCAGGTAAAATGAAAAAGAAATAGACCAGGAAGATAAAAGAAGGTGAAAGTTAAAAAGAAAAAGACCCTATTTCCCATCAGTAACACAAGGATGAAGTGCTAAGACAACTGTTAAGTTTGCCAACTTTCCCCTTTAACCTATTACTCTACAACTCTGCATGTTTCCCAATGGTATTTAATAATAAAATTCTTTGAACATCTCCAGAGAAGGATTATAAATTGTTTTAGGGGAGCTGAAGAACAGAAATTCCATGAATTCCCACAGACTAATCTCAGAATTGAAAGGCCACAGTACCCAAAATGATAGTGCCAGCCAGTGGGATTCATCACTGACTTCATTCCCAAGATTTTCAGAGAGTAGTGATGGGCTAGGGATGAAGAGCAAGAGGTCCAAATGCCAGGAAACCATGTTCATTAAAGAATGAATATCCACATGCAAATTATCATCTAATGAGTTTTGAGGGGGTTTTGCTTGCTTTCACATTTCCTGCAGAATACTTATTAATAATAAAAACTGATATTTAGATAGTGCTTTAATTTTTTTCAAAATGCCTTATCTCATTTGAACTTTAGAGTATCCCTGGGAGATAGGTACTATAGGTATTATAATACCCAGGCCACGGTTGAGGCAGCTTTTCTCAGAGATTTGCCCACAATAAACAGCAAGGAATTGTCAGACAAGATATGAACCTGGCTCCATGTACAACATTCTACCTCTCAAAGTTCTATGGGTCAGGGGATAAGTTCCTTCCAGTGATGAAGTCCTATGTTTCTAATTACGATGATAATAGAAATGAAGCAACTACATGATATATTGATCAGAGAAATGGACTGGAGATAGAAAAACATGAGTTCAAATCTAATCTCAGGTACTAACTGTGTGATTCCAGGGGTAGACACTTTCCTTCTGTTTGCCTAAATTTCCTCATATGTAGAATGGAGACAATAATAGAATCTACCTCCCTGGATTGTTATGAAGATCAGTTGAAATAACATTTCTAAAGGGGTTTATAAACCTTAAAACTAATTGATTCATACATTCTGAAATTTACCCTCATTCAAATCACTGTTGCTTTCATTGATACCTTGATTCTTTGAGATTCAAACAACAGTTGAAAGATAGTCAAGCAATCACAGTCAAAATAATTTTAATTGAGTGAGCTGCCATACAACCCTTTGAAGTCTGCAAAGTTCAAAAGAATTTCTTATTGTGTTGCCAAAGACCTCACATGATAGCTAATGTATTTGGACAGAAGGGCAGAAGGTCTCAGAAGCAAATGACAACAGTGAGAGTGGAAATATATACATGCTGACAATTCAAAAGACCTCGTTACCATAGAATGAGCTGGCTCAGTTACAAGGTCATAAGAGAAGGCCACAGAAAAGAAACAGAGACATCCTATATAGGACAAGGCAAACTGCTCCTCTATCTACACGGTGGGGAAAAGGCCTCGCATCCCTATCCCAATAGCATGTCAGGTAAACCCAGGAATTGTTTAAGATGCATCTCAAAGGCCTAGAAACAACCTAGTGTCTTGCACAGTTATTCGCACTACCAAGACTCATTGTCTGACTCAATTCAATCACATTCCAAATGAAGAGGACCCCTGCAGAAGCCTAGAAATCAACAAATCTGCTACTTTTTCAGAAGGTGAATTGGAAACTATACATGAGAGCTTGATATCCATCTCCGGCCAAATTCTAAAACACTCTTAAACAGATGAACACTTTGAAGGGAAAGTGGTGATCACTAGGAATTAGCATGGGTTCACTAATAGCAAGTCAAGACATACTGATTTTATCTCATTCTTAAGAGAGGAAGGAAATGAACAACTTTAAATTTCTACTATGTACCAGGTATTATGTTAAATACTTTAAAATAATAATCCTGGGAGGTAGGTGTTATTATTATTCCCATTTTACAAATAATAGAAGAAAGGAAGAGAAAGGTTAAATGACTTGCAAAGAGTCACACAGCTAGGAAATCTGAGGCCAAATATGAATTTAGGTCTCCTTGACTCCAGGAGCACCTAGGTGGCACATTGGATAAAGTGTTGGAAGGCTCACCTTCCTGAATTCAAATCTGGCTTCAGATACTTACTAGCAATGAGACCTTGGAAAAGATACTTAACCCATTTGCCTGAGTTTCTTCATCTGAAAATGAACTGGATGAGGAAATAGCAAGCCACTTCAGTATCTTTGCCAAAACCCCCCCAACAAAAACAAACAAAAAATCACCACTACCAAAAAAGCCAACAAAATGGGATCATAAAGAGTTAGGCATAATTGAAAATGAATTAAAACAAAACTTCCTGATTTCAGGTAGAATGCTCTGTCTACCACACTAAACATTCTATTAATCAACCAGCATTTCCAAGTTTCTACCAGGCATTGAGGATAAAAAGACAAAAATTACTCAGTCCCTGTACTGAGTGAGAGAGTATATTCATGGTAGAGACTACATGTATAGATAGAGACAGATGTGTATATTCACACACACACATATGTATATACATGTGTGTATATATATATATATATATATATATGATATAAATTGGGATAGTTTTAGAAACTGGAGAGATAATGAAAGACTTCATATAGAAAGTAGACTTGAACTAAGCTTTGAAGGAAATAAGAGATCCCAATAGGCAGAGGTCCAGAGAAAATGCTTTCTACAAATAAAAGATAATCATTTGAAGGGTGTGGAAATGGGACATAAGGCACTATGTTTAAGGGAAAGCAAAGCAATGTGACTAGTCCAAAGCTATATGAAAGGAAGTAATGCATAATAATTCTGGAGAGTAGATTGTAAAGGACTTTACATATCAAAGAGAAATTAGTATTTGATCCTAAGGGCAATAGGAAGCCAATGGAATATATTGAGTGGGGGACAGTGAGGAATTGAGAATGACACTGAGGTTGTGAAATTGGGTGACTGACAAGGATAGTGATATCCTCGAAAGAAATTGGAAAATGTGGAAGAGAAGCTGATTTGGGAGAGGAATCATAAAGATAATGATTTTTCTTTTGGACAGACTGACTTTGAGATGTCTCCAGAACACAGAGTATGAAATGTCCAGTAAATAACTGGTGATGTGTTCCTCAGGATATTGAATAAGGATTAAGGAGAGGTACTGAGACTAAATAAATATAGAGACAGGAGTTATTTTCATAAAGATGGTAATAAACGATGGAAACTAATAAGGTCTTCAAGTGAGAGCATAAAATAGACAGAAAAAGCATATAGATAAAGAAGACAGGACCCTGGACAGAGCCTTAGGAAATGTTCAAGGTTAAGGAGCATAAAATTGATTAAGAACTATAGGAGGGGCAGCCAGGGTGTCTTAGTGGATAAAGCACTGGCCCTGGAGTCAGGAGTACCTGGGTTCAAATCCGGTCTCAGACACTTAATAATTACCTAGTCGTGTGGCCTTGGGCAAACCACTTAACCCCATTTGACTTGCAAAAACCTTAAAAAGAAAAAGAACTATCAAAGGAAATGGAGAAAGAGTTTTCAGACAATTAGGAGAAGCAAGATGAATATCATGAAAACCCAGAGAGATTATACCCAGGAGGAATGTAGTCAACATTTCGGATGCTGCAGATAGGTTAAGTAAAATGAGTAATATGAATATAAGATTACTAGTAATTTTTGGAAAGAGCAGTTTAAACTGAGTGACAAGGTCAGAAATTAGATATCAAAGGATTCAGAAGAAGGAGAACATCTGGAGAAAGTAAATGTTGATAATTTTTTCCAAAGTGTTTGATCTGACAAAGAGAGGAAAGATTTGAGAGGAATCTAGTGAAGATGTTTGGGTCTTTTGAAGAATAAAAAAAGAACTTGGATATGTTTGAGTGTAGTAAGGAAGAAACTAGTAGTTAAGGAGGGGTTGAGAATCAGTGCTGGTATAAGAAGGGAAACAAGATCCCGAGGGCAGTAAACTGGAGGGAAGACCCTAGATTGACAGAGCACTAGAACTGCATAGACAGAGCCAATCTAGATTCCATGGAAGCCTTTGATAAGTTAGTTAAGCATATTCCTTGGACTCAAGATGGAGAAATGTGAACCATATTCATGGTTGATTGGAGCATTCAATCTAAAGAATGTCAGTAAAGAGAAGGTAAACAAGATGGGATTAGAAGAAAATCCTCTCACACTGTGGCAAATGATCCAACAAAAGACTTCCAAGGAATGGTCAGCCAGGTGGGAAGAGAACCAAGATAAGGCAGTTTCACAATAACTAGAGAGGAGAAAATATCCAGGAGCAGAAGGTGGTCAGCAGTGTCCAGTGTCACAGAATTGAACTCTATTCAATTGAAGAAACACTTGGGATTCTATTCTTGAATACAATCTATTTAAAACTTTTAAAAACAATGAATAATAATAGCTTTTTATATTTGACTTCATGGTTCAGATTAAAACCAAGACCCAGATTTGAGGATTTATATGACATTGATACTTAGTATAAGACCACAAGCACAAGCTGTATTACTAGATGATGCAGCAAGCAGGTAAAAATCAAAGCATACAAGATTTTTTGGCCCTTTTTTGCAAGGCAATGGGGTTAAGTGACTTGCCCAAAGTCACACATTTAGGTAATTATTAAATGTCTTAGGCCAGATTTGAATTCCAGTCCTCCTGACTTCACAGCTGGTGCTCTATCCAAACACACAAACAGCATCAGAGTCACTCACTTAAGGGAGATATCTATGTTGGCAAAATCTTGAGCAAAGAGATTTTACACATTAAATATGGGCTTAGTTAAGAAAAGGTAATCAATGCTAGATGTACTTTTTTTTTTGTATGTGTGTAAAGCAATGGGGTTAAGTAACTTGCCCAAGGTCACACAGCTAGGTAATGTTAAATGACTGAATTCAAATTTGAACTCAGATCCTCCCAACTCCAGGGCTGGTGCTCTATCTACTGTGCCACTTAGCTGCCCCATATGTATTCTTTATCAGTCCCATATGTGGTAGGGAAATTTTCCAAGTCACTTATAGATACCAGACTTAAGTAGGGGAGTTTCTTAATAGAGACCAGAAATTAGGTGAGGGTTGAGCTGGTACCACAGACCCTAAGAATGGATGTTGGTATTGCAGCCACTGTTGATAGCCAAGATCCTTAATCAATTAGGAGCCAAGATCTTTCACACACAAGTACAAATTGTCTCTTATTTATAAGTTTATGACCATTAAGACCCCTTACCCTAAAGAACATTGGATTCTCAGAATTTAAACTTATAACATAAAACTACGTATTTTGAAAATCACAAATTATATAATAATAAAAGTCAGCACTTAAATAGATCTTTAAGGTTTACAAAATGTTTTACATTAGTTTTCTCATTTGATCCTTACAACTTTGTAAGATTGGTGGGATTATGAAACCCATTTTACAGATGAGAAAATTGAAGCAGAATGGGGTTAAGTGACTTGCACAGAGGCATACAGATTAATAAGAATCTCAGACCAAACTCAAATTCAGGTCTTGCTGACTTCAGACCCAGCACTCTGTCCACTGAGCTACCTGGTTGCCCCAAGATGAGAAGACATGTTTATCACATTTTTTAGATAGTGAGGAGCTAGGAAGAAATTGATAATGCATCAGATAGCAGAATCAGGATTCAAAGGGTCTTTGACAAGTTCAAATGATTGGCCAAAACTAATAAGGTGAATTCAATAGGGATCAGTGGGAAAAAAACCTGCATTTAAGCTCAAAATAGGAGCTGTGTAAATCCAAAATGAGAGAGAACTGTCTTAACATCTAGAGTGAAAAAAAAGACATGGAGGTTACAGTTACTTTCACATTCAATGAGTCAATTGTGTGATGTGACAATGGAAAAAAGACTAATTCAAGTTTGAACTGGATTACTCATCGGTGGCATCCAGAACAAAGTTAGTGGCAGATCCATGAAACTCCTCCCCTCTGAGATCACACCCAGAGTTATTGCTTGGGCTTTAAGCAACATATTTTAAGAATGACGTTGGATGGGCACAGAAAGGAGTGAGCTGGCTGATGAATCAGGTCTAGAAACCATATCCTATAAGGAATGCAGAAAGAACTGTGACTGCTAATCTAGAAAAGACAAAGTCAAACCATCATTTTATGTCTTCCTCTTTCTTTATAATCTTGTTTAAAATGAAATAAATTCTCATTCCCCAACCCCTGCCCCTTCTTTTGCAGGTCAATAGCTCTCCATTTTTCAACTAGTCTAAAAAAAAATAAAAAACTAAGTACTGAATCCAATCTATTACTACTTCTTAGAAGTTTAGATTAAACTCTAAAGGAATCTTAGAGGTCACTTAATCTAACACACCTCCAAAGCAGAACTCCCCTCTATAATATCCTTGGCAACTCATCATCCAGCAGCCTTAGTTTGGAATATTTCCAGGAACTGGATTTTCATTACTTCACCAAAGCTGCCAGCCAATTCATTGATTCTTCTCCTTGTAATTCTATCCTATTGGTCTCAGTCTGAAATGCACTCTGCCTCCTCTTCACCTTTAAGAATTTTTATATCACTTCAAGATATCCCACCTAGAACACGGTTCCTGGTTTACAGTCAGCATTTCATAAATATGTGTTGATCAATTGAAGGCATGCAAAGCTCAGTTACTGTCCTTTATGAGCAAGGGGAAAAAGAGCCTTGACTGGGATCAGAGGATCTGTGTGATCTTGGGCAAGTTCCCTTCTCTCCTTGGAGTTCTGTCACTTCCTTTGCAAAATGAGGGGCTTTGACCACTTGACCCCCGAGATCCCTTCAGTGCTAGAACTATGACATCTCCCCCAATAACAAATGTTCTCTTTCTTCTCCAATTTCCTTTTATTTAATTATATACATATCGTATCTTTCAAAAACAAAAAATAAAAACTTGTGAGCTCTTTGAGGGCAGGGAAATATTTCATTTTTGTCTTGTGTCTGCAATACAGCCTTACATATAGTCAAAAAGTATTTTTTAGCTTACTATTTTTATTAAATTTTTTCCTAATCAATATTATTATTCATTTTTTCTCTAATCAAATGATTATCCCATTCTCTACATCAGCTGTTCTAAAACTTATTTCTCTTTTATTTTGCTTTATTGTTTTTTCAAAAAAGTATTATTAAGTGCCTACTATGTGCCATCATGTTCAAATGGAGGAAAGCAATAGGAAAATATTTACCAACAAGATGTGTGTGTGTGTGGGGGGGGGAATTGGAGGTCATCTCAGAGAGGCATTTAAGTGGATACTTAACGGATGCTTGTTGAATTCAATTCAAAACCCCCCATCTTTGTCTCCTATCTCCAGTGTTAGATGTGATCCTTGTGGCCCCTTCTAACTGATTTCATCAAGGGAAGCAGGGTTTCTGAGCCATTTTTGTATCATTGGACCCCTTTGACACTGTGTTGAAATCTAAGAATGCCTCAGAAGAATGTTTTTAAATAATTGAAGGAAATGCACAATTTTAATCAGAAATTAGTGAAAATAAAAATGCAATTATTTGCATTTTCAAGTTCATGAACCTCCTGGAATTTATTCATGGATTTCTTGGGCCTCATGGTTTTAAGGGAAACTCATTGCCAACACCATCCCAAAAGCAAGGAGGAAAAGTAAAATGGATTTACTCAATTTGAAAAAAGAAGGGAGGAGAATGAGGTGGGATTATTTTTAAACATTGTTTAGGACAGAGTGAAGGATGATGGAAAGTTTGCAGAGAAATCATTTTCATTTGAAAGATCTGTGCGCTTGATAGAGCACTGGACTTGGAATCAGGATAACTCAAATCTGGCCTCAGACACTTACTAGACATGTGAATCTGTACAAGTCATTTCCTCCAGTTTGCCTTGGTTTCCTCATCTATAAAATGAGCTGGAGAAGAAATCAAGTCAAGAAAACTCAAAATATCTAACACAACTGAATAACTACAATCTGTACATTGTATTAGGATTAGCAATATCACTACTTCACCAATAGTAGCAGTAGTGAAACCCCTCTATTGGATATATCTCAGAGGCCCATTATCCTAAAGACTGAAACTGTGGCGCTGGCGGCTTCACTGTGATTTTACTGAAGACAACTGCCAAAGAAAGGGAGTCATTTTCAGCCTGGCTGTTTAAACTCTGGGAGATTTGTGTGGGTTTAAAAGGAAAAAAAACTGATTTGGATATTTTCCCCAAAAAGACTGTGTGAGATTCCCAAATCTCACAGCCCAAAAAGCGGCTGCACTCTTCCCAGGCAATAAAAATGCCTGCATCCATTTTGATACACAAATGCTAACAACAAAAGGGTAAGAAGAAACCTGGCATTTCTATGAGATACTGAAGTTAACTAGGACATGTGAAAATGAAGTATGCTCCGATCAGGAGGCAGTTCATGACCTTGGCAGACAGGCTGCCTTATACAGCTACAGAGGGCACTGTTCAATAACTCAGGACATCCAGGAGGTCCTATTTTGTCAGAAACCATGCCCAGTTCCATTTGAGACAGGGAAGCCAGACTTAGTATGGAAATTTAGGGGATGGGTACAGGATCCACACATGGGAATTCCTGAAAATATTGATTATGGCTTACCCAAGACCTACTTTGTTCAACCTAGTAAATCTTGTCCCTTTGCCAACAATCATAGCAGCTGTATTGTGTGGTGCAGGTTAGACACTTAATTTCTTCAGTCTTAGTTTAATCACCTGTAAAATGAAGGTAAAAATGCTTGCCCTTCAAGGATAACCCTGAAGAAGTATTGCGAAAAGACCTGGACTATAGTTGTTAAAAGAAACTCCCAAAGGAAGTGTGGGCTGTTATTGTCTAAAATAGTCCTTTGGTCCTACCAATGAAGCAATGGCTAGACATATAAATTCAGTGTCTTATCCCAGGTCATGCCCTTAGCTAAAAGGCAGAGTTCTGATTAGGACTCGGGTTTCCTGCCTATCTTTAAGGCTATTTTCAGCAAACAAACAATATTATAAAACCAATGACAAAGAAGAGGTAATATGCTCCTTTCAAAGTTTTGGTAAAATTTTAGCAGAGATACCTAGACTTTAAAAAATCTTATACAGACCACTACCACCATTCCCAAAGAAGAAATCCCCTCTATGAAAACCCTGATAGCTCCTCATCCAATCTGTGCTTGGATCCTTGGTTGCTTCCATAAAAAGTAAGACTGGAATGTTGGGGAAAACAGAAGGAGCTATGTGACTAGTGGGGATGGAAAAAACATTAGTAGGACCTTGTTTTGGATCTATCCTCTGACACTTAATGAGCTCTAAGACCCTGAGAGGTCACTAAACTTCTCTCAACCTCAGTTTTCACTACAGTAAAATAAAAAATTCAAACTGAAATTCAAAATTCAAAAAAATTTCAAAGTCATGCCTCAAATAAACTTCCTTAACTTCAATATACTCTGTATCATTTTCCTTATGTGGCTGACTTCAGGATCAAATGAGAAAATAATATTTAAGGTACTTTGCAACCTTAGAGCACAAACCAAGGTAGTTAAGTCACTTCCATTCTCTGGAATTTCCCCATTTGTATATACTTGTGTTACCTTTTTATATATTGGGGTTTTTTTTTTTTAAGTCTAAAAGGTACCTTCCATTCAGTATCTCATTTGGACCTCATATTGTCCTTGCGAGGAAGGTACAACAGGCATTCCTAGCCCTATTTACTCTGTAAGGTCCCTCCCCAGAGGCAGCTGATGGTACAGCACTGCTTGGAGTCAGGAAGAAGAGTTCAAATCCGATGTCAGACATTTTCTAGCCATGTGACCCTGGGCAAATTAAAAAATTGGAAATAGGTAAACTGTAAAATTCAGGTAATAATAACACCTACCTACTAGGACTGTTGCAAGGATTCAAGGAGATAGAACCTGGTACAAAGAAGATGCATAATCAATGTTTGTTTCCTTCCAGATCTAAATCTTTTAATTCTTGGAGTCAATAAGATACATCCAAAAATAATTCTGAGGCAGTTCATTATATGTCTAATGGGAAGGCTTTTGACAAGTAAGGGCTCAGAAGGTTGGTATAGATGAATGCCCTTAAGTCTCAACTGCCTTAAAATGACCAAGGAAACCTGAGGGCTGCAAACCCACACCTTGCAAGCCAGCTTGCTTCTTGCTCTGTAAGGAAACACAGCTCTCTGGTCCAGACAAAGGGAGGGACAGTTCAGAAAGCAAGATCAAAGGGAGCTCTGTGTAATGAGTCCTAAGTCTTGAAGAAATAGCTTTGACTGAACACTGATGAGACCACATACATCAAACAGGCATAGGGATGACTCACAGAAATGCGACAAAGTTGACGAGGTCTGAGCTGGGGGATTTATGATCAAAATCAATAAGAGAAAAATTTTAGTCTTCTAATTTATAAAATACCATTCCAACCCTAGCCTTGGATCTTCAGAAACAGCCTCTAACTTCTGACTGTTCTTCTCCAAGTCACATTCTGTGTCGCTGAACACACTGCGAGAAGTAGGAGTTGGGGTGGGGGGGTTGGCAGGGGATGTAGATGAGTACTGGAAAACCTAGAGAAATTTCAAAAATTTCTATTCCAACTCTACTGTGTTACATTGCTTTAAGATTCAAATTAAATTCAACCAGCAAATGCAAGTCACTAGGGAATTCAAGGACAGAAAGAAAAATAGTCCCTGCCCTTAGGAAGTTTATATTCTACTGTAAAGATACATTTAGTTATCCTTGTCAACCCTTCACTTGAACTGAGCATCCCCACTAGACACATAATTCTCTTCCCTTTAGTGGTTACCCTCCTTGGGAAATATATTTATAATAGGCACCTCATCTTCCTTACTTTTTGCTCTCTTCTTAATTGGCTATCATCTGGCTTCTGATCTCATCCTTCACCTAAAAGTGATATGATCTCTTAATTTCCAAATCTAGTGCCCTTTTCTCAGTCCCCATCCTTCTTGCATGACATCCTTCTGTAACATTTAACATCAGTGATCCCCTTCTCCTTGAATTCTCTTCTTTCTAGGTTTTTTAAATTGGTTTTTGCAAGGCAAATGGGGTTAAGTGGCTTGCCCAAGGCCACACAGCTAGGTAATTATTAAGTGTCTGAGACTGGATTTGAGCCCAGGTACTCCTGACTCCAGGGCCGGTGCTTTATCCACTTCGCCACCTAGCCGCCCCCTAGGTTTTTATAATGCTACTATCTCCTGGTTCTTCAGTCTGTGGTACTACTCCTTAATTTGTTTTGCTAAATCTTCATCCATCCTCAAAGCGGGGGAGCGTCAATGAATCAAATCTTTATTGCAGGGGGCTGCGCATGACCATGACCAGAATTCTGAATGAAGGTGAGACTTCTAAGAAACAGAAGCAAAAGCGATGCATTTGAGGCACGGGGGTGAGCCTGCCTGACAACCAAAACAGATAAGAAATAAAGACTGGATTTGTGATTTCATTAGTAGAGATAACTCTGAAGGGAGGAAACGTCCTCTGCCAGATCAGGTTTCCTGCAACACTGAGAGCTTGTCTAATTTACAGGGAATCACATAGCCAGCATGTGCCAGAACCAGGAGTTGACCCAAGGACAGATCTCTTTTTGTTACAGTCTCTTCCCACAAATAGATCATAAAAGCTGCCCACTGCCTTGATGGTAGGACTAATAGAAACATAAACAAAAACTTTTCTGTCCTGGGAAGCAAGTTTGGATTTTCCCCTAATCTCATCCCCTGCTCTGATCCCCCACCTCCCAAACTGTGATATGACAAGGCTCAGACACAGTGAATATCAAAATATGTGGCTCATTGCCAGTTCTAATCCCATTGCCATAAGTAATCCCATTCATTTGAGTGAGTGAGTGTGTGTGTGTGTGTGTGTGTGTGTGTGTGTGTGTGTGTGTAAACAGTGATCTTATCTAATAGATCATGCTCAGTGGCAGGATGTATGTCAAAAATAGCCCTAAGAACTATTCTGATCCCCCTGTACCAAATCTAAGATATGGTCACATTAAGGATGTATGACACGGATCAATTGAAAAATAAAAGAGACTTAGTAGAGATATGAATTCATTAATGAAAAAATATTAAGCACATACTATATGTCTATTTAACTTTGGGAATACAAATGCAAAATCAGAAAAAACTGAGTGATCAAGGACAATCCTGAGAAACCTGTTATGAAAAGTGTCATCCACATCCTGAGGGGAGAAAAACACTATGGGGTTTGAATGCAAAACAAAGCATATTAAGTTCATTTTTTAAAACTTTGTTTTATTTTTTTTCTTTTTCCTTATAGTATTTCCCTTGAGGTTCTAAATCTTCTTTCACAACATGACCAATATAGAAATGATTGGTGGTTTTTGGGTTTGGTTTTTTTTTTGGTCCTTCAATTTCAAAGAAGACCATGGCATCAGAGAGGTGATGCCATGACAAGTAAGTGAACTGGATTTGAGTGGGGGGGGGGCTTCATTTTCTCCTCTAGAGCCACTTGGGTCCAGAGGCCAGATAGGAATCAGGATGAGAAGAGATGGCTCTACATGTGAGGCAATTAGGGTTAAATGACAGCTAGTAAGTGCCAAGTAGTTGAGATTGGATTCAAACTCCTGTCCTAACTCCAAGACCAGTGCTCTATCCATTGCGCCATCCTATTTCATATTGTTTGCTACCAAGGGGAAGGGGACCAGAAGGGAAGGTTGGTAGAAAAGTGAACTCAAAAGCCTGCAAAAGGCTGAGTGTTGAAAACTACCTTTGCATGTAATTGGAAAATAAGCAAAAAAAAAATGAAACAAAACAAAAAAAAAGTAGATACAGTCCCTGCGGACCAGGAGCTTCCATTCTAATAAAGAGAGAAGAGTTAATGGGTGACTGATAGCCAGGGAGGGAGACTTTGGTTTGGAAAATTACAAGGGTGGTCAGTAGAACATCAAGGGAGTAGACTGACTCACTCCTTTGTAGGACCAAAGGCAAAGTTTATTTGTTTCAGGTTTCAGAACTGGAAAGGAGGCAAGAATAGGAGGTTCACTCATGCTGACTAGCCAAGGAGAGGATGGAGCATGGATTGAGTCAGTCCTAGACATATGTAAATATGTGCATGTAATGTATGTATGCCAAGATATATCTAGATAATATCTAGATAGATTTAGACATATATCTAGCTAGATATTCTGTTATATGGGATTGTTATTCAATAGAAAGATCAGGGCTATCTATCAGATTATATCTCACTATTGATATCTATCTACAGACAAATATAAATTTCTGTTTAGATAAAGGCATCTAAATAGGCAAATAAAGAGGTAGGGAGGTAGATAGCTCCAATCTCTCTACTGATCTCAAGTCCTACATTACCAAATATAAAAATTTTCAACTAACTGTCAGAGAATGTCTCATATTCAACATTCAAAATGGAATTTATTATCTTTTCCCTAAAAACCATCTTTCCACTGAATTTGCCTACTTTTGTCACAGTCATCATCATTTTTCCCATCCTTACATTTTTATAACCTTGCTGTCACCTTCCTATTTTCATAGCACATACCAACACTCCAGCCATGATTCCATTTCCCTCTACCCCTAGAAAACCAAATTCAAATCAACAAGTATCATTATTAATAATGAAGTCTGTGCTCTCCAGGCCATTTCTGAGCCATCTCCACATCATCTTGAATGTTTACCCCACCCTTCTCCACTCTTCTTTATGTATTGTCTTAACTCCCCCCCCAATACCCATTAGAATACAAAGTGTGGAAGAAAGGAAGCTTTTTGCTAGTTTATATAATATCTTTAGCACAGTGTCTAACTCAAAGTAACTGCTTAATAAAAGTGTTATCTATCTTTCATCTATATATCCTTGATCCCTAACTGTCCTTTATTCCACATATTTAATCAGTTTCTAAATCCTGTAAATGGTTATCCTACCCCTTAAGTCCCTTTCCACCAATATCCATTCTCCACACAGATGCCAAACTGCCATTCCATAAGACAGAATTGATTTTGTCACTCCCAACTTGATTAAATCCAGTGACTCCCTATTGTCTCTAAGACAAAGAATAATCTTCTCTCTTTAGTTTTTAATATCCTTTGCAACCTAACTCCAACCCATCTTTGCAGCTTCATTGTGCATTACTCCCCTTCTCACACTCTACTGTCCAGTCAACTTGCCTTCTCTCTTTTTTATATGTTGCTCCATCTCCTAACTCCATGACTTCTCTGAAGAATGTTGAAAGTGATGGTTTGACATGGGAGAAGCTAGCAGAGGGCTGCCCCGCATGGCGCATCCGCATCAAAGAAGGTGCTGTGCTCTTTGAGCAAAGCAGAACTAAAGTAACTCAAAAAGAAATGCGAGATGCACAGCTATAGAGAATCCACCCCAAATGTTCACGTGGACTATTTCTGCTTGACCTATGATAGAGCATTTCCTCACACTGTAACTTGACTCCATCACAGTGATGTCATTTTGGTGCTCTTTGAGATGAAGGACAGCAGACTCCATGTCTTTGGATTGGCTATCTCACTTCCCTAGAATGCAATCCTTCCTTATTTCTCCCTTATAGAACCCTCCCTCACTTCTTTCAAGATCCAATTGAAGTATAACTTTCTACTGAATGCTTTTCCTAATTGCCTTTCAACCACAACTACTAATGCTACCTTTCCCTAGCTAATTTGTGCATTTGTTTTTATTGCTCTGTACATCATGATGATGATATGTGTATGTGTGTTATTTTCCATGATAAAATTAAATTCCTTAAGAACAAAGACTATTTTTTTCTAATTTTTTTATCTCCAGAATTTAGCAGATTGACTGGGGAAAAAAGTCAGCAATCAAGAACCACTTGTGGTTCCAGTGATTGATATACTTTATTCTAACTATTCCTCACTTCCCTTAATAATCCACCATACTCTAGGACCCATGGATGTATCTAAATTTTCAATCATTTATGTCTTTACCAGCAAGTTCCCTAAACAAACTGGTTACTGGGAAAAGATGGCTCTTCCTTGGGTCTAAAATAACCCCCTTTGAGGGGATTATTCCTTCCCATCCAGACTCACCTCTTATCTGTGTGACTTTGAAAAATTCACCACCACCACCACCACCACCCACCCCCAAGCCTCAACTTCCTCATCAATAAAATAAGGAGGTTGATCTCTAAGGGCTGAGTCTTCAATATCCAGCTCTTTGAGAATGAAGGACAACAACAAACTCATGTCTTTAGAAAGGCAATCTCCCTTCCCTAGAATCTAATCCTTCCATATGTCCCCCTCAAAGAATCCTCCCTCACTTCTTTCATGATCCCACTGAAGTGTAACTTTCTACAGGAAGTTTTTCCTAATTGCTCCCCAACCACAACTACTAATGCTACCTTTCTCTAGCTATTGTGCTTTCATTTTGTGTTTCTCTGTGTGTTGTGAAGGCCTGTGAAGTATTCCTAAACTCTAGGAGTGGGTTTTTTCCCAGCTGGGCTCTGTCTCCAGTTGGGTCCATGAAGGAAGGGATTATTGCCTTCTATTTTGGGCTCTTCCCATTCCTTTGGATAATATTCTGTTCACAGGGGGTACTCCCTACTTCTGTTTTTTTTCAAGGTTTTTGCAAGGCAAATGGGGTTAAGTGGCTTGCCCAAGGCCACACAGCTAGGTAATTATTAAGTGTCTGATACCGGATTTGAACCCAGGTCCTCCTGACTCCAGGGCTGGTGCTTTACCCACTGCGCCACCTAGCCGCCCTGTACTCCCTACTTCTGGATCCCTTTCCAGCACTCTGTGCTACTGAGAGTGGCGAAACTGAGGATGGAAAGGATGTCTAACTACATGGCAGCAACAACATCAAAGGTACTTGCAATTTTCTTTTCATCTTTCTCATATCAGTTTGCCTTTCCAGGCCCCAAGTAACTCACATATTGGCTCCAACATGTTCATCTCATTAAGTGTTATTATTTCTTGTTAAATTTTTTTATTCTGTCTTTTTTTAAACAGAGAAATCTGACATAAGAAAAATGTTTAAGCTTAATTTTTGTCAGAATACTTGGCATAGGTATGATTTATCTCTATAATAACTCAAAATTAAAATTTTAATTAAAAATGATGAAAGGCAGAAAAGGTTCTATTGCTTCCCATGTTGCCCTCACTCGGCTAGCTATAGGTGCTATCCTTTATAGCTAATATTATGGACTGCCCCCAGGTCAGGATACCTTGAGAACTTGGCAATTTCTCATTAAAGTTGATTCAGTAGTGTAGTTCACTTGAGCAGCAAGCAAAAATTGTTTACTGTTCAAGTCTGCAGAATATGGGGGTGGAGAGATAAATGACCTGTGCATATCATAGGCTCGTAGGCCTGAAGCTTAGAAAGATGCCAGCTACTCCAACTCCTCCATTTTGCTAATGAGAGAACTGAGACGCAAAGAGGTTAAGGGACTTGCCCAGGGTCATCCATGTCTTAGTAGCAGAGCTAGATTTCAAAGTCAGATCCAATTACAATCCAATGCAGTTTTCTAAGCTGAGGGTTTAGTTGTTTGTCATTAGAGTTTGGTGACAGATTGGTAAGAAGGAAGAGTTCTATCTCCTCTGAGTAATTCCTTAATCAAAATGAACCTTCTCTAATACTATCCTGACCCTTTCTCTTAATCCAATTTATTGTGAGATCTTTGGAGACTAAAAGGATTGGAATATTTTTCTCATCTGCAAAATGACATGGTTAGAGCAAATGATTCCATCATCCAAAGAACCCATGACCTGGATTCAAATTCCAGCTCGATTTTCTTCCTAGATCTCATTTCCTCATATATAAGAATATTAAACTAGATGACCTCAAAGGGATCTTCTAAGGCTAACTCTTATGGCCTTCTGATTCTTTTCTATGTCTTCACACCTCCTACACTGACATACTGTACAAAATTAAATGGTGGTTGTTATTCAGTCATGTCTAACTCTTTGTGACCTCAAATGGGGTTTTCTTGGCAAAGATACTGGACTTGTTTGTCATTTCCTTCTTCAGTTCATTTTACAGGTAAGGAAACTGAGTTAGACATGTTTACGTGACTTGTCCAGGGTCTCACAGCTAATAAGTCCCCAGACTGTACTTTAATTGATGAAGATGAGTCTTCTTGATTCCAGGTCCAACATTGTATCCACTGTCCCACCTAGCTGTCCACACAATAAACTTACACTTTATAGCAACAGTGTACACATCAAGGATCAATGAATGGGAGTGACATTTCTGCTCAATAATTAAAAAGATTTTTCCCCAAAAACCAGATGTGTGGTTATCAATGGGTTGGATTACAAAATGGTTATTTCTTGGTTGTTGAAAAAAATGTATGAACCATGGTGAATGACTACTTAATTCATTAAGAATACTGTAGAAAAAATTCCTACATCAGGTCAGAGATGATATTAGATGGCCTCTGCTATTCCCATAAATCTATGATTCTCTCACACTAGCTAAACTATTGGTTGGTCCCTAATAAAATAAGGTCCAAAGGACAGACATTCCCAAACATATCAAATAGGTGTAAAGGATGGCATCACAAAGTACCTTCATCAGTTGTATTGCAGGGAGAGAGGCCAACTAAAGGGAAGATCCAGAAACCTCCTATTCCAGGTAAGCACCCAGAATACCTACTGCTTGTGGAGCATTAACGGACATGTTGAACCAGGGGTACCCTCTATTTATTGTTAGGAGGAAGCTAGGAGTGGGGCCATAGAGATGCAGGTTAACACACCCATTCCAGGGAGCAATGTCAGAGAGGATTTGATTATGGTTTCGGAGTGGAAATTAATATATCACTAAGTCTTCCTTGAGTCCCTACTTAGCACCAGATACTGGATTTGAGCCTCTTGAGGGCAGATATTATCCTGCCATTTTTTGTATCCTTAGTGCTTAGCAACGGATCTGCCATGTAAGCACTTAATCAGTATGTCTTGAATGATTACCAAGATACTTTGCTATTCTTGGGGTCTCAAGTATAAAAGAATAAAATCATATTTTCATATGTGGCTAGGGGATGTAATGCTTGGAATTAGAAAAATCTGAGTTCAAATCCAACCTCAGACACTTAGTGATCCTGGAAAGGTCATTTAACCTCTGTCTGCCTCAATTTCCTCATCTGCAAAAAGGGAGTGATAACAGCCCCTATCTTCCAGGGTTGCTATGAAGATCCAATGAGAGATCTGGAAAGGGCAGTATATAAATATCATTTGTTATTGTAATCCCCAAACCAGTTTGAAGACATGTAGGTAAATAGTAAGAAAAGAGAAATCAGCGAAAATGAAGGGAGAATCCTATTTCTTTGTGAAAGATAATTCCAAGACTAAAGCAGGTTCAGAGTAATGAAGTGATTTGTGCCCAAAGCCCTAAAGAAAAGAAGAGGCAGAGCCAGGGTTCCCACACAGGTCTGTTCCGAGAGTATTTTTATTATAAAAAGAAATAAAAAATGAGATTCAAGAATTTTTTTTCTCTAGCCCAGAGCACATCTCTGGGAAATAAACCTAGCTTTGCTAAAAACCACGTGTATGTGTATTATAATCTATAAAGCAAGGAAGAAGAGAGTAGAAGAACAGACTTAGGAAAACCTGCCTTCAAGTCCTACCTCTAATTCATACACCCTTGGCGAGTCACTTCACTTCTCAATCTTCTGTGACCTTCTTAGGGAGAGGAAGTTTCCTCCTCTGGGGGCTTTGAGGTCTAATGACATTCTAGGTTTGCTCCTCTATCCCTCACCTCCATTTTTCTATTTATTTATATTTGCATTTCTATTTATTTATCATATTTCCATTTCCATTTGTATTTATTTATTATGTTTCTATTTCTATTACTATTTCCATTTGTATTTATTATACTTACATGTTTAATTATATTTCTATTTCTTATATTTGCATTTTATTCATTCTAATTACTATGTTTATGTTTATTGTATTTATAGCTATTTTATTATTATTACATTTATATTTATTTGTGTCTATGTTTTCCCCTGACTCCCTGATGGATGGTGCCTTAGAAAGTTGGCAGGGACTTGTCTCTTGTCATAACTGTAGCCCCAGCACTTAGCACAATGTCTGCTATAGAACAAGTGGTTGATCAGTGCTCAGTCAGTCATATCATTTCCTTCCCGACATGCCCCCTTCAAGAACAAAGAATAAGCAACAACAGCAAGTTCCTTGAGAATAGGAACTATTTCCTATCTGTCTTTAAATTTCCAGGCATACAGTAGGTGATTAATGCATGTTTACAAAATGGAAATGAATGAGAAGCAGTATTCTATAGCAAGAAGAACACTAGACTTGGATTCCATGAGAAGACCTGGCTTGAAGAACTAGCACTATCATTTATTTCTATTAAGCAAGTTCACTTTACCTTCCTAAGCCTCAGATTCTTTGTCAGATAGGGACAGCTAGGTAATACAGTAGAAAAAATGCCAGTCCTGGAGTCAGGAAGAATCATCTTCTGGAATTCAAATCCAGCCCTGTTTGCCTCAGTTTCCTCAACTGTAAAATGTGCTGGAAAAGCAAATGTCAAACCACTGTAGTAATTTTACCAATAAAACCCCAAAGTAGGGTTTGAAGGGTCAGACATGATTGAAAAACTACTGGAATATGGGGGTAGCAATCTCATAGGACTGTGTGACCCCAAGTAAGATCTAAGCACAAAAAAGTATGCAAATAGTATTGTTGTTATAATCCCCTAAACAGGTTGAAGGCCATGAATATATACAGTGAGAAAAGAAGGACATTTTTTCTTTATTAAAGATATAATTCCAAGATCTATTTACTTAACAGAGTATTTTTATTATAACTAAGAAAAAAATTGAGATTCAAAAAGTTTTCCCCCAGATCATATCTCTGGGAATATACCTTTCATGCAAAAACTGTTTCCCTTGGTGGATGTGAAGTGGGCAAAAATATGGAGTCCAAATAAAGGAAATTAGCTTTAAAGATCTATAATCATTTGGCAGACAATGGTCTTACTGTAGCCAGTGTTCTCTTTGGTCTGACATGGTCCCCTGGAACTCTAAGCATGACAAATTCCCCAAGCAGGGTTGGCTAATTGCATGACTAATCACACCATTTTATATCAAGGCTGCTTTGTCTAACATAAAGTAAACATGTACAGGAGAGAACAAAAGCCAGTCCCCTGTGACCTTTTTCCCTTCTTCTAAATGAATAGATAGTATTAATGGGGACAGGGAGGATGATATTGTCTGCCCGGTATTCAATGGAGGAACATTAAGCCTCAGAAACAAGGGAGTTGCAGCTGGAAGGAAACAGAAAATGCTTTCTGACTCATGGAATTCAAAGGGATGGGTCATGTAGGTAGTTCAGATGGAGAAATGGAAATGGAATATGGCGCTACTAACAAAGCACCTCCCCATATTCAGAATAAAAAATTATCTAACTTGTCTCATGTCTGAAGCATCTAAGACATGATGCTTCAGAAGAGCCCCCAAAGGTTCAGTCCATGCTTTGATACATTCCTTCTTATAACAGACATCCAAAACAATAAGTTGTTCAGCCTTCTGCTGAAGGTTTGTAGAATGGTGGGGATCTACTATCTCCTGAACAAGATTTTACACACTGGATTACCCTCTAATTATTAATCTCCCTTACATGAAAACACAATTTAGGATCAAAGATCTAAAGATGGAAAGGATATCAGAGGTCAACTGGTCCGACCCTATCATTTTACAAATGAGGAAGGTTCAGAGCAGTGAAGTGATTTGTGCCCAAAGCCCCAGAGAAAAGAAGGGACTGGGTGGCTAGGTGGTGTAGTGGATAAAGCACCAGCCCTAGAGTCAGGAGTACCTGGGTTCAAATCTGGTCTCAGACACTTAATAATTACCTAGCTGTGTGGCCTTGGGCAAGCCATTTAACCCCATTTGCCTTGCAAAAACCTAAAGAAGAGAAGAGAAGAGAAGAGAAGAGAAGAGAAGAGAAGAGAAGAGAAGAGAAGAGAAGAGAAGAGAAGAGAAGAGAAGAGAAGAGAAGAGAAGAGAAGAGAAGAGAAGAGAAGAGAAGAGAAGAGAAGAGAAGAGAAGAGAAGAGAAGAGAAGAGAAAAGAAGGGGCAGAGCCAGGGTTCCCACACAGGTCTGCTGACTCCAAGTTCAACAATCCTAGTGCAATAAACCAAGGTTCTCTCCCCATTAAATGACATGTTATTCCTAGTTCTATCTTCTAGCTACAAGAAAAAATAATCCCAACCCTTCTTACAAAGACAGACCTTAAGATATTCATCAGTCATCAAGAATTTATTTGAAAAGTTATCATATCCACCAAGTTAAATTCTTTTTTTTAACAGAGACATCCCTAGTTCCTGTCACTGACCCTCCTATGGCATGATCTCAAGGGTCACCCTTCTCTGGACATCCTACCCAAAACAAGGAAACAGTGTGATATAGTGGAAAGGGGACTAGATTTAGACTCAGAATTCTCAGGTCCTCACTTTCCCTCATCTGTAAAATGAGGGGGGTTGACTTGATGGTCTCTGGCTCCAATTCCTGCAATCTATGATTCTGAGAGGCTGACATTAGAGGTATAGGGATTGAGAGTTGGAAGGAACCCCTAACATCATCTCCTCCAAACCTCTCTCTTTACTGATGAGGAAATGAAAGTTAAGAAAAGCGTCCAAGGTCTCAGAAGTAGCAAGGAAAAAGTCCTCTGGATGCCCACTAAATGCTTTTTCTACCACACAAAGAGACTCTCAATGGGGGAAAAGTAGATTGCAGATGTAGAGCACATTTGTATGAGGGAACAGGTGATGTAGGATCAGGTTCTATGGAGCTAGAATGTGGAATTCAGGAAAGGACTACTCTGACATAAAGGGAAATTAGGAAGAAGGTTTTGAAGGGCCCATGATTACCTAAATAGCCCAGGACAGAATAACAAACAGGAAATTCTTTTTTTTTCCCCTGCCAAACTCAAGATGGGCTTCAGAAAATGTTTTTTAAAATGGGCTTTGTACAGCATTTTGGAATTCCCAAGATTGGAGGAGGAATTGCCAAGAGTGATATATTTTTATAACCTGGAGAGGATAAAGACATCAAAATCATTTATACTTTTCAGAAAATAAATTGACCTAGGGGTCTTCCCCAGTGATGATGCTCCATCATAACTTCATCCATTTGGAGGGGCAGGGAGTCTCCTCATATAATGTATGGATTTTTCTAGAACATTACCCCAACTGTGCTAAATGTGTTATCCCAAATAACAGTGCTAACCAATGGCTTTGGATCACCATGGCAACTACCAGGCGGTAGAGATCCCAGACGGGTAAACAGACCAGAGAGGGGTTGGCATTAAGCAAAGCTGTCAGTGATAGAAGGCAGCCCCTGCAAAGAGATGTCCGGCAGGAGCTTTTTCACTTTGGAAAAGAAATGCCTTACCCATCCCCTATTCCCGCCTCTAGTATAGATAGAGCTTTCAGTTCCCAGTTCTCCTTACTACATTTATTATTATTATTAAATTCCCCCCAAGGGAGGATTAACCTAACTTTCTACATCTCTCCCTTTGCCTGGTATTCCTAGTTTCCCAGCCTCCTCTTAAGGTGGCATGCCCAGCTCCAGGAATGATGACACAAAGTAGAGTCAGCTAAGAAAAGCAGGGTGCCCACAGGGGCCCCTCTGCTTCCTGATGCTAATGAGGAAAGTGGCAACTCAGATAAGAGAAGAATCAAGGAAGGCCAAGTATAGGAAAGAAGATAGAAAGAAAAGGAAAAGAGAGAAGGAAGGAATGAAGGGAGGAAGGAAAAAGGAAGGGAAGAAAGAAAAAGGAAGGAAGGGAAAAAGGAAGGAAGGAGGGGAGGGAAGGAGGGGAGAGAAGAAGGGGGAGAGAGGGAGGAGGGGAGGAAGGAAGGAAAAATGATGAAAAGAGGAAGAGTGGGAGAAGGAGAAAGAGAAAAGAGGGAAAACAGGATGATAAGACGAAGAAAGTCTCTGGCTAGACTCCTTTTATGCTGGGTCACTAGCCCAAATCCTGTCATTTCTTTTACCATCAGCTCCAAATGAAACACAGAGGTGTGAATCTTTTCCAGAATAAAAAGAACTAGGGGTAGTTAGATGGTGCAGTGGATAGAGTACCAGCCCTGGAGTCAGGTGTACATGAGTTCAAATCTGGACTCAGACACTTAATTATCTAGCTGTATGACCTTGGCCAAGTCACTAAACCCCATTGCCTCGCAAAAAGAAACCAAAAAAACCAATAAAAATAATTTTAGTAGTTGGTTTGACAATCTTTAGATCAAAATAACTGTGATTGTGTTTCCAAGCACTTGGAAAATCCTCTCTTACCAAACAGTGCCCATTTTCTGCTCAAATTGAACTATAGTTTCCTCAAATCTTGAGAAACAGGAGAAAGTCTAAAGGAAAGCCTCGAAGGGCAAAGATAAGGAATAGCCAAGTAAACCTAGAAAACAGAGAGAAAACCAAAAGGCTGCAGAGTCAGAACTAATCTGCTTTCAAAGAAGACTGCCTGATCCCTAACGCAAGAAGCCTCTTTTCGCCCAGGCTTCTGAGGTCTCCGAAAAACTGCCTGAGGAAAGTACTTCACCTGGTTTGGTAGCCTTTTGCCTGAAATGTCCATCTTTGTAAAAGAACACCCTGATAGAAACAACAAAGGCTATTTACCCCTTGAGATATTTGACCTGTGTGGCATTTGGGAGATGAGTGGAGGGGCTGCAAGGAAAGAAGGGAGGGAGAGAGGCCCCCACATGCAGAGAAGAAAGAGAACTGGAAAGAAGTGTAGAGAGAGTTGGGGGAAGGGAAGAAGATTCTCTTCTGCCCTGCCTCTGAAATAATCTACAAAGCTGGAAGCCAGAAGATTATGTCTTCTTTGAGACGCCAGAGCATCAGAAAGAGAAAGTCATTAAGGGGAGACTCAGAGGAAAAGCAACAAAGATGATGAAGGAAATGACTTTGGAGAGACAATCAGAGTAAATAATTTAGATATGAAATGGCTAGTAAAGGATTTGGCAATGGCCTTCTGAACTTCTGAAAGGAGTAGAGACACTGAAAGAGGAACAAAATAATTTTTAAAAATTAATTGATGATTAATTGGTACCCAAGAGAAAACTACCATCATTCTAGATAAACCTCTGTCATTCCCTCTAAGTGTGTTTGTGATTATTAGTGACAGTGTAAAGCCTGCTTGAGAGTAGGGACAGCTCCTATGCAAATAATGTTGTTGTAACAGCATGGCAGCCTTCTGATGCCTAGATCCCATCATTCCATCTTATAAATTAAGAAACTGAAATCAAAAGAGGCAAAATAGTTTATCCAAAGTTATGTGGTTCCATAATGGGCAGAGCCAAGATTCAAACCCAGATTCCTTCCTGGAGCCAGACCTAGAGCTCCTTCTATAGCATACTAGCTCCTGTCTAGAGTCAATTTGAGGGTACTAGTTGGTACAGTGGATAGCGACCTAACCCTGGACTCAGGAGGACGGGCCTCAGAGACTTGCCACTTACTAGTTGTGTGACCTTGGGCAAGTCACTAAACCCTGATTGCCTCCCATCCAGGGCTCTCTCCAGTTGCCTTGATCCATATCTGGCAATTGGATCCACATGGTTCTGGAGGAGAAACTGAGGCTGGTGACTTAGCACAGCCCCTTCTTACTCAAATCCACTTCATGTGTTTGTCATAGCATGACCTCCTTGATGTAATGGTCTTCTTCGAAAGTGAAGGACAAATATTATTAGAGTCAATTTGGGAATAAACTATGACAACAGAGCATCTGGCACATAGTAGGCAATTAATGTTTTTTGAATTGAATATTTTTTAAAAAGTATGAGAGGGTCAAAGCAAAAATGGGTTTTAATTGCTTCTGTGACATAAGATCAGCAAAGTGAAGGAAAATGTCATTTCCTTCCTAAAAAGTATTTGTTTCAACAAAGCACTAAAGGAAAGTCGAAGCATACAGGTGTTCTTAAGTTGGGGTCCTTGAACTTTTAAAAAAATGATAACCATATTTCAATATAATTGGGTTTTTTAATCTGAGTACATTTAAAAACATGATTTTTGAGAAGGCATCCCGTAGCTTTATCAGACTGCCAAATGGAGCCAAAAGAAGATAGGAAAAAAAGGTTAAGAAACCAAGGATTAAAATGAATTCTCCAACATAGGGAGGAGAGAAATCTGTACATCAATTGCTCCCTATGCCCACAAAAATCACAAATTTAGACTATCATGAACCAACTAAGAGATTTTTAAAAAGTTACCAAATATTTGCCAAAATAGGTTAAGAGTACTTGAGAAACAAGATGATGTTATAATTTTTGCACTAATTACTATTAAAAACACAAGTAAAGCAGCATGACATAATGAATAGAACATTGAACTTGGAGTTAGGAAGACCTGAATTCAAATCCTGCCTCAGACATTTGCTAGCTGTGTGATTCTGGGCAAGTCACGCTATATTGTTTGCCTCAATTTCCTCCTCTGTAAAATGACTTGGAGAAGGAAATGACAAGCCATTCCAGTATCTATGTCAAGAAAACCCTACGTGGGATCACAAAGAGCTGACATGGCCAAAATGAATGAACAACAAAAACTGTGTGATCCTGAGTAGGTCACTGGCACAAATCTCTGTGCCTCAGTTTTCCTCATTGTAGAATTAGTCATCTGGCCTGGATAGAATCTAAGGTCTCTTCTGGATCTAAATCTGTTATCTGTGATTCTAGGTTATATTAACAAAAAAAAACCAATTTCAGAATCAATAAACTTTGGACCTCTGGAAAAAAATCTCAAGAGAAGAGAGTTCTCTCTGTTGATTGGTAGTGATGGCTAGGTTCTGTTCTTCAGGAACAGTCTAAAGAACTAGATGTTCACCAATGAAGTGTCAATGACTTCATTGCTAAATTGGATCAAAATGCAAAGAGTGAGAAATAAGGCCAGAAAGTATGTGAGAGACAGTTTACAGAGCCACTTTTGTGCATGGATAGGAAGTCATTATGATTATGCACTACTAAGATTTCAACAATTCTAGCTTGTCTAGGGACAGCCCATCAGTACTAGTCAAAAGCCCAAGTTATCCAATATTACAAGATAATAGCTTTCAAATAGACCACTAAGGGATTTGGCAGAGAAAGCATTGGACTGGACCTGAGCTCAGGGTCTACTTTGGATGCTTGTATGATCCTGGGTAAGAATAGCAAACCTTTCTCGGTTTTAGTTTCTTCATCTGTAAGATGGGGATAATAGTACAAATCTTCACAGGGTTCTTGTGATGATCAAATAAGATAGTTCATGTAAAGGCTTTGCAGATTCTACTGTATGATACAAATGTTAGCTACTATAATTTTATTTTAAAATGTGCAAACATAAATGGGAAAATAAATTAAGAGAATCACAATTCATAATTGTTTTGCTATAAAATTATAGCACGAATTCACAATGACAATACACTGAACTCTGTAAAACAATAGAAATGAGGCAGCATGATATAGCCAAAAGATTACTGAATTCAAAGTCAAAGACTTTGTTGTTGCTGTTGTGGCTATTGTTAATCAGTCATGTCCCATCTCTCCACAATCACATTTGGGGGTTAGCAAAGCTCCTGGAGTGGTTTGCCATTTCCTTCTCCAGCTCATTTTACAGATGAGGAAACTGAGGTAGACAGGGTGAAGTGACCTGCCCAGAGCCACACAACTAGTAAGAGCCTGAGGCCAGATTTGAACTCAGTTCTTCTTGACTCCAGGCCCAGCACTCCATTCACTGCACTACCTAGCTTCCCCAATGTCAAAGGAGTTGCCTTCAAATTGCATTTCAGTTACTTATTACATCTGTGTGACCTTGAAAAAGTCACAAACATTATTGAGTCAGAGTTCTCTTTTTAAAAAAAAGAGTTGGACTGGATGACTGATTTTTTAGGTATCTTTCAGCTCTAAATGTATGCTTTAACATTATCATATTAATTATATTATATGATATTTATTGCAATATTATTGATATAATATAATATTTATTGCAATATTAATAATATAATATTTATTGCGATATTATTAATATAATAATATACAGAAATTGAAATCCTATTTAAAGCATTTCCTGAGGCCATAGTTTGGAAATTCCACTGGTAGTTGGTGGAAAAAATGTCACTCTTCTTAAGAAGCAAGTATGAATGAAAGCAAAATGTTGATCTCTAAGTTTTACTGACTGGATCCTGTGTCTTTCTAAGTCCAGAAAGTCCAATATAGGAATTCCTCACTGGACCACAGTTCCTGTCAGTAGCCATGAGTCCAAGACAATGAAGTTAAACTGAAGCCCTCCTCTATTTTGAACCTCCCAAATAGCCAAGTCTATTAGTCTCTCTTGGTTTCAGGTATCTCAATGATAATTTGGTTTATATTTTCTTACTGAAAACAAAAGGAAGGATGCCCCATATTTAAACCAATGTGATAGAGTCCTAATTTAAGTTTATTTATTTTATTTAAGTTTATTATTTCAACAGCATTCTGCCTATGCTCCCCTCTATGAATGGTGCCACACACTGGGCCCTAGCAGATCTGCTGAACTACAATAAGGGTTTGTTTAATAAAAGAAGTACAACTCTAGAACTAAAAGCAATTTTGCAGGTCATCTAGTTTAATGCTGGATTTTACAGATGAAATGACTTGTCTAAGGTCACTAAAGTTTTAATGACGGAACCAAGATTTAACCCGGGTCCTCTGATAAGTTTTTATTGGGAGAAGGGGGAAGGGTTGTTCAGAGAACCAAAAAAAACTATTCATTAAATAACAATTTCAGCTGCCTCAGCATTTTAATAGAAATTTCTCTTACCACAATGACTATGCCGTTTCTTCTCATCACAACAGTTCTATTTTAATGATACAGATCTCAAATGATGTTCTGAACAAGGCTTTGATACTTTGCTAAATAGGGCAGTTAGATGGCACAGGGGATAAACCCTGGGCCTGGACTCTTCTTCATGAGTTAAAGACCAGCCTCAGATACTTGTGTGACCCTGGGCAAGTCACTTAACTCTGTCTGACTCAGTTTCCTCATCTGTAAAATGATCTGGAGAAAGAAATGACAACCCATTCCAGTATCCTTGCCAAGAAAACTCCAAAAGGCATCACCAAGAGTCAGACATGGCTGAAATGTCTCAAAAACAACTCTTTTTTTTTAAATTACTAGTTTCCACATAAGTCCCAGGGACCCTCCAAGAGTTGCCCTCTAGTATTAGCATTCCTTGTTTAATCCCATGGGGTTTAGGACAAGAGTGAAAAGGAGAGCTACTAGAAGGCAATCATAAAAGACCACTGGGGTCTTGGCTGCCAAGTCCAATGTATATTTCTTACTTCTTAACTACATAGACAGTCACATCCTATCTGTATACATAAATTCACACATATGTCTAATATATATATATATATATATATATATATATAATAGAAATTTTACAGAAAAACAGCAAATGGTTTGGTATGATAATTACAGCTGAAAATACACAAAAACATCATTAAACACTCTGTAGGACCAGGAAAGGGATTTGATTTTAGATCATGTTCTATTGATGTCATTTGACTGACCATCTGTTCGGTTGGTAGATTGGACTTTTATTTGTTTAGGGTTTTAAAGAGTTGAAAACACGACCCCTCCATGTAGAGCTATAAAGAAGCTTATGCTATACAAGTTAAGACAATATACAACATTTATAGGTGAGAAACTCTTTAAAAATTAATACCTAAGAAACACATGAGAGTCCAAATCTGAATCTTTCCAGTTTCTGACCTATTTATTTTCTTAGATTCAATTTACTCTAATAATTCAAAACTTGGTTACTTTCTTCTCTTAGACATACATTCATTCAATAAAAAAAATTAACAAATGGGGGCGGCTAAGTGGCGCAGTGGATAAAGCACCGGCCCTGGAGTCAGGAGCACCTGGGTTCAAATCTGGTCTCAGACACTTAATAATTACCTAGCTGTGTGGCCTTGGGCAAGCCACTTAACCCCATTTGCCTTGCAAAAACCTAAAATAAAAATTAACAAATGTCTATCTGTTATGTACAGCCTCTGATCTGGGCAGTGTGAGAGATATGAAGTTTAGGTAAGACAGTCCTAGACCTCATGAAACTTATGGTCCAGAAGAGTGGATAGTTTATAATTACAAAGCTATAGCAAATATTTTTATTGACTAATATTTGATCTTTGATCCTTTGATAAGGAATAATGTAATAGGTAATCAATAATGATTATTATCATACTAAATTCTAATTGGAGGTAACCTAGTATAGCAGATAGAAAATCGGGCCCAATGTCAAGAAGATATATAAATGCTGCTTCTAATACTATGACCTTCAGCATGTCACAAACAGACTAAAAAAAGCCAACATTTAACAAAAACATCCCATTTTTGTAATGAAATTACATCAAAATAGATGATCATAATAATTTTTAAGTCAAAATAAAAATTTAACTTTAAATAACAGATTGATATAGAGTTAGCTGCACATAGAGAAAAACTCAGTATGAATGCACATACATAAAATACATGCATATATATATGTATCAATGTGGTTTTATGGGTATATGACTAGAGAATCATAAACACATAAATATATATATATATATATATAATTGCTTTTCCCTCAATGCAGCTATGTCTGTATTTGTGTATTACATATACACCTATGTAGAGAGAGAGAAACTCTGTAAATACATATATAAATATAAACATATAAACACACATTTAAAATTTTTTCTTTTCTAATTTTTTCTTCTAGGATATGACCTTTGATATTTAAATATTTATTTGAAAATTACATGCTATGTGGTGCAAACTGCTAGTCTAAACTTTCTATGGTATTGCTTACTAGTATTTTTTGGCAGTTTTTGTTTAATAAGGAGCTCATCCCCCAAAAGTTGAGTGCACATGGAGGTCAGAAGTGATACAAGGACAGTCTCAAGATCTCTCTGAAGAACTTTGGCATCGATTGTAAGACACATGGGAGACATTGGCACAGGACTGCCTAGCAGTGCTTGCTTCAAAGAAGACACTATGTTCTTATGAGCAAAGCAGAATTATAATAGCTCAAAATAAATGTGATGTGCACATTTTTTGAGACATCTCCACTCCAAATGTTCATATGGACTACTTGTGCCCAACCTGTGGTAGAGTCTTCTGATTGTATTGGCCTAATCAGTCATGGTCATATACAATGTACCTTGATCCCCAGAGGTGAAGTCATTTTGAGAATGAAGTACAACTAACCTCAGGACTCAGCATTCTTAGGTTTTTCCAAACATTACACAACCATATTGAATTATGCCTTGGTACTACTATTAACCTAATCTTTTCCACTGACAATTTTTCCATTTCTTAACCCCTACTAAATATTTTTAAATTTTATTTATTTTTTGCAACTAGATACAAAGATAATTTTCAACAATGATTTTTGGTTTTAAGTATCACATTTTTCTCCTTCCCTCTGTTGCCCCCTAAACAGTTAAAAGCAATCTCAATAGGTTATATATGTATAACTCTGTTAAACATGTTTCCATATTATGTTACCAGATAGTTTTGATAACTACTTTGTAATTTAGTTTGATATCTAATATTGCTGGATCTCTTTTATTTCTCTTTTTTTCTCTATTTCCCTTAAAATTTCTGATATTTTGTGAATTCCCCCCAAAGTCACTATACTATAACTAATCTTTGACCCAGAGATTCTATTAGTAGGATTGTATCCCAAGAAGGAAGGGGTTAGAGAAAAACAATACATTTGTACCATGATATTTATAGGAGCACTCATTTCACCTTAAAATATAACAATAGATTCAGAGAAACAAGAAAAAAACTAATATGAATTGATATAGACGGAAATGAACAGGACCAAAACAATTTAAGTAATGACAACTACAATAATATAAAGAAAGTCCCCTTGAAAGATCTCAGAATCTGATCAAAACAGACAACTCCTAGAGCACTGAGAAATAAAGCATCTTGCCTAGGCTCACACAACTGGTTGGTGTCAGAGGTAGGACCCAAACCCAACTCTTCCTCTACATTATCTGCAACTTACATATTATAGGTAGATAATTCTTTTTAAAAAACGAAGTGTAGGGGGCAGCAGCTAGGTGGTGCAGTACATAGAGCACCGGCCCTGGAGTCGGGAGTACCTGGGTTCAAGTCCGGCCTCAGACGCTTAATAATTCCCTAGCTGTGTGACCTTGGGCAAGTCACTTAACCCCATTGCCTTAATAAAAATAAATTAAAAAAAATAAAAAACAAAAAACTATATATAACAGGAGTTCAAAGTTTCTTTTTTTCAAGGAAGAGACTAATTAGAACAATGTATAGTTTTTTTTAGGTTTTTTTCAAGGCAATGGGGTTAAGTGGCTTGCCCAAGGCCACACAGCTAGGGAATTATTAAGCGTCTGAGGCCGGATTTGAACCCAGGTACTCCCGACTCCAGGGCCGGTGCTCTATCCACTGTGCCACCTAGCCACCCCAACAATGTATATTCTTAATAATAGAAGCCTCACATTACACCTCCTCAGACTTGTTCTACTAAGGCTTTTAAAGACACATGTGCAGATTAGTTATGCTCCTATAAATCTGCCTTGCAACTAACTCACCTAGCCTGGGTTTGCCTCACATACTGATGAATCCTTTAGTAGTTGTTAGATAAGAGAGCACGTAAGTAAAAATGGTGGACTCCCTGAATGGGACATGCAATCCTATTTGACCTAATCTAAACAAGGACAATGAAGGAAGGGAAGGGCTACTTAATCATTCAAGATAGAAACATTTCTCATTATATATTGCATAAAGAGCATATTTTATAGTAAGACATGGACATTGAGTGTCAGTTTTTTCATCTTTAACATGGGATTAATATCCGAACTTCTCTCTTAGGGTTGATATATAAGATGAGATGATGTGTGTGAAGTGTTTTGTATTACGTAACTGGGCTGTAGTTTTATAGCAATGGCAAAAAGAGGAGGAGGAATTTGACACCACCAGTGAGTCTTGCTTTAGTAGCTGCTATACTAGTTTAAATGTCCAGTCTGAGAAATAATGACCATTATCCCTCTTTTGGACTGGGGACTTAGGAAAGTGATCAAGAAGACACTGGGCAATTTGCTTGACCTTCCATATTTAGGACTGTCTCCCTTATTTGACTTCAATGATTGTAATTTACCATTAGGCAAGATTTACCCAGGTCTGCCCCATAATTCACATACAAGGGTAAATTTTTTTTAATTTTTAATTTTAATTTTTTAATTTTGTATCAGGACCCATGATTCTGTTGGTTTGGGAAATGTCCTCCATCAGTGTAAATCACCAACAGTTCTACAACTCTTAGAGCTGCCCAAAGTGTTCATGAGGCAAGTGACTTTGCACTGGATCATACCGTATGAAAGACGACACTTGAACTCAGATCTTCCTCACTCACAAGGCCAGCTCTTTCCATTATGCCATGTTGCCTCCCAAGGAGCCTATACTCTCCCTTAGCATAAGTATAGAGAAACCTACTGGCAAAATCACTTATACATAAGAACTAGCGTTGCATATCTGAATAAATAAATTTGAGGCAACTTGGGGTAAACTGTTCAGAATGTTTATTTGACATCCACCTACCTAAGTCACTTTAGACAATCAAGTAATGAAAAATAATATCTCTGAGGAAGGCAAGGTGGCCAAATGCTTTCTAGTACTTGGGGAGGAAAAGGAGCCTTCTAGAAACATCTGACACTCAAATTCAATACAGAAAACGTGTTTAAGGTTAAGCGGGTCCCTGAAGGAATTTCATTATGTCTCTCTTGCTGCTCACAGAGAGCTTTGTAGTGAGCAAATTCTGTGCAAGTTGAAAAAATACTGCTCTGGAATACAAAACATAGACTTCCCATCAAACCTCACAGGCTACCAAGGGCTTCGGTTGCAAATAGTAGAATCCAGACTAGAATGAATCTGCATTCAAAGACCACCTGCCATATGGGTGGCAATGCAGGGATTATGGGTTGATTCATTATGTTCTCTGCTCATCAAAGATTCAGGCAGAACAAAGAGATTTGCTTCTTTTTCACTTTCTGGTTACAAATCAATGATCCACAGAATTATGACAAAATAGCCCACTGGATACAGCTCCAGCTATAATCAAATTTTCTCCCCCAAAAAGAACATCAGCAGGTTTTCCTTTGGGCCGGTATTGGTGAATCAAAAAACACTTATTATGCACCTACTAGGTATCAGGCACCATGCTCAGGGTTGAGGACAGAGGGATAAAAATTCAGTAGTCCCTGTCTTCAAGGAGCTTACAGATCATCAGAGGAGACAAGTATACAAATCTTTCACACTCCGTGAGTTCACTTCCTAGCTGAAAAAATGAGAGGGTTGAGCTAGAGCAAGAATGCTTAGGCAGATAAGTTGTGGATAAAGTGCTAAAGGTGGTGTCAGGAAGTCCTGATTTCAAATCTGGCCTCAGACATTTATTGTGTGACCTAGTCAAGAGTCTAAAGATGACTGAAAAAACAATGTAAAATGAGCAAAATAATAGTACCTGCCTCCCAGGCCTGCTGCAAAGATAAAATGAAATATTGGTAGCAAAAATCTATTTTGCAAACCTTAAAGTGCTTCAGAAATGTTAGCTGTTGTTGTTATCATTGTTGATTTATCTTTTTGTGTTATGAACCCCTTTGATAGTGTGATGAACCCTATGGACCTTTTCTCAGAATAATGTTTTTAAATAAAATATGTATTATTACAAAGGACACCAATGAAATTGAAATATGGTTAGCAATTTAAAATTCTCTTTTTTTTTTGGTTTTTGCAAGGCAATGGGATTAAGTGACTTGCCCAAGGTCACACAGCGAGGCAATTGTTAAATGTCTGAGGTCACATTTGAATGCAGGTCCTCATGACTCCAGGGCTGGGTTGTGCCACCTAGCTGCCTCTATGCTTAGCAATTAAAAAAAAATCAATCCAAGTTCATGGACCTCACATTAAGAATTCCTAAAAGGATCTTCTAGTTCTAACTTTCTATGAACCTAGGAGTCTATTCTTAGATGGAGGAGGAGTGAACTTTTTGTTATGAATATTCAAAGCAAACAGTTCCCTGCTGTTTTGTTCTTTTCTTATTTCCCCAACAATCATTTGACTTGATTTTTGAAGAATAGCAAATGCATTAGCACCTTAACAATTGCATTATGTACACCTCCTCTAAGCATAGTTATAAAAAATATTGAAATTACATATTTTCCTATTGCACTTGAATTTCTAGATTAAGCAAAGAGTACACATGTGAAGTCCTCCATTTCTGAAAAGCACCATATCTCATCTTGGCCAGGAGATGGTGCAAGACTTTCCTAGGCTAAGTCAATGAAACGCAAGCTCTGGCAAGTTCTATGTTGGAGTATCATAATAAGTCTTGCTCAGCATGGAGAAAATGGTCACCAGTAAAGTGGTGACTGAGCAAAATTTGACCATGACTGCCTTACAGCTGACCAAGATATAAAACAGTCCTTGATTCTCTGTAGCATCCTTCTCTTCCCTTCCCCTTCTCCCTTCCACTCCTGCAGAAAATCCCAGTAGAGGAACCGAAGAGAGAGCAGAGATTATAAAGAATCTCACACTTTCCAGCCTACTTAAGCCATATGACATCGAAGACTACATCATTTTTAATTTTACATATTCAAATCCTTGCACAAAATGGGGTAGAGCAGAGAGTTTCCCTTTCTTCAGGTCTGGGGTTGGTTTGGATGACCACTGAGATTTCCTTCAATTCTAAAATTCTACGTTTCTATGAAATACTGAAAGTATTGGACAAGCGAATTCTAAATGTGAGATCTTTGACTAATGACTAACAAAGTGATAGAGCATGAGAAGATTTGAACCACATCTATATACTGACATTCTTATGACAAAAGAAACCAAATTAGTTTAGAATTGGTTTAGAATGTTGTAGCTGGCAGTATTTACATAGTGCCTTAAGATTTGCAAAGCACTTTACTTATATATCATAATCCTATAAGGTAGGTACTATTAATATCATCTCATTTCACAGATGAGGAAATTAAGAATGGGAGGGATTGGTGACTTGACCTACTCACAAAGCTAGTAAATATCCAAGACAGGATTTGAACTCCAGTCTTCCAGGGTCCAAGTCTAGTACTCTCACCCTTTGTTCCACTTATCTGCCTGGTAGAACCATTTCACTCCATATTTATTTATAGAATAATGGTTCTCAGATAATCTTCCAACAGGTGAATAAATCAACTGGAAGAGTTGTTTTCATGTGGAAACTAAAAGCAATAAGGAATTTGGTCATCTTCCTTTATAATAATCACAATAATCATGGGAAAGGGGGTCATCATGAAAGATCACTGTACCTTAAATATCCATATATGTTGCAGAGGAAAGAATACAGGAATTCTCTGAAGGACCTGAAAAAATTCTCCAAATCCATTCAATAAAACTTCAGTACCCAGTGAATTCAATGTAAGCACAAATGATGAAAAAAAAAATATGTTGAAAAACAGGATTTTTGTTTAAGAAATTCAATAAAAGACCAACGACTTGTTTATTACCCACAAGCTTCACACCTGTATATCATGAATAACTTCTTCATGAAGACAGTTTGAAGGTGATAGACATCATAAGAACTGAACAACATTGCAAAAAAATAGAATTCACCATCATCAAATTACAGAACTTAGAAATAGAAACTCCATTATAACCTTGAAAATTATCTAATACCTTTTTACCCAAAAAGCAATTCCCTCTTCCAAATTACCTAAAAAATTTCATTTTTCCAAACTTTTAGAGAACAATCCACTACTTCCCAGAGCAATTCATTTTCCTTTGGGAGAGCCCTAATCATTAGGGAGTCTTTCATTATATTCCACATCTAATTCTTTTAAACTTTTCTCCTTCCTACTTGCCACCACAATGCTTTTTCTCTCCAACCTTCATAATCTTCATATCTTCACAATGCTCTCTTCAGGACTAAGCAAAATCACTTTAACCCTTCTTCCTCACAACAGTTCACTGAATATTTGAAGAGAACTCTATTTCCATAGGTAGAAAATGACTGGTGGAGTGAGAACATCAAATGATTAGGCAATAAAGACAAAATTGATACCAAATTAGCAGAATTGAAATCCGAAGACATGATATGCAATTACAACTATAATCTGACTTATTTAAACAAGATGTTGATTCTGTAAAATGGGAGAAAGAGACAAGACTGATTCTGATGGCCACTTTTTAAAAGAGAAGCTAAACCAATACAAATTAATAATTACAATGAAAAGAAAATCAGTGAGGCACTATCTCAGATAGCAATCACTTAACTCTTTGCTGAGCAGAAAGTCATAGAAACCAAGGACAATGCTCATTTAGAATGCAAGCTTATTTGCAAAATATGATGATGAATAATGAAAGATTTACTTTGTCAAGTAGCAAAAAAGCAGTGAAGTAGAAAATAAGACTGTAGAGAGTCTGGCTTGAGACCCAACTAAGTTAGGTCACCCCAAAAGTTGTTGTTGATAAAAATGGAAGGAGGATAACAATAAATAACAAATCTTTCCAGTGAAAAGAATAGTGGAGATTTTCCTAACGTTTTAAGGCTTTTAAATAGCTTTACCTATATTACACTTTTTAAGCCTAAAATTCTGAGGTATATGCTACAAATCTTACTTCACATATGAGAACCTTGGGAGCTCAAAGATCCATACTGAGGAAAATCATATTACATAATTATCAAGGCACTCAGAGGTCAATTTTGGAGAAATATCAGAATGAAAAGACTCAGAATAAATGGAAAACATGATTAGGAACATTATAAACCCCTAAAAGGGACCAAAACATGATCCATGCACTTATTTTCTCATCTTTTATGAAATCTTTGTGAAAATGGTCTATACATAGTTTGAGGGTATCTATGATGAAGAGATTAAAAAGAGAGTACATTCTTTGAATGCCTAAAGCTATGGGTGGTCTGAGATGTTTTCCCCAATCCAACAGATACTCAGTCCTTCGCATTAATATAACCCACCTCCAATCATGTTAACCAATTAGATTTGATTGCTGTTTGATGGACCAACTATTTTGAAGGATATATAAACTGTGAGTCTGCCACTATGATTGTCTTTGGTGTAACAGAGACAGTCAAATGACCATACTTTTATTAAGAACCTGCTGGCCTCATTAACGAAATGATTAAATTATCCAGAAACTATTTCTCTCAAAACTTTTTAAATGACATAGGGAAAAGAGTCAACTATACACTGTTGATGGAGTTATGGCTTGGTCTAGTCATTCTGGAAAATCATTTGGAATTATGTCCAAATAGTCACTAAACCATGTGTATCATTTGATCCAGTACTATTAATATTATCCCATGCCCCTCCAAGAGAAAAGGACTCCTGTGTAAAAAACATTTATAGCAGTTTTCTGTTTCAGTAAAGCAAGTAGAACCATAAAATCCATCAATTGGAAAATAGCTAAACAAATTGTGAAATCTGAATATGATAAAATAGTATTGTCCCATAAGAAATGATGAAAGGGATGGTTTCAGAGACACTTGGGAAGACTTTTATGAACTAATAATATAAAATGAAGAGAAATGAGCTAGGTGAACAATTTATATAAGAGTGATATTGTAAAGTAAAACATCTCTGAGACATATTTAGAATTCTTATGAATTCAATAGTCAACCACAATCCAGAAGTGTTATCCACATCCTAAAGGGAAGGTAGCGAACTTGAGATGTATGATGAGACATGATTTTGGACATAACTAATGTATGGATTTATTTTGCCTATTTGTTACAAGGGTCTTGTTTTTCTTTGATCAGGTCAAAGAATGAGATCTGGAAGGAAAAGGAAGGCTAGTGATAATGTTGCCTCCCCAAAAAGAAAGTTTCACTGATGCATTTAAAATAAAATGCATAGAATAGAAATAAGGAAGTTCAGAAAGAAACTGCTTTGAAAGTAACAAGCAATCTCCCTCTCTCTCAATAGATATATATATATATATATGTATGTATGTATGTGTATGTATTTATATATGCATGTATACACATGTTTATAATATACATGGATACACATAAAATATGCAAATATACATACATTCTATATTTTTCAAAGATTAATGATAAATCAGTAAGTCTCAAAGGAAGAAGTACAAGCTATAAACAGTCATAAAATACATATGCGTATTCCTATAGGCAATCTGCACATTAGCATCAGTTTTGTGTAATTCTTTCCATTCCATAATATTCATATTATCTTGTTCAATCATTTCCCAATTTCCAATTCTTTGCCACTACAAAAAAAGAGTTGCTATAAATATTTTTGAATAGTAGGATTTTTCCTATTATTTTTATGATTTCTTTTGGATGTAAGTTAATATTTCCGGATCAAAGGGTATATGTTTAATTTTATTGCCCTTTGGGCATAATTCCATATTGCTTTCCAGAATGGTTGGATTAGTTCACAAGTTTCATATGCATCCATCTTTTTTTTTTGCTCATCTTTGTATATGGAAACACCCACTGTTTGGAATTTGTTAAGTAAAGAGTTTTGTAATCTAGATTTAAAAAAAATTTGAGAAGGGCCGGTCTTGGGCTAAATGGTTCTGAGGTTTCCTGGAACTCTAGAACTAAGACTGTGATCCTCCTTGGCTTTTGGTTTCAGATCTATCACTTATTTGCCAAGTAGCCTTGATGAAGATATTTAACATCTTAGAATCTTCTTCATCTATAAAGCAGGAATAACATTACCACCCTAGACCTTATAGAGTTGTAAGAATCTAATGAGAATTTTTTGGCAAACTGGAAAGTCTTATAATACAATATTATTACTTAGAATAAATATACACATTTGTAACTTCACAGAAATTATTAAAATTGTGATTTAATAGGTAATATGTAAGGGAACTGAGCCTTCATTGCAGCACATCTCTTCTCTTGCTGTCAGAGGGTAATGTGTAATTATAGTGTCTCCAATGATCACATTAATATACTTGACCCATTTTTATTAGATGGTGACTGAAATTGGGTTGCCCTGAGTTATGCCAGAAGTTAAGCATTTTTGAAAGATTATCTGACCACTGCCCTGCCTTTATTCTAGCCAGTGGCCCAAATGATCTGGTGATTTATTAACTCTATCAACCTTTCAGATACTTTCTAAAGCACTTCATTTTCCCATGAGTAACTTGAGCCCTGGAGAATTCTCTGGTGAGAACTTTTCTTTCTACCTAGATCATGAAGAAACTCAATTTGTTAGTTCTCCAGGCAGTTTTCAAATGGAAAAAAATTAAAGCCATATATAATCATATAAAAATAATCCAAATAATTATTGGATAAAGAAATGGAAATTAAAACAACCATGAGGTACCACCTCACTCCTATCAGATTGGTTAAGATGACAAAAAGGGAAAAATGATCAACGTTAGGGAGGTTGTGGGGGAGATTGGGACATTAATGCATTGTTAATGGAGTTGTGAATTAATCCAAATATCCTGGAGAACAACATGGAACTATGCCCAAAGAGCAATAAAACTATACCCTTTGATCCAGCAATACCATTATTAGGTTTATATCCAAAAGAAATCATAAAAAAATAAGAAAAGTCCCATATTTCCAAAATATTTAAAGCATCTCTTTTTGTAGTGGCAAAGAATTGGAAGTTGAGGGGATGCCCTTCAATTGGGAAATGGATGAACAAGTTATAGATATTAATGTTATAGAGTATTATTATTATTCTATAAAAAATTGTGAATGGTCAGACTTTAGAGAAGCATGGAAAGAATTACATGAACTAATGCTGCGCTAAGGGAGCAAAACCAATAAAAATTGTACACATTAGCAACGACACTGTGAATTGACCAGCTGGGATGGATACAGCTCCTCTCAGCAATTCAGAGAAGTAGGACAACCCTGGGAGACCTTATGAACACTATCATCCACATTCAGAGAAAAAAAAAACAAAAACCACAGAATCTGAATGGATATTATATTATATATTATAATATTACATGTTATATATAATATACATTATTATATAATTATAATATATATTATATATATATATTACTTTTTTTAAAACTTCTCTTCTGTTTTTCCTTCTTATCCCATGGTTTTCTTTCTTTCCCCTTAGTCCTAATTCCTCATACACAAAGTAACTATTATGTAAAAATGTTAAATACAAATATACATATACAAATTTTTATAAGACTGTTTGCCACTGAGGGGAAGAGGTGGTGTGGAGAAGGGAGGGTGGTCTAAAAGGGTGTAACTTAAAAATATACAGGTGGATGAATGTTGTAAAACTTCCATGACATATAATTGGGGAAAAAAAATCAAAAAAAGTGTTCTCTACCTCACTTACAGAAAAGCTAAATTGAAGCAAAAAAAAAAAAGAAACAAATTTAAACATTGTCAAAAGTTGTTATCAATAAGATACATTGGGGGCAGTTAGGTGGCGCAGTGGATAAAGCACAGGCCTTGGAGTCAGGAGTACCTGGGTTCAAATCCTGTCTCAGACACTTAATAATTACCTGGCTGTGTGGCCTTGGGCAAGCCACTTAACCCCATTTGCCTAGCAAAAAAAAAAACCTAAAAAAATAATAAGATACATTTTATTTAGCAGCAGCTTTGCTGGCTACTAAAAATATAGGCTCATCCTGGTGGTCAGAGGAGGAACTCCTGCCTTGAACAATTGAATGGCGAAATGGAGGCCATCGTCTTTAACATCTGATATTCATTAGTACTTTCAATTTTGTTTTTTCAGTGATGATGATTAAACATCTTTCATCCCAGATCAAGTCAGATCTTGGCTTCCTTACTGCTTGAAGTAATTGACTGTGACTCATTGATTTACACAGGACACCATAAAATGCTCTCTATATTTTGCAGAAATTAAATGCCTAATTTAATCCATGTGTATTCCTCTGGGTTTTTAACTATTCATTTCTTCATGATGGAAAAAGGTTGCAGGTCGTTGGGTTATTTATACATGGGAGATGGGGGAGTAAAGTGGGAAAATAAAAGAAGAAAGACAGAAGGAAGGAAACTTCTTTTCATCTGTTGCATTTCCTTTGTGAATCATTGGGTTTTTTTTAATTTTAGTAAATCATTTTTTTTAAAAAAGAGCAATGGTAGGAATAAGCATTTATTAAGCACTTGCTATATGACAGGTACTGTTTTGTGGTTTTTTACAAATATCATCTCATTTGATCCACACAATTTTCCTGGGAGATAGATGCTATTATGGATTTCATTTTACAGTTGAGAAAACTGAGACAGAGAAGTTGAAGTGATTTCCTCAGAATCACACATCTAGGAAGTGAGGTCACATTTGAACTCACATCATCCCAATGTGTTCTTATTCATTGTGGTTCTGTGTTTTAAAAGTAAATAAATAAATCCAGCAACTTGAGGGATGGGGAGAAGGGAAATAAATATCTTAGATCCAGGCATTCTTTGCCTTGTTATAGGAGTGAGGGAAAGAAGCAAAGAACATTATGGGTCAGTGGACAAGACCGGCTCTGGCGTCAGATGATGTGTATTGACACTTAATGTCTAGATGAAATTTTATAAGTCATTTCATTTCTTTGAGCCTCAACTTCCTTATCAGTAAAATGAGGCCATTGGATTAGATATCCCTGTGAAGTTTCTTCCAGTTCTGAATCTATGCTCCCAAGAAACTCAATTAACCTCAGTTTAATATGGAAAACATTAATTAAAAAAATAAAGTGTGGGGGGGGGGGGTTGTTTCATTTAGAAAAGGATAATTGGAAGAGCCTGGGCTGCTCTTAAAGAAGTCTGGGGACTCAATCAAAGCCTTTCTGTTCCATGACCATATTGGCATGGACAAAGTTGAGGTTTTATATGAACTATATTACTGATAGGTCACATATGGAAGCAGCCTCAAAGCAACCTGTAGTCATAGCAATAAACAGTCTCTCAGGTCTGAGATGCCATAATTCTAGGGTGTGGTGATTATTCTGGTGACAGATAGAAGCATCCCTCTGGTAGGAAGATCCTTTCTTATAAAGAGAGAAGCTACATTCCTTGAATTGGCTTCATATTGCTTTTTTAAAATGACATAAAACAGAAGCCCAGAAGGCTCAAGAAATTTAGGTCAGTCTTTTTGAATTGGTTGAAATGTCAGCATTGGCTGGCTGATCAATGGATACGTACACAGAAGAGTGTGACCCTCTTGAGAAAGAGACCAGTCATGTAGGGCTTTTCTAAATGACATCCATGCCTTTTGGGTCTGCATTGAAAGGCTCAGAACTCAGAACCTTCAATTAGAAGGGTCCTTCAGGAGCATCCCATCCAACAGGATGCTCTCAGTTAAAAATTTACATGAGCAAATTCAATGAAAAATGAACTGTATACAAAGTAATAGCAGTATTGCAGGTGATCAGCTATGAAGACCCTACCTACCTTTTCTCAGCACTGCTGTGACCCAAGAGAACTCTGAAAGACTTAGGATAAGGAATACTATCCATCCCAAAGACAGAACTAATGATGACTGAATACAGATTGAAAGTATATTTTCCCATTTTTTTATTGAGGTTTCTCTTTTTTAGAGGGGGTGTTATATTTACTTTTATAATATGGTTATTGTGATGATGTTTTTCATGAACATATATTTTTACCTATATCAAGTAACTTGTTTTCTCAATGAGGGCAAATGGGGTAGGAGGAAGGGAGAAAATTTAGAACTGAAGGTTTTGGAAGTGAAGGTTGAACCTTGTTTTCATGTAAGCAGGGGAAAAACACAATAATAAAAAAAGAGCATCTCATCTAACTTTCTCACTTTACAGATGAAGAACTAAAACTGAGAGGTTGTGACTTTACCAAGGTCACAATGGGAACAAGTGCCAGAGGTGGAATTTGTTTGTCTCCAAAATAAGTATTGTTTCCATTGTACTATGCAGCAGTCATAATGATGGGAATACAAAAGCAAATACAAAATACATTCCTAAATTTGAGGAACTCACCTTTAACAAGGGAAATAATATGGTAAAAAAAAAAAGGCAGAACACACTTATTAAGAGGTTTCCTATAAGCCAGGCACTTGTTCACTAAAGTAAAATCTACCACAAGACATGCCAAATAAATTCAAGGTATATAGCAACTGAGGGTAGAGGAAATTGGGAAAGGCTTCCCATGGAAAGGTTTGCTTATTCTAAGGTTCAAAAGAAGTTAAGGATTATAAAAAGGCTGGGGTGAATATAAATGAAGAAATGAAGGGCAGCCTGGGCAAAGGCATGGAGATGGTGTGCCATGGGAACAAGAAGGTCAGGTGTGAGAAAAAACAAAAAGACCAACATGGCAGACCTTAGAGTTCAGAGAGGGAATTAATGTGCTTAAATCAAAGAGAGTCTTTGATCTGGGTCAGTGAGATTATACATAACCAGATGGAATCACAGATTCTTGAAATACATGTAATTAAAATAAGAATCATTATAATATTATTATAATAATAAAATGCTAATTTAATGTACTTGTTAACATATGATGGATATAAATATAAATGATTTGAGGATTTCCTGATCTTTTTGGTTATTATGCCTTCAGTGCCCTGGAGTTCGCTATCAGAGCAATAGGCCTCACTAGAGGCAACCTAGATCCCAAACTGGCTTTGTACCTAAGGCACTGTGTCATCTTGGGCAAATCATTTCAATTCTCTGTACCTCAGTTTCCTCATCTGAAAAAGAAGATGGGGGGTAGAACCAGATCATCTCTAAAGGCCTTTCCAGGTTTACGAATCTGTAAATATTTTTATTCTCAATGGCTGTTTTCATTAGCTATCTGGCCAATGTATTTATAATGTATAATGTACATGTATGTGTCTCTTGCATTCTATTTGATAAATGAGGAAACAGATGGAGACACAGCAAGGTGGGGTTAAATGGTTTGAATAAAGAGAACTGCAGGAGAAGTCATCTCGGTCCCTGAAAGCCCAGGCTTGATGAATCAGTTATAATTTATGAGCAAGTAAATTGCTTAGTTTCCCCACTGGCATGAGAATGAAGAAGAAAGAAAGAAGGAAAGGAAGGGAGGGGGAAGAAGGAGGAGGAATAAGGAAGAAAGGTGGAGGAAGCAAGAGGAAAAGAGGAGAATGAAGAAAGAAAGGAGGAAGAAAGGAAGGTAGGAGGAAGAAAGGAGGGAAGGGGGAAGAAAAGAGGAAGAAGAAAGAGAGATGAGGGAAGAAGAGGGAGAAAGGAAGAATGACAGCATAAAAAGGAGAAGGAGAAGCAGGGGTGCTGTAGGACTTAAAAATCACAATTGTAATAAAATAATTTAATTTAATTCAATTTATTTAATAAAATAAATATTTTATTGAATAATTATTTAATCTTTTTGACTAAGAAATATAGTAGAGAGTTCTTTTAAGTACACAACCCTCCAGATGAATTAAAAATATGATCTAATATACAGAAAGCTGATGCATGCTTGGCTTTTCAGACTCCAATCTGCTAGAGGAAATAAAGAGGAAATAAAGGTACCAGGTGTCATTCAGCAAGGTAGTGCTGCCCAGGAAAAGCAACAATTCCACTGATTAGCCTTTTTCTGCATTACCAGGGTCTGACCCCAGTGACTGCTCAGCTGGGTATCTCTGGGGATGATTGGCACAGCAGCTCGATGCAATTAGGACCAGGGAACGTGGGCTGCCAGGTGCTACTGGAAGAAAAGTAAAAGGAGAGTCGAAAGGGGAGTGGGAGGGCTAAAAAAGTAATAATAATAAAACAGATTGAGAAGACGGAGGAGGAAGTCTATTTATTGGAGGCAATGTCATCAAAGGAGCCTGCCAGATTTCAGGACAGCAAAACTCCCACACTTGGCATGATGGCCCCCAACCAGGGCTCAGTGATGACCCTTCTCCCTGGACATGCTGCAGACTAGCAGGTCATGAAGGGGAATGTGGTGCTATAGATGGAATGTGAAGGTTGGCATCATGAAGACCAAGATCCCAGTGGCCCATCTGACACCTAGGCACAGGACCACTTTACCTCTTGCCTTGGACTGTAAATTGGAAGTAGTGTCATTTAATTGATCTTCTTGCAATTAGGATCTTTTCTCTCCAATTTAGTTCCTATAAAGCTGTCAAACTATGTTTCTAATGCACAGTTCCCTTGTCCTAGAAGCATCAGTGGCTCCCTATTACTCTAGGGCAAAATACAAACTTCTCTTTCTGACACTGAAAACCTTTGACAAGGTGGCTTTACCATTCTCTCTTTTTTCAGGCTAATTGCACATTACTTACCCTTTCATGCTGTCGGGGGTCCAGCCAAACTGTTCCACATTCCTAGAACTCTCTCCTTCCCCACCTTTGTTTACCTCCCTTCAAGGCTCAGTCCTCCTGCCACCTCCTTGAAGAAACCTTTCCTGATTCTCCCAGTTATTAGTGCACCTCTGCCCTGTACCAATTATTTTCTGTCTATTCTGTGTTTAATTAATACTCACTTCTATGTACCAGGCTTATAGGTAGGTAAAGAACTGGCCCTGGAGCTGGAAGGACCTGAGTTCAAATCCAACCTTAGACACTTACTAGCAATGTGATGTAGGGAAAATCTTTTAACCCTGATGGTTAAAACCCTCACTTCTAAGGCCATCTCCAGCCATCCTAATTCTTATCTGACCATTGGACTCAGAAGGCTCCAAAGGTGACAAAGAGGCTGGTAACATCACAGCAACCCAAACTCAAACTCGATTCATGCGCGTGTCATGGCTTCACCTTCCTGATGTCAAGATCTTGTTCAAGACGGAAGGACAAATATAATCCCAGGTTGCCTCAGGAAAGTGTAAGGTCCTTAAAGGGCAGAGACTACTTCCTTTTTGCCTTTATTTCCCCAGTGCCTAACTCAAAGCCAGGTTTGTGAAAGGTGCTTAATAGATGCTTCTCAAATTGACTAATAGCTGTACTACTTCTCTCAGATACATTATTTCTTGTGAACCCCACAAGAAGTAAAACTAATTTTAAAGTACTATAGAAATTGCTATTTTCTGCCACAAAATTTTTCTCTTACTTGCCTCATTCTGGGGTCATATGACTGAGACACCATCTTGTTAAATGACACAAGCTACTTTGAGCTGGATCAGAGGCAGATCAATGGGACAGTTCTTTCCCATGGTCCCTATCTACTGCCCATCCCTTCACCCATTAGATCTAAGAGAAGATAAAATTTCAGGGCATCCCCCAGAAATGGGGCATTCTATCTATTCTCTCACACCTACAATGAAGTCATCTAGGTTGGAGAAGGAAAGACCAGGTGATAGACAGTTCTCAGCCCACTTCTCTCCTTTGCTGAAACAGTTGGAAAGTGCTAGAAGAAGAGAGAAGAGCCTTCAAGACTTCATAGATCACAAGAATACAAAATAGAAACCACAGGGTTTACAAGCAGGAAAATCTGCAGAGATCATCATCATACAGGTGAGAATGCTGCATTTTGGAGACGTGAACTATCTCACCCCAGATCATACAGGTTTTAAGGACCCAAACTGGGATAGCAGGGTCTGGGCTCATCATTTCCTACTGTGGCCTAGAAACTCTCTGCTAAGGAGGATTCTCCTCTTCTCCCCCACCCCCTACTACTCAGGCTGTAGAAATTCTAGATGTGCATCAATGAATCAGCCAAGAAGACAGTGACTGATTGCCAGGCTCACTATGTTTATTAATTATCCCATGAGACAGTTTTCACTTCCCCCACTTAATCAGGACTATTGCCAGGGACCAGATTCAGAGAAGCATATTTCAGTGATGCTCAGCAACAGGGAAGAACCTAATATATTCAAGCACCAGATTGCAGGTAGGGTTTTTAACTGACCAACAGCTGCTTTCTCTCTGGAAATTCTAGCATGGAGGTCAAGAATTTCCCTTCCATAGCAGCAACATGTTGTTACTTGACAACTCCTGTTTAAAATATACTTGATTGGGGCAGCTAGGTGGCACAGTAGATAGAGTGCTGGCCCTAGAGTCAGAAGGACCTGAGTTCAAATCCAACCTCAGATACTTAATTACCTAGCTGTGTGACCTTGGGAAAGTCACTTAACCCCATTGCCTTGCAAAAATCAAAAAATAAAAACAAATAAAATGTACTTGACACACAACACTAAGAAATTCAAATGACAAATCTTTACCTGGGAGTTGATATGAGACATCATTTCTCTTGACTTAGAGATGGAAGACTTTATGGGAAGAATACTTCATACACTGCCATATGAAGTCATATACCATCCATTGGTTTTGCAGTAAGTTGTTTCTTTATAAGGATGGAGGATACACAAGGGGAAGAATGGGAGCAAGGCATTCAGGTTATCAAGAAATGACTAATGAAAAAAACAAAAGCCATCAATAAAGTTCATCTTTTAAAAAAATTATTCTTAACACTTTGGGGTTAGGTTTGTTCCATAAGGCAAATCAAAAGGAAATACCCCGACCAGAGCAACATATTTAAAACTCTCCTATTAACCAAGGCACTTGCCTCCCATAGATTAGGCCAAGAGAAGGAATTCTACAAGCAGCATTTGGTTAAAGGTTGTGCTGTTTTCCCTCCATGCATTTGGGGGGGGGGGGGATGCTGAATTGAATGGTCCTAGATCACACATCTGGGACTGGCAGGACCTAAGAGCTCCCTTATATCAATCACTTCATTTTGCAGATGAGGAGACAAAGGCACACTGAGTAACTTGCCTTAGTTCATATAGATGATCTGGTCATAAATCTATACCTGGTAGGAATCTTCAAAGTCATCACGTATTAAGGTTGATGGGGTTAATCCCATCATTTTACAAAGGAGGAAATGGAGATCCATTGAACAACTTAGCTAAGATTACACAGATATTAAGTAGCTAAAATCGAGATTTAAGTCTAGATTGTCTAACTATAAATGTGCAACTTTCCTACCATCCTAAAGTCTAATGATGGAGTGATCAAGTTTTTTTGAGGGGGGAATGAAAGAATTGTTTCAGTGTTGATTTATCAAACAACAAAGTTTCTTGAACACTTGTGTGCTCTGTAACTGTGATTAAGTAATTTTATGATGGCACTATATCAAAGAATCATTATGATTATGTCCTATAATTTATCATCTTAGAGTGACTAAGCAACTGCCCCATAAGTAACACAGAGTTCATATCTTCCTGCCCCCAAATCCTTCACTCCATCATTTTGCCAAACCATTTCACCATCACTGATGATGCTGTTATTAACTCTGAGATGTGGTAGATACAAAAATAGATTAAGAAATGACTGAACAAGGAGTTTAGAAGATAGATTAGGAGCCAAGGCATAGATCCCATATAAACTAAGGAACCATACAGTATGCAATAAAGAAGTAGCTAAAGCAGGGAAAAACATGGAACCTTTATGGAAAACTTCTCCAAAGAATATTTCTCATTCATCTTAGTCATAGCTCCCCAGTACTTTAAACCCAAGGGGCCCCAGAAATAAATAGGATCACAGATTTAGAGGCAGAAGAGAACATAAAGGCAAATTCCCCAATTTTGCATTTGAGGGAACCAAGACCAAGAAAGGTTATGGAACTCACTCGATCACCCATGTAGGAAACAGCAGACCTGGGATTTGAACCCAGGGCCCCACTCCAAATACACATAACTTTCCATAACACCATTTGGAGCTGGCAATGGAACTTACAAGACAGATAGAATTTTAATGGGTAACAGCACCTGATTAAGTGGCGAAAAAGAGTGAGAGCCTCCAAGTTAGTGAGAATGGCATGAACAAAGGCATAGGGATGAGACTGAAGGTGGGACGGATGGTAAAGAGATCAACCTGACTCAGGTGGAGGCATATGGTTAGTAGTGACAAATGACTGGATAGGGATCTTAGAAGTTAATGCTTGGGAAAGTCAAGATTATAAAGGTCTACATCCAGTCTCATGATAATAATATGAAGAATAGCTCATATTTATGGAATGTCTTCCCATTTACAAAGCACTTTTCTCACAACCATTGTGGAAAGAAGGTATGGCTAGTATTATCCCATTCGATAGATACGCAAATTGAGGCTCAGAGAAGCTAAGTAACTTGACTGCCTGTGATTACACAGCTAATGTGAATGGTGAATGAGGCTAGAGCTTAAATCTAGATTTTCTGACCCCAGGTTATACCCTCTCCTATTATATCACACTGCAAAATCATAGGGAGAGAAAGACTAGATGAGAGACCAGATTTCATTTACATGGGGAACTCTTTAATATAAAAACTATTGACCTTCTCTGCACCTTAGAGTATCAGAGACTTGTCTATAATCTCGTGAGATCAAATGAATTCTGTAAGATCACCCAGCCAGGATGAGTCCAAAGCAGGACTGGTCTTTCTTATCCCAAGGCCTGCTCTCTTTCTACTATACCATGGCACCTCTGAATCAAAGAATGGAAATTCTGTAGTAAGAAGTAGCTTAGATCTTCTGATCTAATGACTCCCAGTTCTTACCACAGGATCAAAGAATTTAGAGCAAAAGAGACATTAAAATCCATTTAGTTCAATTCCCTCTGTTAAAAGGAAAGAAAATAGGCCCCAGAGAGATAAAATGATTTGGTGGTGTAGATATTAAGTGGATCATTTGAACCCAAGTCTTCTGACCCCAGGTCTACCATTCTTGGCACAATACCACATCATCTCCACTGTGTGTGGATACATCCAGTATCTGACACATAATAGACTCTTGGTTTTTGTTTTTTTTTAGTTTTTGCAAGGCAATGGGGTTAAGTGGCTTGCCCAAGGCCACCCAGCTAGGTTTATTAAGTGTCCGAGGTTGGATTTGAACTCAGGTACTCCTGACTCCAAGGTGGTGCTCTATCCACTGTGCCACCTAGCCACCCCCACATAATAGACTCTCTCTTTTTTTAGATTTTGCAAGGCAATGGGGTTCAGTGGCTTGCCCAAGGCCACATGGCTAGGCAATTATTAAGTGTCTGAGGTCAGATTTGAACCCAGGTACTCCTGACTCCAGGGCCGATGCTCTATCCACTGCGCCACCTAGCCGCCCCTTCATAATAGACTCTTAACAAAAGATATTTGATTGAATGACCTCTGTAAAATAAGAGGTATTATCATTTTTACAGATGTGGAAACAGAAATATAGCTAATAAGTGTTTCTGGTAGAATTTGAACATAGAACTTTGTTTCCAAGTCACTTGCTCTCTCCATCATGTTATCCAGCTGCTTAGTTCTACACTGGAATTGGATTCAGGGTCCATTCCTGAGGATCTAGTTCAACTCTCTCATTTTACTGATGAAAAAACTGAATCCTACAGAGGTTAAATCACACAGTTACTGCAAGAATCACAAGCACCAGAAGAGAGATTTGAACCCAAATCTTCAGATTCAGCACATTTTCGACTGATTACAATTTCATGCTTTGTTGGGTCAACAAGGTCAGATTATTCTTTACAAATGACGTTACATATATTTACCAGGAATCGAGTTTGTAACCTAATTTCATTAGAAAAGTGAATTCAATTGACTTCTGGTCACTATGGTTCACACATTTCAAGGAATTTGTTGAACATGAAAGATGACCAAAGCATTTTAAAAACTAGGTTGATCCTAAGATTACACAATTAGAATTGATAGGAAGTGATATAAATATTAATTTGGATAAATGAAAATAAAGCAATTTCACATGAGGACAGAAGATAATTATAATATTTTGAGGAGATAATATCATCCATATGGTTGCTTCAATCAAGTCCTGTCAAAGAAAGGACAAAGACCATTAGACCCCAAATGGGAAATGTATGGGTATCATAAATAGAAGCTATTAGAATTTCAAGTGGAAAACCAAAACTTGTTGGCCTGGAACATGAAGTTATTCCCTGTCTGTGGACAAAGGGCCCCCCCTCTATAGTACTACTCAACTTTTGAAAGGGAAACATCATTACTTGAGCTCTGGATTTACAAACAAGTTGTTTCAAATCTAAAAGGAGGACATGGGCTGGTCTTTTTACTCCCTCCTTGTCCTTCCCTTCCTCTTCTTTTACCTTTCCTCTCCCCCACCTTCACTATCTCTGCCACCACTGCCACTGTCTCCCCAACCCTACACACACTTATCTTAATCTTCATAGAGGAAGAATACAATACAGAAAGTTTATGTGATATTGGGAAAGAAACTTTCCCTCTCTCTGAGGCTCAGTTTCTTCATCTGCACAATGAGAGAGAAGGGGGTTGAACTAAACAAATGGCAAAGTCTCTTACACCTCTAAATCTATGATCCTATGATGGTCAAGGGAGCAGCACTTTTGGGAGATAAAAAGAACTGGAAACAGAAACAAAGTACATGGCCAACAGCTGAGCTATGACTAAATAAAATGAGGAACACAAACTGTGATATCTCTGTTCTACAAGAGGGGGAAAGGTTTTATTGCCTTCTATGTTCCAAGTATTAAGGACTTTATAAATATTATCTCATCTGATTTTCACAGAACAAATCTTGTGAAATAGATGCTATTATTATATCCAGTTTTACAGTTGAGGAAATTGAGGCAGACTGTGGTGAAGTGGCATAGTTACATAGTTAGAAAGTGTCTATGGCAGGATTTGAATTTGATCTTAAAGCAGCCAGACCTCATGCTCTCTCTATTATGCCACCTAGCTTACTAGTAAGAAATCATGAATATAATAAAGAGAAGCATGGGAAAATTTATATGAACTGAGGCAAAGTGGGAAAAAAGTCAGGAAAACAAAATATGAAATGACAACAGTGAAAAATGGATAGAGCATCAACACAACAGAAATTGAATTCTATGAAGTTATAATAACTAAATTTGACTCCAGAGAAGAGATATGAGAATATACTCCCTTTATTTATTTGCAAGAATGAGGAACTATGGTTGTAGAATATCATGTGTAATTTTGGGATCTTATTGATTTTGTTTTTATGATAGTTTTTCTTCCTTTTTTAACCTTTGTCATAAGAAATGGCTCTCTGAGAAGATCAGGGAAGAATAAAATAGGAAATTTAGGTCAAGGAAACCAAAGAAAGTGTGGTACAGTGGAAAATAACTGATTTGGAAATCAGGAAGACCTGGGTTCATTTTTTTTGCTTCAGATTTATGACTTTGGGAATTCACTTTGCCCTCACTGGTGTTGGAAACTCCTTAGAAACCAAACCTCCTTTTCCAATACAGACCACCAACTTTCTTTCCAACTTTGGAAAGAAATCTGAAAGAGCTATTTGGAGTAGTGAGAAGTTAAGCAGATTTTGGGGGGTTACACAGCTTAGAAATATCAAAAGTAGTGGGACTTGAATCCAAGGCCAGTTCTCTTCCCACTGCACCACAGTTCCTGTCCATGATAATTATTAAAAAGGCTAAATAATCTGTTGAAGGACATTTAAAAATATCCATCCATAGTGGAGCTAATATTAGAAGTCAATTTTCTAGGACTTACACAAAATGATGGAGAATGCCACTTGGGTGCTACCTACCTCTATCCTATATTTCCACTCTTCTCACACCCCCACCCCCTCATAGGGAAAATATTTCTTTTTGGCAATATGGGTCAAGAAAGACTTTCTGATATCTATTGGGGTTTTTTTAAGTTTTGGGGTTTTTTGCAAAGCAAATGGGGGTAAGTGGCTTGCTCAAGGCCACACAGCTAGGTAATTATTAAGTGTCTGAGTTCAGATTCGAACTCAGGCACTCCTGACTCCAGAGCCAGCACTCTATCCACTGTGATATCTATTGTTAATGAACTTATCTATTCCCTGTCCAATAAACACTTGGTACTCTCTCTCTGCCCAGCATCCTTTACCAGGCAAACCTGGAGTTCTTTTATAGGAGGATGAAATCATAATGGGCATGGCAGCGCAAGAGAATGAAAATCTACTCACCTTTCTATCTTGTGCTGCCAAGATCTCCACTTCACCCTGGGATTGTCTTTGATAGTCTTTGATCTACAGGTCTGACTTTCTTTCTCTCTCTTATTGTTATCCAGGTGCCAGACCACAAGGTTCTGCTCATTGAATAAAATCCCAAAAGGCCAAGCAAAACCTTGTCTCTTACAAGAGGTCAATGTTGAGAAAGATGAGGGAAAAATCAAAAGAAACTTGTATACCTGCAGGTAATATCAAATCTCACAGAAACCAACTTGAGAGAGGGTACCTAATAGGGGAAGAGAATGAGGCTCTTCCCCATCCAATTTTCTTCTTTCAACTTATCATTTCTATTTCATGTAGTTATGAATAAATTCCAGAAGGACACTTGGAGGGATCCCTTATTGCGTCAAATTCACATGTCTCATTTTCAAATATAAAGAATAACATTAAAGCATTTATTAATCATCTATCTGTACATGGTTCTGGTCCTAGCTATCTAGGACCTTACAAACAACATACTTCAAGAACATGGGGATGCATCCATCTATGTGGGAACATAGCTAAGCATATAGATGTCAAGACTATATAGTCTATGAAACACATTATTCCATTAAGAAAAAGCAATACACCATCACCATTGTGACATATTTCTCAATATGATGGATTATTTGCTTAAATGAGAACCTTTGTTTCATTAAGGACTATTAGTACAGCAAAAAAAAAAATGTGATTAAAATGCTTAGCCTGGTAATAAGGCAAGAAGTGTGATAGAGTAGATTAAAAAAAATTAGAAACTGAGGGGATGGTCATCAATTGAGGAATTGCTAATCAAGTATGAATATGTTGGAATACTATTGTTCTATATGAAATGATGAGTAGATGGATTTCAGAAAACCTGGTAAAACTTAAATGAACTAAGGCCGAGTGAAGTGAGCACAACCAGGAGAATATTGTTCCCAGTAACACTGTATAATGACGAACTATGACAGATTTAGCTCTTCTTAGTAATACAGTGATCATACACAGTTTTAGAAGACTTGTGATAGAAAAATACCCTCCACATCCAGAGACAGAACTATGGAGCCTGGATGCAGATGGAAACATGCTATTTTCACTTTTTTCTTATTTGTTTTTTGAGGGTTTTGTGGTTTTTTTCTCTTTTGTTCTGATTCTTCTTTAACAGTATGATCAATATTGAAATAAATTTAACATATATATAATCTATATTATAGGTTATACTTTATGCTTACTGGCTTGGAGAGGAGAGAAGGGAGGAAAAGAGAAAAATTTTAAAAAAATAGTTGCTGAAAACAATCTTTATATCTAATTGGATTATTAAGATTAAAAAATAATTTTAAAAATTGGGGCTTGGTGTCAGGAAGACCTGGGTTCAAGTCTTTTCTCTAACAGACATTGGCTGTGAGAGCTGCCTTGGGCAAGTCATTTAAATTTATCAATGTCCCTTAGGCAATTCTTCTCTAAGAGTATAAATTTCAGAAGTGCCTACCTACATTCATCAGTGAGTTTCTTCATGGGGAGAGCCCTATATCAATGAGAACAAATATTTTGATTAAAATAAATTTTCAAAATGAGGTGGGAGGAAGGGTATAATTTTTCAAGGAACAACTCTAGTTAAGCTTTCATTTATCATGTGCCAGACATCAGGCAGGAGAACACAAAGAAAGGTAGAAACAGTCTCTGCCCTCAAGGAGCTTACATTCTAATGGAGGAGAAACAAACCCTTAGCCAAGATGGACAAAATAGAATCTCCAATAAAGGTCATCAACACTTGTCACTTATTTGGTATTCTTAACTACCATGTCAATACAGACTCACTCTTTCTGGGTTCTAGACCAAGGAGCACTTCAATAGGCTAGATCACTAGACAGATTTATGAAGTTCTTACTATATTCCAGGTACTGTATTAAATACAAATATAAACAAGACAATCTCAGCTCTCAAGCAGCTTTTATTCTAATGACAGAAAGACAATATACAAAAGGGTATAACTGGGAAAGAAGGGAAGAGGGCTATGTGGGGTGTAGAAATAGTTTAAAAATAACTTAAAAGGACCTGGTCCTGGGCAAGATAAGGTAAAAGCTCATCTATCAGAGACAAAGTTCCCAGAAGAGGAGTACAAAATGAGAGGGAGATATAGGTGCTAGTCAGAAAGCAACTGCTATGATGTAGGGATGGCATACTGGGTCTGGCCCCCTGCAAGATTTGACTTCCTGCTCCCAGACTGCCTTTAATACACTGCCATAGCACACAGGTACTATCCATGTAAGGGGAGATTCCCCTAGAACATCCAAATAACTGAAGCCACCCATTTACCTGAACCCTAAGCATGCATATGCTGGATCCTCTAATCACTGAATCAATATACAAACAGAGGTGTGATGGATTTGCTAAGACAGAAGAGGAAATGTGGAACCCCAGCCCTAACCATTACAGCACAGAGGTGTGAAAATAATATAAAAGGAGCAGGACTGTGTGGGAATAGGTTGAACTATCTCAATGATTAACTCCTCAGCATTTCCAACAGTATTTTTCCCTCAATTTAATGCAAATTTCTCAACCAAAATTTCTGTTTCAGCAGCTGATATGTTTACTTTCCTCATCGCTTTTAATTTTTTCACTTTGCAGACTCCTTGATACAACATCTAAGGCCAAATTAAAATCCTTGATCTGACTTCAGAGCCAATTCTCTTCCTACAGTAAGTACAGCACTGCCTCCTAATTTTGACCCAGTCTCCTCTGCTCCAAGTATAATCCACCCCACCCCATCCCATCCCAAACTGTGGTTTAATTACTCATACCTGTAAGCAGAAAATTCTAATGAGTTTTACAATCAACCAACAATAATCACCCTGCAATTCTTAAAGCTATGACTAAATAGGATGTCCAAATGTTGCCTTATAGCACAATTATCTACTGATACACTTCACCTTCAACCTGAAACTGCTAGGTTTCTCAAATTACAGTATTATCATTCATAGCCTTTTGACACATCAATCATCTTTAATAAAGAATCTGGTTATTAATTCATAAATAGGTTAAAAACAAAAGGGTCAAAGATACAACCAACACATTTTTCTATTATTGAAAAAGAAAAGCTGTTATACACTTTTGCTATAAATTGTATGAAGATAGCAACTAGGGTCTTATCAGGGACCCAGTGATTACTGATTGTTTATTTTAGGGACATAGAGTGAGTATTTTGGGAGCCTAATCAATTCCGTGATTTCTTGGGGGAGAAGGAGTTTTGGTGATGTGATTAGAGCCCCAGAAAACCATACCTAATTGATTATTGCTGGTTGAGCTAAAAAGAATGACAAGTAACAGAGGATCTTAATTTTATCAAATACAAAGAGGATCAATGAACTAATTAATTATTTCAGGCTATTCACTGGAAGGTCAAATAATGAAATTGAAGCTTGGAAACTTTGGTCACATGTTGAGAAGATGGAACTCAATGAAAAAAGACCTTGATATTGCAAATGTTTGAAGGGGATAGTGAAGGATGAGAAAGATAGATAGTATCAATGAAATAAAAAAATATGAAATTGGACAGTATTTAAGAGATAGTGAAGGACAGAAAAGCCTGGTGTGCTATGGTCCATGGGATCACAATGATTTAACAACAATAGAAAGAGGAAGAAAAATCTACAGAACTTGTGATTGCTGGTGTTTCTATTGAAGATAATCATGTAGACAACCATATTAAGGTCAGAATGACCTCTCTGTTAGAAGAGAAGTTAAACAATGTAAAGACTGAGAAATTGCCTTCTGTGGGGGGGGGGAGGAATTAAGATCAGGGGGAAAATTGTAAAACTCAAATAAAATTTTTATAAAGAAAGAAAAGAAGTTAAAAAAGGCAATTTGAGGAAACCAAGTATTTGTTAAAGAAAAGAGGAAAATATCACTTCTCTCCTGCTTATTTGGGGGAAGGAAGGGAGAGGAGGGATAAAGTATTTCCCAGAATGATTGGAGGATAAGCCTCAAAAAAGAAAACGATAAAAAACAAAAAAAGGAATTTCAAACCAATAAGTTGAGAAGTGGAAGAATATAACTCAGAGGAAAGGTAGATGAAGGACCACTTAAGCAGTTCAAGTCTCAGATAAGAATAAGTTTGACAAAGTCTGTATCTCCTGTGGGGGAAACTACCTTCTCACCATAGAAAATAGAGAAAAGGGACTAGATTCTATCAAGATAGAAAAAACCTGATACTGGCAACAAATAGAAGAGAAATCTCTTCATTGGAGGACATTCAACTTGTTAGGAATAATGAAGAAAGGGGGATCTTCCCAAAGCATACATATGAGATGTGACAGAGTTTATCTGACCAGAAAACTGCTACAAAATTCACATGGGAAAAAAAGAGAGTCTGGGGGAGAAGAGGGATTGGATATATTTAGGGGAGAGATGGTGATGGAAAGTAAAGATATAGACCTGGTTTCAAATCCTAGCAAAGTATAGGATTCTGGGAAAGTCACAGTTTCTATGGGTCTTCATTCCCTTATCTGTAAAATGACAGTAATAATACTACTCAAAGTCTTGCTATGAAGATCAAATGAGATAATGCCCCCAAAGAACCTCATAAATAGAAGAGGCAGAATGGTACAATAGATAGGAAGCTGATTGTGGCTTCAGGAAGAGCTTCATTCAAGCCTAGTTCCACCTCTGACAAATACTGGTTGAGTGACCCTGGCCAAGTGATGTCATTAAGTTCTCAATGCTCCAGGTAGATCTTTCAAGAGCACAAGTTGCATGCCTTCCATGCAGGAGTTAGCTGGGATCTGGAAAATCAGAGTAAAATTTTTGGCCCTTTTTTGCTAATGGAGAAGTGTGAATTTTTTCCTCTTTCTTTTATGTTGCATTTACAGTATCTTATAAAATTTTAGTGGATATTATACAATAGTATACATACATTTTATGCATTTTTGAGATTTCAAATTTTTTTTTCTATGTCATCTACTAACCTTTTGTGTGTCATCTGAGGCCTCTATGGATCTCCTTCAAAATTACCATTTAATTTCTTATACTGATCCATTTTATATCAAAACCAGTGGGGGAAAGTCACAATGATCTGCACTGATGTCTAGAGTTTTCTTTAACACTGAAATCACAAGGACTACCAGTCCTCCACAAAGGTCCTACATAAATGTCAGTAGTCAATCTAACTACTGTTTATTATGCATCTACTATATGTCAGCCATGTTTCTAAGTGCTAGGGATATGAAGAAAAATAAAAATAGTCCCTACTTTTAAGGAGTTTACAATCTAAGGTGAGGGATTTAAATAAGAAACACATACCCTATTTTCAGAAATAATGGCAATTAAAAGGAAAAAAAAGACTTTTAGAAAAGACTGCAAAAGTTTAAAACTAAGATAATATTAGAATGCCCTGGTAAAGGCAATTCAAAGTCAAAACTCCATCATATTTATTCATTTTATATTCAGTATTTACATCTACATGCCACTTCTATCAAAATAGAAGCTACTTGAGCAAATCCCTTAAGGTCTATGAGCCTCAGCTTCCTCATCTCTACAAAAGGACATTTCATTTTACTAATTCTGAATTATCTTCCATATCTAAGACTTTAATTCCAAATATATACAATCCCAGAGTATTCATTGCATTGAAAAAAATCTCCATCTATTTTGATCATAGAATCAATCTGAAGAAAAAGTTTTGAACTCACTATCTTCTCAGCCTTTTCAGAACTCTACATCACAAAATATTAGTGATATTAAGGGACTTAAACCATCAAATTTAAATTCCTTATCATACAAATGAACCCTAGCAGGGAAACGACTCTACTTGGATCACACAACCAGTCAATATCAACACCAGGACAAAATTCCATTTTTTTTTTTTGGTTCCATAATCTTCCCTACACAACAACATACTATACTCAGTACATACTCTACCTGACTCCAGATTCTTTCTGGACTATTTCCTTCCCACTGCTAAAATAATAGAATACACAGTTTCTTCCCACTTTATGGAAAGACAGTGAAGAAGAAGCATTTCCTGGCTGCCCCAAGTCTGGTTTAGCTTCCAAGGAAAGTTGTCTTCATCAGTATTTATGCCCTCCTGCCTTTCCCACTCCTAGTGGGATCTGTTGGCAGATTCTTCAGCCTGAGGGTTGTGATCTGAACAGAACAGGCACTTGCTGAGCTTGTCATTTCAATGACATTGCTATTAGTGTTTTCCCAAAGCTATTTTTATGGCCATTTGCTTCCCAGGATCTGCCAGCCAGGCTGGACATAAAGTTCAGATTTCCCGAAAAAAAGCAGATGATTAAATTAAAATGCAATCAGAATTTATCTTTACCAAGACCAAGTTCATGTGCACATGGCAAAATGGAAAATTGCATGATGGAATAAATATATTCTGAATATGATTAAATAGACAAGGCCACCCAATAGTGTTAGGAACCTCAGACACTGAATTTGCCAAAACTAGTATTTTTGTTTTTAAATATAATTTTCTTGATAGCTTTTGTTTTTATACCACCCAATTTTCCCAATCTATCTCTACTCTTCTCAGAGGGACATCCTAAAAGGAAGAATTTTCAAAAAATAGTTTTTAAAGAGAATCCAACAAACCTAACCAACATAGAGGGGAAAAAACCCAACACAATATGCTCTGCTTCATACTAATAGCAGAATCCTCACTTTTGCAAAGAATTTGGAGAAAAAATGGCCTCCTCATTTATCTTCTGATACACTGGTGATCTTTATCTTTGTAGCCAAACAATTATAATTCTATTTCAATCATTTTGTTCTTTTCATTTTCATTGTTGTAGTCAAGCAGTATAATTTTTTTCATTCTAATTATTTCATACTGTATCAGATCAGGTAAGTCTACCCAATGCTCCTCTGTATTCATCAAATTCATTGTTTCTAACTATGCAGTATTATTCCATTACATTCATCTAGCCATTCTCCAATTGATGAATAGCTTCTTTGTTTCCTAGTTCTGTTAGCACAAAGGTGCTATATCTTCAGAGTCTTTCCATCTGTGGTTTCTGATCTCTTTGAGGCATGTACCTAGCACTACAATCTCTAGGACAAAGGACATGGACATTCTAATCACTTTTCTTATATAATTCCAAATTGCCACCAGTCTTCTCATGGCAAGATGGTATTTATTGAGAGTTATAAAACTGACCAATCCTGATAAGCAGAGGGGTAATTTGAAAGATAATCGACTCTGACTGAACTGTGTTACAAAAATGACCCTCTCTGGACAACAACCATTCCCTTTTTGTGGCTCACATTAGCATAACCAAGTTATCTTAGAGCCATAAATGACTTCAAAAGGACAGAAGGAAAAGGAAATGATCTGGAATACCTTCTATTCTAATCAGTGAGGCAAGGTCCTGCCTCTCTGAGAGAGGAACTTTTGACCAGTGATAGAAAAAAGTAAGACTTCATTTGGAAAATACCAGAGAGAAAAATAAAGCAGAGTCCCTAAGTGGAACCAATCCTTTGAGAGGCTTAGATAAAATCCTCTTTGCTGCAAGATAAATAAAGTGACTGATTAATATTAGAATATTACAGTGGGCATATCATCTCTAAATGAATACTCTCCCCAACAATGATCACAACCAGTCCCTTCCTGCCCATCCTGTGAGGTTCTCATGCATGTCCTTCCATAAATTCATCACAAGTGGTCCATTCAAGTGCTGGGGGGGGGGGGAATAGATTGTGGGAGCAAGGAAATGTTTTTCTATCATTCTCTTAATGAAAAGAGATCAATGGAGCCCATAAATTGTGTATTGATCTTCTTCCAATCTTACCATGTGACCGGCACCTCTTCCTTTTCAATAATATATTTCTTTGATTATATCCTTACATCATTTTTCCTGTGTTATCCTTTGTTTAATAAATTACCTCCTGCTTAACATGCCCAATATATGCTGCTCTGATGCCCTCTGGACTGATGCTTAAATTCAGTTCTTTGAAGGCTAGAGTGGTCTATTTATAACCATGCCCCATTAGCAAAAGAGTTTTAAGACCTTCATTTCAAGAAATTTGGATTCCATTTTAAGAACCATGTAATTCTCAAAGAGAATGAACTCTGTTCTTCAATTGTGGGTACAACCAATTGTTCATATTGATGAAGGGGAAAGATGAAGGGAAATGTGAATGTAGAAATTGGGTGGAGGTGTGAATTGACCACCACCTACTCTTGAGATGTAAATTGACTAGAAATAGAGAATTATGACTGTAACAGAAATAATTGTAATCTTTAAGGCTGCTCATATTGGGTGGAGATCCCCATTCCTTGATGTACCATTCATTGTTTAATGTAAAATTTGTATTCTCATCTCCTTAGGCTTTACCCTCTACCTGATTCCTGGTCCAGTAAGAGAAAAGGAGTTCACCTTTTGCCCTCTGGATGACAGGTAAGCCATAAAAACCTGGGTTGGACTCTAGCTCAGGACCACAATCTTCTCTGACCACAGCCCAGCCAATGCTGCTTGGCTGTTTTTTTTTTTATCTCTCCCTCTCTCTCTCTCTCTACCTATCCCTTCCTATGTGTTATAACTTCTTTTAATAAATTTTTGTTTTATTTCCACCCTTGCTTTCCCGAGTCTGAATATTGATTCCTCAAAGGCAGAACCAAACTGAAGTAGCCAGTAGCAATGATATGAGGAATAGATTTTGTAGATTGTTCATCAAATTGTATATTATAATTCAAATAATTATTGGTTTTGAAAAGGCAAAGTTACACATTAGTGTGACTAAACATTCTCAGCTTAAAGTAATAAGCAGTTAAAACTATTGAGTACTGTAGTATATCCCAACCCTTTAGGAATGGTAATCCTGTCCCCAGTCCTTGAGTAATACACATAAAGATTTCTATTTTGTTGAGATAAGTGCCAAATTAGGGTTGTATAAACCACACTAAAGATTTGGAAAGTAGCTTCAGTGACCAAGAAGCCTAAGAGAGAAGGTGAAAATTCTACCTACCAAAAACAACATTGCCTTTGGGGGAGAAAGGGGTGTCCTAATTGAGCACCAAATGAGAATCTTCACAGCTCCTAGAAGGCCCTAGTTAGAATGACTTGAGAATACAACAATTTATCTTTGAATCATTTGGCTCCTTTTCCCCCTTCAATAGCAGCAGTGAATGTGTTATCCTTCCAGTTAAATGACAATTATTTGGAAGAGAGAAGAGAAAATAATCATATGGTTTTATATGGAGATACTATTGCAGAAGAGACTTATTCCTGGATGGTAGTCAATATTACAAAAAATAATGAATCCTTAGGAATCCACCTTAGGTAGAAAATCCATCTAAGAAGTGAAAAATGGTTTTGTCAGGAGACTTCCTGGCCTATTTGTTAATCACAGATCAAAGCTTTAGATTAAATTTTAAGGGTAAAGAGAAAAACAATCTGATAAAATTTTCAAGCTAAATATCATGAAAGATAATTCGAGTCATGTTGGGAAAGGTGCACCCATTAATATTCAACATGAAGTTGATTCATAGACTAAAGAATTGGGAATAATATTTATGACTCAGGCTATAGAATAATGCTTAGATTATATAAATAATAAAACAAATGAGTAATAATACAAGAAAATACTAGAATACCTTTGTCTTCCTCTCTTTCTCTCTCTCTCTCTCTCTCTCTCCCTCTCTCTCTCGCACACACACACACACACAGAGATCATTTATGTTAGGTGAAATAATGTTACTGGGGCAGTTAGAATTATAGAAACAATGTCATAAATGAGCAATTGGCCAAGGCTACATTAGGATATTGTGACTTTTTAGTTAGATTTAGCTAGGTTGTTACTATAAACTAAAATTAGTCAGGACATCCTCACTTGAGGACATATTAAAGGAACATGACAGATACTACCAATAATGTGACCTTGGGTAAGTAAAATAGCCTCTTGAGGCCTATATATTATCATGTAAAATAAATAGCTTGAACTACCTGAAAAGTTCCTATGATTTTATGGTTTTCTATTTTTTTGAAAAAATTTATGCTTCTTTACAAATTTATTTTCATAGATTCATTTTCTATGTGACTACCCTCAAAATCTTTTCTCTCTCTATGCAAAAATTTTCAAGACAAGACATTATGTACAGGATTGGTACCATATAAAGACAGGGACATTAATTGGCCCATAAGAAAATTAAACCTGTGATCTTGACCTTGGCATTTAAATCAACCAGTCAACAACTAATCGACTCTTACAGAATGATATATCTCCATATTCCAATATCCCTTCCTTTGGATAAACAAGTTGGCAATGAACACAGGAAACTTTAATCAGTTTCAATATGTATAATGGTATAAGAAAACTGAAATAAATGCATTCATTACATAGGATGTCCTCATTATATTCTCACACTTGAGAAACTACAAGGTTTTGAATGTCCTTTGATAGGGAAAGGGCCATTAACTTCCTCTTTTATCATGATAATATACTAAAGTGACATGAACAAAGTAGTCTACTCCTTAAAATATCCAAGTTTTGCCTAAGGCCAAAAAGATTTAATCTGCTCACATTACAAATGAGACTAAATAAATCCATGGCTGGAGCCCTGCTCTTATACACACTTACACACACACACACACACACACACACACACACACACACACACGCGCCCCAACACAGGTCCATAACTCAGAACTCTTCTTTTTCCTCACGTTTCAAAAGAATTTTTGTCACTTTTCATCTTTACTTCATCTTTTGAAGCTCTCACTTGTAAATTATTGTGTAAAATGTTGATCACAAAATAAATTGATTTCACAAGTAATCAACCAAACCTCTCTGCTGTGGGGCCTCAAAAACAAAGCTGGAGCCTCAAAGGCCAGGGCTGTTGAGGGAAGATGGAAAGAGATAAAAAATGCCATCAAATAACTAGGTAAAGTGTAGGTGGAACAGTGGGTAATGTATTAGATTTGAAGTCATAAGACCTTGAATTTGAATTCTTCTTTAAAATAATGTTTGTTATTTTCAGGAACAAAAGGGGACTAGTGTGATATTCTAGAAATACTCTAGTGAACCTGGTTTTATAGAAATAGCAAACATCCAGGGTTCTTCACCAGTTGAATGTCAGCTCAGAGGGTAGGTCTTATTTCATTTTTATTTTTTTCTATTCTCAGCTCTAAAAGTTACAGGCAGCATAATAGGAGAACTGATCTCAAAGTAATAAGGTCTGGGTTTAAGGTCCACTTCAGCACCACATTGGTTATGAATTTAGGTAAAGTAACCACCCAGTGCCCTCAGGTTACTTTCTAAGACAGTTGCTGACCTCACTAGTAGAAAGAGATCCCTTACTGGGATCTATATTATACTGAAGACATCACACGTCTAAACCACCCCACCACCACCTTCACAAAAGCCCTTGATGTTTGAGTTTAATTTTTTGCTCTTCCATATTCAGGGTTCCTAAATAGTCAATATTCTAGGTTGCCTGTTGATACAGAACTTTGAATATCATGATACACATGCATCAACTAATAGTTCCTAAGTTGTTATGGAAGCTTGTTAAGCTAAGTGCCCCCCTCACTCATTGCGCACATACTCTCTTGGGTTGTTACATTGCTACTGGAAGCATTCAAGTTTAAAAGCATGTAGGGGTCATTGCTAGAGACATACAATGAGAAGACCTACAACATTGGTTCTCTACATTGTCTCCTAAGTAGTCCACTTCAGTTATTCTCTCATCTATTTCCCTAAGCAGAGGAAGTAGGACCTTCTATTCACTGTGTAATTGTTGGTACCTTTATTAAAATTGAGAAACAACATGGGTATGATGGCTAGAAAGTTAGTCAAAACATGCTTGACATATTTTAGGATTTTATTCCTTTCATGGTTATTTTCCAGCAATAAAGAATATTAAGCAGAAACACAACTTAACAAGATAGCTTGGCAGAATGGATAAAGAATCTGTCTCAAAATCAGAAAGACCTGGGTCAAGTCCCAGTTCTGATTGCACATATATCCTGGCTGTATGATCCAGGGGCAATCATGTAATATGTCACTACTCACAGACTACTTTCCAAGTTTCACATAATTTGCCACTTGCAGTGGTAGGAGTTCCCTCACCTGGGAGATACCTACACCAATCAAATCATAGGTCAAGTACCTATTCCCTGTCTCTTTGTTGAAATAAAATTCAGTCATTTTGCAACTCCTCTCCCTTTAAGATAGTTCCCAGCTGGTGAGGGTATGCATATATCAGAGTAGGATTTTTTTTGTTTTGCCTTGTGTATCCATCCCCGTTCCCTGTTAAAAAAAAAAAAAAGGTACCAATTTCTATTAAGAGCAGAAAGATCTTGTACTCTGAACATCTGGAGCTCAGGGTGTCCTTCCTGGCCCTCTCCAGTGTTAAAAGTTCTGCTTGCTTGTTAAAGCTTTCCAATGCCATCTGCTCCCCAAATGAAGCCTTTTATAGCATGAACAGATTCACCACAGGGAGCAGCACAGTTCAGGTTTTTTATTGTTCCTTTTGCTCTCAAAATGCTATTCTATTGGGCAAAATGCATAAATGCTGGGGGGGGGTGATGACTTCTGGAACTCTAGAGAAGGAAGACCACAGAAATATTGGGGGTTCCCAAGGATATACACTTCTAAAAAATTAGGATGCTGCCAAAGAAGCCTTTGGCCTCTTTTCCTTGGGTAATTATGGTGGCACTGAGTTGATGCCCAAACATGGCTTGATGTCTCATCTTTCTACTGTGCTTCCACCTACATAAGAATGTACCCAGGGAAAGAACAAGAAATGATGAGACCATAATGTCAAAACCATTCTAATTCTAAACTTATCTAAAACACATCAGTCAAGCTTACTTCCCATTACCAGAGAAGGATCTTACCCAAAGACAAAACAAACAATTAATATACACAAGGTTCTCAGTAACTAAAATTGTGGATCCCACGGACCTTAAGAGTTAAAAAGAATTAATGGAGAGAACAGAAAGTAATAGATTGGGGACAGCTAGGTGGCATAGTGGATAAAGCACCGGCCTTGGAGTCAGGAGTACCTGGGTTCAAATCTGGCCTCAGACACTTAATAATTACCTAGCTGTGTGGCCTTGGGCAAGCCATTTAACCCCATCTGCCTTGCCAAAAAAACCTAAAAAAAAAAGTAATAGATCATCAAACCATGCTTTTAGTATTTGAATGAGAAATCTGTTAAATAGTGGTCATGACCTTGGACAATTAAATTTTCTACTGACATCTCACTGGCTCAATTATTAAATTTGGCTAAATAAAGATATTTGGGACTTGGAAGAAAGAATAAACTGGGATTTATCTTGCATTAAATCTCATGGAGTTTATCATATGATATAATCATAAAATTTAGATTGAAGGAACCTTAGTGATCATCTCATACAATACTCTTAGTTTTATGGAAACATCTAGCAACAAAAAGATCTCTTTAATTGGTTAGAGTCATGAAGCTAGCCAGTGGCAGAATGGGTCAAGTGTCTAGTACTCTTGACTCCCTTCTCCATTTTTCCCCACTGGCTCACATAGCTCTCTAATAGCAGTATGCCATACAGGATAACTTACTGGCTGCAGGGTCAAGAAAACCTGGGTTCCATTTTCACCTCAAACACTCATTAGCTTTGTGACCTTGTAACCAGACCTGTTTCCTCAACAGTAACTTTGTAGGTTAGAGTAAGCAGCCTCTCAGATCTCTTCTAGCTCTTAAGATCCCAAGATCTCTTTCTTCAGTATGTTGGACAGTACCAGGCAAGACAAGCCTTTAAACATGGCACCATACCAAAGTACTACTATGTGTTCTTTGTATACCTTCATCACAAATTCACCAATTTTAGAAGGAAAGGGACAAATGGAAGTTCCATTCCATTGTACTTTGTGCCAGCTCTCATAACATTCTCTAGTGAGGGAGTGTGCCCAAAATCTAGAAGTGGCTAAAACATCAGCAGTTGCCTTCCTTCATAAAAGTTACCCTTATTCCCCATAATTCTTCCCTCCATGCAAATTGCAGGTCCCCTTTAATGCCAAACCCCAATATCCAAAGGTCATTTCCAAGTCTGATATCAGCAGTGGCTTATTCTAGGAATTTTTCCAAACTTATTAACACAGCTACATCAAAGGAAGGCACAAGCCACCCTTCTTTTATTTCATCTAAATTCTTACAAAGGTGGATAGTTCAGCATTCTTTGAAAATCTAGTAGAACTTAGAAACATCAGGGAAAAAAACCACACAGCAAAATCACGTCTCCTTCATTAGGATGTAAGCACCTTAAAGATAAGAACTGTTTGTTTTATATTCCCCCAAAGCCACCACAGTACCTGGTACATGGTAGATGTTTAGTAATTACTTGTTGAACAATTACAATAAGTAAAATCAATATTACTTATTAATTTGTTTTCAAGATATTCTAGGTAGAAAGTCTTCTATGAATACAAGTTGACACTCGCTGCCATTTCTAGTAGGGAGTTTCCTAGACCACTGAGAAAGTTAAGCGACTTGCCCAGGATCAAATAATCTCTGTGACAGAGGTGAGACTGGAACCTAGAATTCCTGTGTTCCAGGATATCCATTATAATGTGCTGTCACTAAGCAATGGAATTTAAAAAAACATTTATATATAATGTGTATTGAAAACTATTCCAAAATCATCAGTTTTCAATACAATCTTATATATTTTATTGCACACATTTCTAAAGAAGGGTCTACAGTTTTCATCAAGTTGCCAAAAGTGGTCTATGTCAGAAAAAAAAAATTAAGAAACCCTGCTCATAATATGTGAAAGCTATATAAATAAGCAAAAGATATTGGGGTACTGTGTCCCATCTTTCCTCCCTTTTATCCAGAATGCCACCCTCTCTACTATGCAACTATCATTTCAAGCAGTTGACTAGGTTATAAGGTTCTAACAATTCCCTGGAGCCCTGTCCTCAGAGTAACCCAGGATGTCTTTTTTCTCCAGTCTCTGTGAATTTCCTGGGCATATGTGATCTCTGTGGGCATCAAAAGAATGTCCCTGGGTCAAGAAACACAAGACTCCAAAAAGAACACACATGTAGCCCCTAGTCATTGCCTAAGCACCTTCCATTAAGGTTTGAAAGCAAGCAATATGCTCCAGGACCCCTCATTCTTTACAGAAAGCTGAATAATTTTTGAGAAGAGCACTCATCATATAAGCCTAATATCCTGCTGTTCCTTTCATAGTTACTGAGTGCAGGACATTTCTTTGGATACATGAATATTTCAAGGATGCATAATTTCACCCATGTAAGGACTTTCTCCACCAATGGGGCTATCAACTATAGAGGATGGTCGGTCTTTGTGGAAGCAATAATGATATAGTGGAAAGAGTAATGGAATAGGGATCAGGGACCTAAGTTAAAATCCTAGCTCTAGTGCTTACATTTTTGCAGTCCCCAAACCTCCCTGAATCTACAATTCCAGTCTTGAAAAATAAAGAGGACTGATCCTGATTGAAGAGGATTTGATTTCTCTCCCTTCCAATCTCAATCTCAATCAATCTCTCTCTCTCTCTCTCTCTCTCTCTCTCTCTCATAATCTTCATTTAAAATTATATGGGACCTCTGAGATTATGGACCCTTTTGGCAATCAGATGAAGCCTATGGGGCTCCTTTCAAAATAAAGTTTTTAAATGAATGAAACACAAAACACAGAAGATTATGAAAGAAATCAGTAATACAGAAAAATGGGGATAAAATATACATTTTGAAAAGTTTAGGCTTTCTAGATTAAGACCCTCTGATCTAGTCCAAAACTTAAAATTTTCCTTGAACAAAAGCAGAGGTAAGGGAGGGAGCTGGGAAATACCATAGGATGTGATTTTATTCTGAAGTTCTCAACAAATAAACATCCCTCTCTATCATCCTGTTCCCAGCTCCAACAGCCAGTTTAACATAAATACCAAAGACCCTAAACCCAATCTGAAAGCAACCAGTTTCCCTCCTGGAGAGAAGTGAAATGTCTTGACTCCTACAATACTGGCAGGAAAGCAAGATTCAGAAGATAAAGACAAAAGCCATTGAACAAACCTTCCATTCCTTTAACTCATTTGGAGGGTTATGTGGTAATTATGCCAACCAAGCAAAAGCAAAGTGTAAGTCAGTATGAACACCAGCCAGAGTTCAGTCCCTCTGGGAGATGTGGGCTTGCTGGGATCCACTCCCACAGTTGCACACACAAAGTAAAGGAAGCTCTAGGATATTATAAGAATTTCATATTTTCCTCTTTCATCTCCCAATAAAAATGACAAATGATGCCTCTGCAAAGACTGTGGGGTAACCTAGAAGAAAATCTAGATATCACATCCTAGCCATCACATTGTTTGAAAAGACAATGGCCAAGAGAAAAGCATAAATACATAAAATTTGGAGAAAATTTAGTTGAGAGAATGGGGAGGCAATGGCCCAGAGGATAGTTTGAGTGTGTCAGAAAGAGAAGTGTCCTCAGGAGAAAGACACTATGATATAGTGGTATGGTGCCAGTATGCATTAAGAAAAGGTTGACCCAGCAGTGAGAGGGAAAAAATGGCACAAGAATGGCAAAAGAGTAGGAGTTGTGGGATTGGAATCAGAGGAATAGAATTGAGCTCTGCTACTTATCACTTGGTGATCTTGACTGCATCACTTGACCTCTTTGGAACTCGGTTTTCTCATGTGTAAAATGAGAAAATTGGACAAGATGGCTTCTGAGGTGACTTCCAGTTATTATATTTATGAGGTTGTGGAAAACACCTTGTTATGGAGAAAGCATACACTTGTCCTTTTCAGGGTCCTTAGGATAAAAGTCTCAGTAGCCCTTGCTTAGGTATAGCTCTGATAGTAGGACTCAATGGGGACTCTAAGTTAGTTGCAAAGATCACAAACTTATTTTATACTCTACTCCATGCTGCCCCAGACAAATTCTCTGCCTTTCCTTTTGCAGGTTTGCCCCATAATTTAAAAAAAAAAAAGCTTTCAAGGCCATAGTGGAAGGCTGCAGAAATGTATGCCATGACCCTTTGACATGGTGGGAGGGTGAAAGAAAGAGTGGGGATGAATAAGGAGTGTGGGGGATGACAAGAGGGATTAATTATGAACATGGAACCACCCAAGAGATTCAAATGTCTAAAATTCTTCAAAGGAAATCAAGTACTTCCTACAAAATTTTAGAATCCAATATTTTCACATCAATGGAAAAAAATCAACTTCAAATCATTCAACCATGAAATATTATTAATAATCTCCACCAGTTTTATAGCATTTTAGGGGTTGGCAAGTATTTCATATGTATATATATGTATATATATATATATATATATGCATATATATATACATATATATATATATACTCATTGGATCATCACAATAATTATGCCCATTTTTCAGATGAGGAAACTTAATTTAGAGGTTAAATGACCCAGAGAGTCAAATTCTGAGGAAAGACTTGAATTTAGTTCTTTCTGAGTTCAGTATTTATTGAGGACTTCATGCAAGATTCAATTCAGTAAACATTTATTAAATGTCTACTATGTCCTAGACTTTGCATTAATCACTGGAGATGCAAATAAGAAAAAAAAGAAAGACAATTCCTCTGCTCAAGAAGCTTACAATCTAATGTAGAAAGATAAAATGAGACAGATAGTGTGGAGCAGTCAGAGACTCTGGGTTCAAATTCTGACCTTGCTACTTAATTACAGATATGTCTTTAGGCAAGTCACTTCTCCCTGGGTGTCAGTTTTTTGCATGTAAATGAAGAGAGATTGGATTTGACTACTTTAGAGGTTCCCTCTAGCCCCAATATTTATAACTTATTAAGAGATAAAAGAATTACGTCCATGGTAAAGACACAAATAGCTACAAGACAAGGAAGTCAATGAGTAAAGTCACACACAGGAAGAGGGTGAGAATTCAGAAAAGGTTGCTATTCCTTCCCAGTACCCAGAGGTGAGAACTTGTCAGTTCTGGCTTCCTAAGATAAAGGGGGAAGGGAGGTCCAAATAAATAACCAAAATTGTCACATTTTACACTAGAAAACTTAAAAATGTCCTTCTCCCACAAAACCAACCATCAAGTCAGAGTCAGAAAGACATTACCACTCTCCAAGGTCCTGATCCCACTTGCTTTTCTTTCTCTCTACCCTCTACATTCAAGTAACCCTAAAGTTCTCTCTTCACAGATGCAACCAGGATTTCAGTGGTAACTTCCCACCTTTTCCCTTCCATTTCAGTGCATCAGAGGATCAGAAACCTAAGGCTGGATGGGGCCTGAAAAGTCATCTAATCCAACCCCCTCATTTTACAGATGTGGAAACCTAGGTACTGAGATGTAAAATTTGTTTAAAGTCACAAAGTTAAGGTAGAGACATAACAAAGACCTTAGTCTTCTACATTCTAAGACTCGTCCCCTTTCCACAATACAACACTACCTCCCCAGAACATGTGTTTGGGGCAGCAAAAATTCCCTGTAATTAATTCAGGAATTAGATTTTTTAAATTCCCAGTGAAGAGCCATTTTGGATTTGTTTCACTAAAGAAACACAGCACCACAACCACGGCACTGCCCCATCCCAGCTCCAGAAGAAATGTTTTAGAAAGGTTCTTTTTCCTTTTTTAACTCTCAAAATCCCAAGATGCTTAATAGCACTCCTATAATTCCCAGACAATGTCTCATTCTCATGCTGTCAATATTTCAAGGATTCGTGATCTCTAAAGTATGAATACTCCTATGATTCATATCACAATCACTTTGTGTCTTATTTGATAACTTAATGAATTTTTGTAGTGTTGTTGTACTCCCCCAAATATATTATACCCTACTGGACAACCCCTGTCAGACCTAGCCTAGGACTTAGAAGACAGACAGACAATATCTTACCTGCCCATGTTTGAAGTTTTACCTGCTGGGTGGGATATGCCAAAGTTTTTCTCCATTGTTAGCTTCATGCCATCAGAAATTGGGAAAATTTGTTTTGCTTTGTTATAGCAAATTTGTCATAATTTTGTGGGCATCTCAATGGGAAGAGAGTACAAATTTGAAATTGATAATAAAGTAAAATTTAATAAGACTGATCAGAAGTTGGTACTTATATTCCTAGGAAAATGGGGAGGGGGAAGCAGAGAATATATCATAGGAAAATAGCAATCTTCCTTAGAATAAAAGATTTCTGCATTTAGTTATCTGAGTCCATATATTTTAAAACTACTCTCAGTCAAGGAGATCCAGTTACTAGTATTTGGGAATGGTCATAGCTTCTTTTAGGACCTGAGCTCCAAAATCAAGAAATCCAAATTTGAGTGGGGTTATAAGACTCACCTCTAAGGAAATGCATTAAATACAAACACAAACAAACATGAAGGAAAGGCTTACAATGCTTCCTTACCTTCATAGAGGATTCAAGGGTTTCACATGCAAAGTCAGCCAGCCACATGCTGAGCACTATGTCCCAGGCTCAAAGCTTCCCACTGAACCAGTGAAAGCAAGAATTCCAGACCAAATCCCTGGCTTTCCAATCTCCTCAAGATTTCCAGGCATCTAAGCTGATAGCTTAAATGCTTTACCTGACCTCACCTGAGCTTAAAACAAGACCAGAAAGCTTAGTTTTCAGTCACAGAGCAAGGAATTTTGTTATTACCATATTCTTGCTTTTTTGTCTACTCCCCATTAAGTAATTATTTCCTTTCCCCTTCTCCCCACATAAAATAAACAGATTTCAGATAAGGGGAATGTAAGAGAGAAGACAAACAAGGTGATTGTGAAGACTGGAGTTGAGGGTCAGAAGCCCTCAGGACTATTCACCTGCAGTGAGTGAAAGTGATTGACTTAGGGCAGAGACAGTTAATGAAGCACACCTCCTCACCAGGCAGAAAGGCACAGGGCTATAAAGGCAGAAGGCTGTAGAGGACAGTAAGAATTAGTCACTGTTTCAGATGTTTCTGATTATTTTTAATTGTTTTCATATCAAGGATGGGTTTAATTAAGACAGAAGGGAGGGAGAGACCAGTAGGAGCAATGATGCAAAATTAAAAACATCAATAATTCTTTAAAGGATGTTGTAAAGGAAAGTTTAAAAAAAAGAAAAGAAGCCCAGGAAATAAGATGAAGGGACAGTCAAAAGACCTGTGAACTCACTGGCAAAAGGAACGCCCAAGTGAGGCAATTCTTTCTAAAAAACAGGTAATTGTAGACTTAAAGTAACCTCAAACAGTGGTGTCAAATTCATATAGAAAAAGGGCCCCTCTCAACTATACATAAGGATCCCTGCTGGTCATATAAACAGCAAAGGAAACAGTAATTTCAGGAGTAATTTGGGAAGAGATGATGATATATGAGACAGATGAGGGAATAAGAAGACAACAATCATGGAATGTTTCCAAGAGAAGGAGAATCCTTTTAGAAATGCACCCTGACTGACTTCTAAGGACTACAAGTATCTTGGATACTCAAATACTGGGTATGTCCTAAAGTCTATTTATATGCATCTATAATTATATTGACAATATACCACTGCATATGATTTAGTTTTAAAATGTAATGTTATCTTTGTTTTATTGTATGTTGCTTATTTTGCTAAATATATTTTAATTTAGTATGACTCTGGAAGCATTTGAAAGTGTTGATGACAATATGTCTGACATAGTGATTTTTGTCCCTATGTGACATAGCTAATATGTTACAGGAAAGACTATCTTCTCATTAAATTTCTCGGAGAACTTCCAGGAGAAGAAATAAAATGTTAATTTTTAAGTTTCAATTTAGGGGACCATAGCACAGTCCAACCTAATAATAATAAAGTCCTTATTAACAAATGAGCCTAAGTCAGATTGGGGTCCCCCCCATAAAACAAATAATATCTGATCAGCTATGTCATTTCTCTGGAAAGTGGAAATACAAGAAATAAAAGCCTTCAGTTCAGTCTTTTGGATTTTTCATGACTCCATTTGGGGTTTTCTTGCAAAGTTATTAGAATGGTTTGTTACTTCCTTGTCCATCTTAATTTACAGATGAGGATACTGAGTGAAGTGATTTGTCCAGGGTGGTTCGTCCAGTAAGCATCTGAGGCTGCATTTGAACTCACGAAAATGAGTCTTCATCTCTCCAGGTCTCTATCCACTGCACCACCTAGCTGCCCTCTAAAAATATAAGCTTGATAAACTAGAAAAGGAAAGAAAGAAAAGAGCCTTTCTGCTTTCTACCCTCTGGGCTTTTGCTTACCCTATTCTTACCCAATGTATTTCCTTGACCCAAGATTCCCCATCCACTGGTTCCCATCTAAATCCTCCTGGGAATAGGTCAAGGTGGAATCTTTCATAGATTCTAACTTCATGTCTCTTGTACCTTTTAATTATAAATTATTTATTCACATTTTAATTTTAATTAATTTATTATTTTTAATTAATAACTTTAATCATTCATAAACCAAGTCATATGGCTTTATGATTATCCTTGTATTATCATCTTTCTTCATTATCCCAGATGATCTCTCCAAGTGGACTATGTGAGAACAGAGCTTACCTTATACTTCTTTGTGTCCCTCCAGAGTGCATGCCACAGACCTGCATGTAAACCAGGGTTCTATAGCTCACAGCAAACAGTTGACAAAGAGGAGAATGATTCATTGTAAAGGTGGGGGACTATGGGAAGGAAACCTACATATACTCTCAGGTGTGGTCAATATATTGGTTGATTTTACAAAATTGCTTTCTTTTTTCTCTTCATTTTAAACTTTTATTCTTAGGGATGATTCTCTGGGTGTGGGACGGGGAAGAGAGATACTTTGAAATGAATGTGATGTAACAAAAAGCATCAGCAATTTAAAAAAATTTAAAGGAGTAGAGATCAGTGAGAAACATATGTTAATGATGGACTTTATGAGGAACACTGTATGGATATCAGGAAGTACATGGTTAATGATCGATGCATGATAATTGATCACTTCATCCCAATACCTAGAGATGTCATTCTTATTGCTAATAATAGTAGTAGCTAACATTTAGATAGCGTTTACAAGTTTGTAAAGCACTTACAAAAATGATCTCATTTGATCCTCACAACAACTGGGAGGTGTTATTATTATCATTATTTTACAATTGAGGATATTGAGGAAAATCTAGGTTAAGTGATTTCCCTAGAATCATAAATCTAGGACATATATGTAACTGAAGTGGAATTCTGTTCCAAGTCTTCCTGATGACAGGTCCAGCATTTATTGCTTCAAATTCAAGTAACATTGAAAAGGCATCCGCTATGTGCAAAGTACCTCTCTGGATGCAGATTGATAAACAGAAAAGGAAATATAGAGCAATTTGGGGAGAGATGATGGGGAAAGGACAGAAGAGGGAAAGAGAAGGCAGCAATCATGGAATGTTTCCAAGAGGAGGAGAATCACTTCAGAATTACACCCTGACTACCTTCAAAGGACTTCAAGCATCTTGGACATTCAAACACAGGGCATGTCCTGAAGTCTATTTATATACACGCACAAGATGCCTTTAGGTCAGATGTGAATCAGGGGTATGCTGAAGCAGCTTGAACAGATTCTGAGAGCCAATTATGAAATTTTCAGTGTGAGCAATTACACCTTGGAAATTGGAATATGTTATAAATCAGGGTTTGTTTTATTGAATGTCTAGACTTAAGAAAGTGATGGAGAAAATATTAATTATACAGATTAAACTTAAAAGAGTGTTACAGATACAATTTTTTTCAGATAACTGATTGTTAAATATTTATCCATAGTATACCACTGCATATTTGCTTCCATGTCAACCTACACACACACTCTAAACACAGGTCATAATACAAAAATAAGCATGTGCTTCCTAGCACAGAGTCTGAAAGTTCTTCCCATTATTTGCATGAAAGACAGCAAGAGGTCTGATTTTTCTGCCTGAAGAAAAGTTCCTGTGATTCTGAACATGTTGTGAAGAGTCCTCATCAGCAGGCTCCTTCTTTTGCCTTGTGCTAATCGATGACATGCTAGTCAATATGTAAACAGCCTCCTAGGTAGCCAACTTTGGAATTAAGCATTTAAGTTCTCCAGGGACTAAAGGTCTGTTGAGATTCGTATCAATTTATAGGATGATTCCCAAACTGGAGAAGGCTAGGAAATTGGTCGTTTTAGTTTAGAAAAATGCGTCTCTTCTTTCCTCTAAAACAATTCCCTTAGACAGGAATGTACCACATAGAGTGATGGAGATACAGATGGTAGAACTTGAGCTGATCTTTTTCTTAGTTTAATATCTTTAGAGAAAGCTAAGCATAGATTCATACTATATAATATCCGGAAGCAGAGTTATAACTAAGTGAATCTACCAGACTTTTGTCCAAGGGTGCCAATGATAGAGGAGTGTGTGTTCTCCCTACCTAGAAGAACTCACTTCCTCAAGACTATGGCTATCCTTGTACCACATCTCCCAGGTTCTCCATTGGCCTATAGCATCCTATTATGCCAATGCCTCTGGTCCTCATTTTTATCATCTTCTCACTATAGCATCCCTAGCAGGGCCCACCTTGTCCTCCAGCCTAGAGAGAGAGAGAATGAAAATTGTACACTTTTCCTAACTGACCTAAACCCATGGGTGGCCCTGGGATTCTGTTCCAGAGGGAGGGCAGAGGGAAGAAATGGAGAGAGACAAAGGAAAGAAAGGGGAATGATGGAGGAGAGTGAGCGAATGTGTATGAGTTCACCCCAGGAACTTCATCTCTGGATGAAAGGGATAGAAGAAGTCATGTAAGCCATTCACCTAGCCCATTTTACTAGTTTTCCTCAATCCCCTAGAAATACAGTTCCAGCCTCCTTGATCCCACCTAAAGTCATATGTAATTTCTGCTTTCTTCCTCTTGCCAAACCCTCAGAACTGTATTAGAGTTCTGGACAGGGGCACTTATACATTCCTCTATATAACATGCTAGCTGGGTCCTATCTTTATTTACCCCACAATCCTTAAAGCAGATACTGTACCTCATTCTTCTAAATCAGAACTTCTTAACCTAGAGACCATGAAATATAGTGGTTTTTTTACTTGATAACTGAAATTCAATTTAATTTGTTTCTTTTGCTGTGTAAAAACCTAACTTCAGAAAGGGGTCCGTAGGGTTCAATGACTACCGAGAAGGGTCCATTACACACGAACCCTGTCCTAAATACAGTTGAGTGGGTAGTGGGAGTTTCTAGTACACACACCAAGAGGAAAGTAGAAGATATTTCAGATATTAAGCCCAATACCTTTATTTTACAAATAAGGAAACTGAAGCTAAGACAAGCCAAAGAAGGAAGTAATATTCATTGCACTAATATTCATTCCAGATCTGGTGCTCAGGCCACTACCCCAGAGGACAATCAACTATGCCTCAGATCCAGAAAAATCCCTTTGGTCAGTCTGTCTCTATCTTTCCAATTAAAGTAAACCATATCAGCCTGAACAAGCCCTGGAAAACTTCCTTTCACATCTTTTCATCCCAACTCTAATTCTATAGAAATAACATGGGTATCTTGAGAGGAGTATATGCTTTCAATTCACCCCTCTGTTGTCTTTAAATTTTCAATCACACTTAAATTATGATCCAGCATGTAAGAATATAACTAAACCCAAATAAAATATTGCAAGGACATGAAGTTTAATTCACCAGCCACAGAAATAGGACAAAACACAGAAAAATAAGTGTGATCCAGCTGAGAGAGCATCAAACCCTACAGGATGGGGTAAATCTGCCTTATCACTTTGAAAAAAAACTGTTTGTAACCTGTTCAACTGTTAATCATAACACAAATACAGGAGAATGGAATCATGTCTTATCTTGAATAGATTTTTCTCTATTACCTTCTTCTTCATAAGTTCATAAAAATTTGCCAAACCTGAAAATAGGAGGAAAAAAAATTCTGAAGTCCTGGCAAACACTAGTATTTACAATGCAAAGGGACATGGGAACCACTTCATTTCTTATTAGCTCCAATTGCAAGAAACCAGATATCTATATCTTCATCAGCAAATCATGTAAATCACACTCAGTTTTACCAGTATTTTTCACCATTTACCTGTGACATTCCAGGACTTTTTCCCCTAACAAGGGGAAGAAATAGTCATTTTAATGCTGTTTCATTACAGGATTTTAGATGATCAGAAAGGGAAAGTAATTGGAGTTCTAAATCAATTTTAGTAGAATGAATTTGATAAGGAGTTTAGAGACAGACAGACAGTAATCTACATACACAGAGATACATTCCCAAGAGGTAAACACATCCATTCACATACTTAGATAATATCACTTATTTAAAAAAAAAAAGAAGCAACGTGAAGTTCATTTCTCTCATGTTTAAGGAAGATTGCCATAAATTAAAATTGTAAATTAAAAATTCTTCCCCTCTGCCAACAGTCACATTAGTTAAAAAGATGGAATTTTTAAAAAAGTATCTAACATTAGTCCCAGTGCTGATAGGTCTCATTAACTGAAGACCAACATCACAAGAGACTTCCCTGAGAAGAAGCAGGTATAATAACTAGGCAAATGCATATTTCAAAATACCACTTCCATCAATAGAACTCTGTGGCACAAGGACTTTAAAATACACATCACACGTTATTCCTTATAATCAGAATGGGGAAATTGCTAGGGATCCCTAAGATAGAAGTCCTAGCACATAACAAATATTTGATAAATAGTTGTTGAATTCATTGGGTAGGAATTAAACAGAGCTAATGAGGAAGTGTCCTCTTCTCTTCCCAACCTCAGGCACCAGTATAATCCTCTTGCTTCCAGTTAGAAAGCCTATCCAATCTGATCACTTACCATGGAGAGCAGCTCCAGACCGAACCTCAACACCTCAACGGCTGCACTCCCAATTCTGTAGTGGCTGAAAGGAGGCAGACTCGTCACAAACCTGGAATGGGATGAGCAAGCTGCCTCTGGGCTTCACATCTCAGCAGTGGTGAAGCACCCTCCCAAATGACTGAATTAATAAATGATCACCCCCCTGGACAAAGCTGTGGGTGCTTAGCATATGGAAATTCCCACTGCCTGCACCAAAAGGGAAACGGTCAAGGCCAGTTTCTCAAGGGGAATAAGGCAGAAGCTCCCCAGGGAAAGTGCTCATACCAAATCTCTTGGAACAAGAGAGGGTCTTCAACCCATGATCAGAGTCACCATGTCTTCTCCACTATACCCTTATCAAGGATATGTAGAGGGTACTGAACATTTCATTCCACCATAATTCCCATTGAAATAGATTTTTTTCTGGAAGCTAACTAGATGCACGATTCAAATCTACCAACATTTATGGATACTATTTCCCCAACTAGACTGAGTTCCTTGAAGGCCAGGAATAAAATTAATTTAATTAACAAGCATTTGTTGAATGCCTATTATGTGTTTGACACTGCGAATATAAAATAAAACATTTTCAGCCCCCAGGGTCAGTAAATTCTAGGGAATGGTTGCTATTTGGAGCTCACTAGGTGTCTTAACACCATCCCTTGCAAACTACATGTTTAATTCATCTGTGCTGCTGACTTGGATTGAATTTAGACTTGGTGTTTGTATCAGAGGTAGACATAAAGTAATCCTAGAACTGCCCATGTGGAGTTTACCCAAGGTTACAATCACATTCTAAAACAGAAAAAAAAATTAAAAAACACAAATATGCAGACTGAACTGATTGATTCCAACTCTCATCTCCAGAGAGAAACTCAGGATAGGCATCAGATCTATTGATTGTTTTGAACCTATCTAGGTATTTTGATCTCCCACTAAAGTCGTTGGGTCATCAGTGTGAAAATGATTCTGTATTCTTAAGGGATATGCCAATGAAGGGTCTGTCCAACAAGCCTAGAAGCCTAAAGATGGATTTATGTCTTTTAAAAGAGCCCAGACTAGGTAGTTTTACAAAGGCTCATCAAAGGATCCAGTCCAATTGCTTCATTCTACAGATGACTTGTCCAAGGTCATCTACTAAGTGAAGGTAGACCCCTGATTCAAACCTAAATGTTCTTGTTTCCATGACAAGTTGACACACACACACACACACACACACACATACAAACAATACACACCAATGAAACCACTGTTGCATTTTAATTGTGACACCATTTGGGACTTTCTTGGCAAAGATACTGGAGTAATTTGTCATTTCCTTCTCTAACTCATTTGACAGATGAGGAAGCTGAGGTGAACAGGGTAAGTGACTTGCTAGGGTCACACTGCTAGTGTCTGAGAAGGGATTTGAACTCAGAAAGATGATTCTTCCTGATTCCAGGTCTAGTTTTTTGTACTCTGGTACTACCTAGACACCCAAAGAAATTATAAATATTTTCAATTCAACAAATATTGATTAAGCATATTTTACTGTGTGCCAAACACTATGATAAGAATTGCAGCTAAAGAGATAAAAATAAAATAACCTCTGCCTCTAATAAGCTTACTTTCTATGGAAAACATGTGTTTTCTAGAGCTGTATTTTCATTGGTAGAGGAAACACACTCTACCAAGTCACATCAGCACCTTCTCCTATGTCATCTTAGAGAATGATCTATAACACAGGAAGCTTGACTAGAATCACACAGTCAATATGTTACAGAGGCATAGCAGTATTCTGGCAAATGTTTAACAACTAGCTCTCTGGAAAAAAGTTCATAGGAAACATTTCTAAGTGTAACTGCTTTCTAACATTTTCTCCATCATTTTCTTGATAATTATCAAAACAATAGATCAGGAAGATCTAAATGATTGTACTGAACATTAGCAATTGGCTCTCCCCACCAGAAAGGCAAAACATAAACTCAATCATTCCAAGTCCAAAGCCATCTCTCTATCCATTCTGTCATACAGAATTTGTATGTAGACAAGTAAATTCCAAATATATTCCAAGTAATTCCAATTTACTAGGGGAGAAGAGTATTAACAATTGAGGAGTATTGATGATGACGTGTACAGAGATGTCAAACTCTCTGCCAGTCAGCCAAGAAAATGTAATAAAATAAATAAAAATGCAACATAGTATAGATAATGTGGTTTTCTAAGTCAACAAGTATCTGCAGCAATCCATTTTTATTTAAGTTTGATAGCACTGGTGTAAGATAGCACTTGGACTAAATAAACCTTAAAGTCAGCAAGGAATTCCAAGATGGAGATGAGAGAAAAGAAAGCATGTTGGGAACGGTGAACAGACTATACAAAAGCAAAGAGGTTTGGAGATGCAAGTTCTTAAAGAGAAAATGTCAAGGGTGCCAATTTATCTAAAGTGTAGAATGCATGAGGTGGAATCATTTGAAATCCATCTGGAAATCTAGGTTGGAATGATTCAAATAATTCTCAGAATGTCAGAACCGTGGAAGGGGTGAACCTAAGTACTTCAGAAGTCATATGATCCAGCCCTTCAGCATTTGGTAAGGAGGATATGAAGAGGAAGAACAGAGAGGAATAGAAGGAGGAGGAAGAAAGGAAGGAAAATGAGGAAGAAGAGGAGGAAAAGAGGAAGAGGAGGATGAGGAGGAAAAGGAGGAAATAGAGAGGAAACTGAGATCCAGAAATCTTGATAGAAAATTCAGAGCACTGTGTATTGACATGAAGATCACTCTTGTAGCCACTGGCTCCATTCCATTAAGAGATGCTTTTTCATGTATAAAGTTATATCTAATGTTTCATAGAATTGTGACATTTTAAAAACTATTTTAGCTATTAAAGAGTCTCCTTAGTCCAGTCCATTTTGTAGATGAGAAAACAGAGGCCCAGAGACATCCAGAGACTTATTCCAGCAGTTACTGGCAGAGTTCTTCTAAAATACAAATGAGCCAAGTCCCTGGATACTACTTTCCACCATTTCACACTCCATCTCCATTAGTGACATGATTGCGCCAGGATCATTGGACAACAAGGTCTCTTTCGGTTTTTAGAAGCTTGAATTGAAACATTCTACCTAGAAATCCGGCTTAAGAGGAGCTGCTTAATGTGTCTGTCATTTCTTTAGAAATAAATAAAAGCCAACTCTGAGCTTCTATGACTGGCGTGACTTAAGAAAACTCAGATTGACCAGTATATGCCTAAAGCTTCTCCTTCCTTAGGTATTCTGTAAATAATCAGGATTTAAAAGAAATGACAATGAATAAGGATTTTGGCCATTAATAACACCCACAGAAAGAGGAATGAGAAACAATAGTGTTGAATGTACAAAAGCAGTGGATTCAGAGGACCCGAGTTCAAATCTGAACTCAAACATTTATTCCCTGTGTGATTGTAGGCAAATACATCACTCACTATCTCTGTCCCTATATAAAATGAAGAGGTAGGATTGCCCTTTGAAATCCCGTCTGTTTCTCAGTCTCTGAAATGATGTTCCATTCTCTTTACACAGGAGAGTAGGGTCCTAGTTCTGTAGTTCAGGACAGTGCCACCCTCGGGTAACACAGAAAACATCCACAAGAAACTCTAATAAATTGATCTGTCTCCATTCTCTTTGTCAGTGTGACTAAAATAAGTTTTTCTGTATAATTGTTTTAGGTTGTGGGAGAATTAACCCAACTTTTGATGTCTTGGTAATATTGAACTCCCCACTGAGACAGCTCCTTCTACATTGCAGCTCAATGACTACTCTGTAGATTATAGTCTTGAAAGGGCTCTAAAAAGAGGTGAAGTGGTTTATCTAGGGCATCTCAACCAGTAAGTGTCAGATTAGGGGGGTCTATATCCAGGTCTTGTTATTGTTCAGCCATTTCAATCATATACAATTCTTTTCAATGTTTCCAACTCTTCATGACCCCATTTGGGGTTTTCTTGGCAGAGATACTGGAGTGGTTTGTCATTTCCTTCTCCAACTCATTTTATAGTTGAGGAAACTGAGGCAAATGGGATTAAGTAACTTGCTCGGGGTCACACAGCTAAGAAGGGTCTAAGGTCAGATTTGAACTCAGGAAAATGAGCCTTCTTGACTTCAGACTTGGCACTCTATCCCCTACAACACCTAGCTGCCCAAAGGCTAGAGATCCTCCTCTTCTTTCTCCTGCTCCTTTTCTCTTCCTCATCTTTCTTCTCCTCTTCCTCTTTTTTCTCCTCTTCTTCCTTCTCCTCATTTTCCTTCCTTTCTTCCTCAGACATTGTACTGGTCAATCTGAGTTTTCTTAAGTCATGACAGTCATAGAAGCTCAGAAATGACAGACATATTGAGCAGCTCTTCTTAAACTCATGCATGTGTCTCTATATATAGCTATATCTGTGCACATATATGAACATATATAATTTGTATAGACACATTGCATATGTCTATATAGTTATATTTATGTGTATTTATATAAACATATCTATACATACACATTTATGACTCAAAAGTCTGAACAAAGAATAACTCATTCAATCACCCAGATATTTCCAAATATATTTGATCTGGTAATAATGTTAACTAAACCAAAAAGTCAGTCAATTGATTAATTGTACATGACAGATGATAGAATTTAGGGTTGGTAGGAACTTCAAATGGTCAGTACATTATCTTTTCTTTTCTTCCAGAGGGAGAAAATGAGGCCAAGAAGGGTTTATGATTTGCTTAGATTCACTGTGGGAATCTAAGTGGCAGACAAGAATGAGGAAGAGGCCCTCTTATTCTTAACAATCCTCCCCTATTCTATGGGCTGCTGCCTATTTGCTGCAATGTAGACACAGTTGAGATAACAAGGAGGCAGAGATCAGTTGCACCTCTCGAACCTCAAAACTGTCTTTGGTCACACTGTTCTCCTTTCATTCATTGGTTTCTATATACAAATATTTTTTTTCATTGCACATCAAATGAAAATCAACCTGAGTTATGACTGGTAATGCTGTTTCACTTTACACCCTGAAACTTAATGACCCTTTAAAGCTTCTCTGGTAAAATTCCCCAAAGCATAAAAATGCCTGTGGAACAATTACTGGCTGTCCAGGCAGGACCAGAGCTCCCTGAGACCTTTGAATTCCTATTAAATGATGAATGCAAGCAATAAGAAATGGTAGTATTGGGATGAGGGGAGGAGGCAGAAGGAAGTAAAAGTTGCACAGAATCAAAAGAATTCCAGTTGTCAGCATTCCTCAAAAGCCTATGAGCTCCAGGTTGGGGTTATTATATAATGCCAAATATCACCCAAGCAGACTTTCTTAAGTTTCCCTTGAAATGCCTCATAAGTTGAATAGAGCACCTAAGGCAGCAAAATGATCAAATGTTTATAACTAGTTTCTTTTAAGGAAAAAAATTTTTTAAGACCCAGATTGTATTTTAAGGCAACACAATGAGCAAATGTTTGTAACTGGTTTCTTTTTTTAAAGATGCATATTATATAGGCAGTTAGATGATACAATAGAGCTCTGACTCTGCAGTCAGAAGAACCTGAGTTCTAATCCAGCCTCAGGCATTTAATGTTTACTTAGTTGTGTGACCTAGGGCAAGTCACTTCACCCCATTCCTTGCAAAAAAAAAATTAAATTAAAAAGATACAGATGTACTTTTTTATCTGATCATAACTTCCTCTATTAGCCTGTCCCCATTCATTGAGTGATTTTTTTTGCAAGGCAATGGGATGAAGTGATTTGCCCAAGGTCACACAGTTGAATTTGATCTCAGATCTTCCTGACTCCAGGGCCCGACTCAGTGATATTTTAATCCTATTTCCTCATTGTTTGAATCAGAGTATTAACTCAAAGATCTAGGGCCAGAAGGAACTTTAGAACACAACTACATCATTGCTATCATTTTACAGTTAAGGAAACTGAGGGTCCAAAAATTAAGTGACTTTACCAAGGTTATTCAGGCTATGTAATAATAAGAGGAGATGAACCTAGGTCTTCTGACTCCAGATGAAGGGTTCTGTCCTCTTCGATATATTGTGTCTAGGGGTGTAGAGGATGAGGAAGTTATTACATTTAAGGATATCAATTTTTTTTTAGGTTTTTGCAAGGCAAATGGAATTAAGTGGCTTGCCCAAGGCCACACAGCTAGGTAATGATTAAGTGTCTGAGACCAGATTTGAACCCAGGTACTCCTGACTCCAGGGCAGGTGCTTTATCCACTATGCCACCTAGCCACCCAGGATATCACTTTCAAAGCAAAATGGCTTTTTTTCCCCAAGTAGATTTTCATCACATAGAAACAAGGAGGATGAAACAGCAGAAGATAGGTATTCACTCAAGTTAACCCACTCTTTCCCAAAAATGAGAGTTCTAAAGGAAAGCTTCCCAATATTTTATGATAATGTATAGTGGCAAACCACATTTGAGATTCAAAGACTAGGAAAGGGAAGCTCCTTAAATGCTCATCCTTGGGCATCACTTTACCACGGAGAATCACCCTCCCCCAGTAACTAAGGATACAAAATAAATTCTAGGGACAGTAAATGGAGTCTCTGGTCCTTTCAGGTTAAATACCTGAATGCCAGTGGTTCAGAAAGAACCTGATATTCTGTTTGTTGCTGAGCATCACATCACATGGCAGAGAAATTGATTTTTGTATTCTAGCTATGGTCATGACAAAGAATACCCAACATATCTTGCATCTGAATTAAAGAGTAAAATAACAGGAATGGAAGAGTGGCTTTTTTCTCAATGAAACATCAGGTTTTCAGAAAATATGCAGATCAGGATTGCTCTCCAATCTAGATAGTAAGATACAAAAGCTGCAGGCAAGTCAGCAGTGGAACAAACAACTCTATTGTCATATACTTGGTCTTCTGCAGTTAACTCCAAGACACCTGTATTTAACAACCCTTATTTTAATAATGCTACCTATTCAAGAATTCTCAAGACATCATCAATCAAGAAACCAACCCACATGCATGTATAAAGTAACTGATATGTGACAGTCACTGTACAAGATGCTGGGAATACTAAGGCAAAAAAGAAACCAAACCTGACATCAACAAGCTTACATTCTATCTGAGGACAAAAATCTGTGTGTAAATACATTATGGGGGGACAGTGGGGTTTGCCTGAGTACATACACACACACACACATACACACACACACATCCCAAGGTCATTGAGGTGAAGAACACTCTAGCAACTGTGGGCAAGATGAAAGCAGACTTTTTAAAAACTCTGAGAGAGGAAATGAAACAGAAGGCTCCCAAACTTCAGGAATAATTGACCTGATCCTAATCCCTTGAGAGTAGAAGGATGCCATCACCTCATAACCCACCATCTCGGAACTGGCAGCTTATGAATCTCTTAAGCCCCATTACCCATCCAGTAGAGTAGAAGACAAGTTAAATGAATAGCAAAGAATCCATTTTATGTACTTTTATTTCTATGCCCTGAAACTCATCCCCTTGTTTTGATTTTCATCTATTCTCACCTAGGCTGTTACAATGGTTTGCTAAAAGATTTTCCTTCTCTGCTCTCCAAGCTATGCTTAATTTTCTACTGGACCCAACCACCACTCTTAGTCACACTTCCAGTCTCTCCCCATTGTCTATTAAATGAAATAAAAACTTCTGATTCTGGCATTTGATCACTCACTGATCCATCTTCAACCTACCCATCTGCTTTTCTTTCATAAAATAATAAAGATTATCTTCTTTTCTTTTCTAAATTTTGCTTATTTTATTCTGAACTTAAGAAACAAAACAAGCAATTTCATGTCATAGAAGAATAGAAAAAAGATGATTGTACATAAAACTACAAATCTGCTATATACAACTTGTGAATCCTTTTAAATATATAATAAATTTATCATAATTTCTTTTCTCCCCCTCCTCTTTCTCCCAGCCTCACCTTAGAGATGGCTATTATTAGACACAAAAATACATATATGTATATATATATATATATGCTCTATATTTATGAACTCATTCTATACATAGTTCTCTTTATCAATTCTTTCCCTTTCTTGGATTCTATACTGCCTAGAATGAATTCTCCCACTCTTACGTGAAGTCTCTCCTCCATAAAAACCTTCCCTTAATCCTCCTCTTTCCTACATGAAAATTATTTCTCTTCAAAAATCTCACAGGACTTCTACAGGACCTTTCCTTTATGCTGGTCTCATTCTCCTTTGCATCACAATTATTTATGTGGATCATTTCCACCCATTGGATGGCAAAGTACTTGAGATCAGAGACTGTATCTTTTCTTTCTCTCCCCATTGCCTTTTACTTGGTGGGTGCTTAATAATTACTTGTTCAACACAGTAACTGAGTTGAATGATACAAGACAGTAGACCGAATCACAATTAACTCCACTAAATTATGTGGGGTTTTCTCTTTGTGCTAAAGGTATTCCAAGCAAGGGAAGTTTAGGAACAGTTCAAGCAGTTGGGGAAGGTGGGTTCATGGAAGAACTCAAACTCTCAAAGAAGAGGACCAAGAAATTGGAAGAACTTCAGAAAGAAGACAAAGGGAGGAGCAAATTCAGAGTGAGACTGATTTTCTTGGTGGAGAAATGGGAAATGAGATGGGTGAAGAATGTGGTTCCATCACTGAAAGGTACAAGACTTGAAACAACACTGGATACTTTCCTCACCTAATATTATCTTCAGGAGTAATCAGATATAAATTAATTTGAGGCTTGAGGCAGGAAAACATCCCACTATGGTAGCACCAGTGTTCTTGGGTTCAAATTGCATCTCCAACACTTAATATTTGACAATGGACAAACAACTCCTTTAGTTCTCATCTATAAAACCTGATTAATATTATATCATTAATACCTACCTCCCAAGGTTTTTATAAAGCTTACATAAAAAATGTCAATGATAATGATAGCTATTATGTGTTTTTCTGTACTAGACTTGTGATTTCAACAATGTAGTCAACATTTATAAATAAACAGCATTTATTCAATGTTCAATATATGCCAGGTACTGTGATAAGTGCTAGGGAAATAAAGAAAAGAAAAGCCAATTTGTGCCCTTGAGGAGCTCACAGTGCAGAAACTTCCTCCACCAATGCAAACATCATCTGCTTTGTCATTAGTCTTAGAGAACTAGCTGAGACACTGGTAAACTAAGCAATTTGTCCAGAATCAGAAAGTCAGTATTGATCACAGGCAGGAATTGAACTTGGAGTTAACCCCAAGCCAGTTCTCTATCCAATATACCATCATCTTCTTCATCATCATCATCATCATCATCATCACTTCCTTAAGGTCTATAAATGTTTTTAGGAAATTAGAGGAGGCAGTATGAGAGATAGCACCTATGATGATTTGCCACTAACTACAAGCAAAAAAAGAGGAGAAAGAGGAGAAAGAGAACAAACAGATTTTATTGAAGGGGATGCTTATTGAAAAGTGGGACAAGAAAATATGGGGAGAATTCTGGGGAAAGGAAGGGGAGGAAGGAGAAATATAGGGAAACCCTAGGAGGATAGAAATTTGACATTCAAAAAAGAAATGAGACAGCAAGCAAGCCTCTTATCCTGGCAGGGTCAAGATGGATCCCATCCCCATCTCCTCTGCATAAGGAAGCAGCAGCCAGAAGTTGGAGATCTTAGGGAATTTCCCCAGCCCAGCATTTCCTAAGCAAAGAGATCTGTTGGTGAAGGAACTCACTCCAGGCTGGGCTGCTGAGCAGCTCCAGCACCCCAGGGTCTCAACCAGGCTCAGCAAAGTTCACTGTCCTGATGCCCAGGCTGAGTCCCTGGAGGCCACCACTCTGCCAATGCACCTGTGCCCTCTAGTGCCAGGCTACTGCAATGGCTGGCATGCTGCTGCAGAGGTTTCTCAGGGTCCCAGCTCTCTCAGACATCCATTCCATTCTGCTGCTGCTGCTTCTTCTGCTCTCCACTAGCCTTACCCTATGTCCTTCCCTCCTCCTATTTCTAGTTCCTTAGATGGCAGGGGAAGGAAGTCACCAGGGAGAGGGTCTCCTCACTCTGTGCACCTAAAAAACCCACCTGCCACTGATGCTTCCAAGAAAAAAAACATTTTGTCTCTCTCTAAACAAACATCTAGTTCCAAGCAGTAGGTAGAAATCAAAGTTCACAGGAATTTGTCCCTTGTAAAGGATCAAAAGTAGGAAGGGAGAGAGATATATACAGCCTCCTCCCACAAAAAAAAAGATCCTTTGCTTTTTGTTAGAGAGCAACAGTCATATTTTAGTTGGAAAGCAGACAGTGCATGAAAGATTACTCTTTGCTTAATGTTCATATTAATGAGAATGAGCCCAGGCTGTGAATTCATTCAAATTTTTTAAAAAATCTATTGGGTAAATATTGCACAGGCTCCAAGGGAGAGTAACCTAACAAGTCCCAATCCTTTTTCCAGATCCTCCAAGGTCGATTGAATCAACTCATCAACAAATGTTTACAGTGCTTACAAAGATATAAGGCATTTTGCTAGATTCCCCTCTCCAACTCTCTTTAGCAAATAAGTAATACAACTGAATTTCAAATGACAAAGATTCAATTATTAACTACTTGTAGCCTTGGTGAAACCAACTCTAACCAGGTCATTTAACTGATTGAGGGTCTTTAAACAATTAGAGGGTTAGAATAAACCTGAATACATCCTCTACTTCCAGAATGATAGATGTCTCCACACTTCCTTTAAAAATGTCTTCAGAAGAGTCAGACTCTGACATACTGAAAAGGACACTAAATTTGGAATCAGAGGACCTGGATGATAAGTCTAGCTCTCTTACTAAGGTACCCATGGGACCTTAGGAAATTTATTTCATTACCTCTAAAATGGTTGGATTAGATGATCCCTCAAGTCTCTTCCACCTCTATATTCTATAAGCCAAGAGCTTAAATTATAAAATACTACAAGAGAAGGCATCTTGTAAGGGGTGGGGAAAGGGAGGCAGAGAATACTATCTCTGTTTTACATATCAGAAGCAGTGTGTAGTTTTCTTATACTTCAGTAGGTCCCAAAATCCTAACTCCAGTGTCATCCTGGTATGGAGATGACCCTAGACCCTTGAAGGCTGTACCAAATAACTACAAGCTTAAGCAACTCCAACTAACTAGAAAGGCTTCAAGTATGGATCCACACTGTTGGACTCCTTAGCTGTAGACTGAAAGTCAGCCTGGATAAATGAAGAGTGGCCCATGCCCAGGTTTACCAGAGACTATTTGAGGCACAGAAATTATTAAGGAGTCTTTAAAGGATCCTGAATCTTGAGCTTGCAGAGATTTCAGAGGGCAACTAATCCAATCTCCTTCTTTTAAAGATGAGGAGCCTGAAGCCCCAAAGGTTGAGATTTGCCCAAGATCCGACAGGAGTAGAATTTGAACTCAAGTGCCATGATTCAAATTTAGCAGCCACATTCAGCATTAAGTTCACATCTCTATTAAATCACAGATGGTGGTGATAATCATTAAGGTGGGGAGGGGGCTCTTATTCAGATGAAATCACAGATCCTTTCAGATTCAGGTTATACAAGGTCCCTCAAACATTTGTTTTTTATTCTAGCATCCATATTAAGACATGGATTATATATTTGAGTTGATATTTATATATTTATATTTTGTATTCATATATTATATATTTATATTTCACCAATCCCACAAGTACCACCTAAGGCTTTGCTAGGTATTGAGTGTTAGCCAAAGAAAAAGTAAAAAATAAAAAAAAAAAGGTAAAATAAAGAGATGAAGAAAATAAAAGTAAAAAATGAGAGATAATGGATCTGAGACATTCCCTTAGATATGTATTTGCTTTGTATTATCTCATATAAAGCTCTTGAATATATGGCCACACTCATGCACAAATTAGGAAACAATGAATTCAAGGCACTAATGCCATTTATTAGGAATGGGGAAATAAACCAACAATGAGTCCTTGGAGATCAACTAAAAGGAATGAAAATCATGGTTCATTCTATAAGTTTTTGAGGAAAGAAAAGCAAAATGTAAATACTATCATTTTGAATGGTAATTGTTAAGTTTTAATAAATATCATCATATTTATCTTGAACCATGTAACATTATGTGTTAAGATCCTAAAAGGCTTTTTAACTGATCTTAGAATTCCTTAGATGTGATAATTATTATTAGCTGCCTTGAGATTTTGTGTGTTAATGTGCTAACTATGGTTGCCAAGGAAAATACCAACTTAAGATACTGCCACAATCTAAAGGCATTTCTACTTGTTTATTTAATATTAACACGAATAATAAAAAAGCTGAATATATAGCAAACTTAGCACTTTTCTCACTTGAAATGACTTCAGTTGTTTAGCTCTTCAGTAGGCACTTGTTTAAGAAAGAGTCTTTCCCAGCTTCACTTCAGGCAGAGAGAAACTCAGAATTCTACCAGTGAGATCTTCCTGTTTCTTTGCCTTAGGCTCAGAAAACTTCCTCAAATTTCTGCTGGGATTGCAGAATGGAGATTGTTCTCACCTGGAGTACACTAGTCTGGATGAAATATAGTCAAACTTGTTTTGTTTATGTGAATAGATGTAAATGTGTTCATTGTTAGAGCTTTCTGGTATATGCTAGTATATGACAAGAGGTTGGCATAGCTATGTCCAGTCATAGAGTCCACCTTATTAAATTATTAAGATTGATGACAGGAGTCATGAAGGTGAGAATGAAGAATCCTTCATTGTCCTGTAGTCTTCTGATGATTTTCAAAGTCACATGTCTTTAAAAAAAAGTTGTAGATACATTGAAACAATTAATTATAATAATGATAATAATAAATTACAATAATAGTTGAGCCCCAGGCAAATTTAAGTTGAGAAGAAATAATTTCCCCTACTTGGGTAACCCAAGTCCAACACCTAAAAATCCATGAATGATCAAAAATCGTGGTTTCCTACTCAATACTTCAAAAGTCCTCTGATATTGTCACTGTAGATATTTCTGGAATAAACTGGTATATAGTCTTCCAGTACAACTGTGGCTGCAAAAGGCATCACCTTATTGCTAATTTGATGATAAGCCTATTTGAATGGAACTAAATGTACCCTTAGATAACAGACACATAATCTACACATAATGCACCCATTCATTAAGACTTGAGGGCTTTGTGGCACCTGTCCCAGATTTATTTCCCAATGGCATAAACTTTAAGGATCAAGAATTAGTCCTACACCATGATCATGTATTTAAAACCCAAAGAGACTCAGAACAGCAAGTCCAAACTCCTTCATTCTATTGATTTGAAACCTTAAACCCAAAGAGCTGAAATTTTTAGTCCAAAGTCTGCAGGTAGTAAGTGGCATAATCAGGATTTGAACCTACTCTTTCCACTGTTGCATCCATGAATCATCACAGTAAAAATTTAGTTGTTTCCTACTCCAAAAAAAAAAAGAGAAAACTCACTACAAAGCAAAAGAAACTTTAAATGAGTTGATAACTTTTTCCTATAGAAAACTATTTACAACAACAACAATGCTTCCTCAAGACAAGACAATGACACAACATTGCTAATGATCACCTAGATAAAGGGAGAAGCCTGTTTATTTCTTTCTAACCTTAAAAGAAAGCCAACCCACAATCCCCAAACTAACTATTTTTATGGAAGGAATATTTAGAAGCTCCAACAGAAGTGGTTGCTTCATGCTGTGAAACTTACTGGACCCCATCTGTGCCTGTTCCTTGTAAAGTATTCTGGAAATATGCCTGGAAGAACAGAAAAAAAGTGACTGATCATTTACAGAATAGTTACAGGTGTCATAATCCTGGTTTCCTCCAAAATGCAACAGAAGAGTAATTATTTAATTATGATTTGTCCCTACACCTTTTTCTTCTGGGTCCTTGATAACTACTTAAGTCAACGTACATGAAAAGTTACTCACACATACAAACAAAAATCCCTTTTAAATAGCAAAAACTGTGGAATTTAAGTATTTGGTTCTAATATTGATTATTCTGTCACTTGTATCATTGTTACAAATCTTTGGTTAAGGATAATGGTGAGAAGACATCTTGATCAACCTAACAGAGGTAATTAGTTAATTTAGAAGTTCTTTGTGAGAATTCTTTCACTCATCCCTAACCCTGCTTCTCCCTGTCTTAACAAATGGGAGAACTTTCATGTTCAGAGCACTGATAGGTGGCAGTTTCTTTTTCAGTTATCCCCGGTCTTAAAAAAATAGACCTCAAAAAACACGTTCAACTCAGAAGTAGCAATTCAGTGAGAAAAATGAAATTCTTAGATGCCAAGTTTCCTGGTCAAGTTCAGAAGCACACTGAAAATTCTCTGTATCAACTCATATCGAACTTCTGAGTAATATTTTTAAAGGCCTTTCCTATACGTTTACGTGTGGTTGATTTTCTCTGTACCAAATACTTGTTCAGTTTCTAACACTTTTGCTCACATTCAAATTCATGCAAAACACAAACCCATCATTATGCCTGTGTGAGGTGGAATTGTGAAATTCAATATTCATTTCATCAATAAATATTTTTTTAAAATGTATATTTAAGTAGCAGAGAATGGCAGTGATGGAAGAGAGAAAAACATTTTCTAGCCCATGGTTCCTGGAGGAGCTTTTTATCTATAAATGAAGGGGGGATATAATTAATCTTCTTATAATGGGGAATTAGAAAGAAGAGGCCAATGAAGGAAACAGATTTCTAAGGAAGTAGAAGTAATTCTGCCTGAGCAAGCTTTTATTTAAATACTGCATTGATGTGTGTGAGATTTTAAAATACTGTCGGTACCTTGGACAGAGCTAGCGAGCAGCCTGTCTCTAAATCTCAGTTCTTGGCTTAACCGCAGCAGAGGAAACCGAGTTCCCAACTACTAGCCAGAAAGTTAGACAAAGGGGGGAAAGCAAGGCAGTTTTGGGGAGGGTTTTCTTTTAGCACTTTCACCACGAGAACTGGATGAATTCTGTCACATCTCCAAATATGCACTTTAATAACTCCCAAGGCATGCTCGCTACTTCCCAGCCAGACTCTTCCTCCGAGATACAAGGGGTTGGCTTACACGTGCTTTGAGAGAACTTTGGTCCTCCGGTTTGTTCCCCTTGGAACTACCCGCTCGCCCATCCCACCCCACACCACTCCGCATCCCCGCCACGGGAGCTTGCCATTATGCGAGGGTGCGTGGCTCTACTCTCTGCAACCTATTAATGATAGATGTCGCTCTGGGCTAGCGCGAAGGCTGAGTTAAAAGAGGGATGGGGTTTATAACCCGGAGCTCCCACTGCCGGCGGGGCCGAAGGGCCCCAGACCAGCATAGGGCAGGGCTCCTTAAGGAACTACACATTCCACAACGCCTGCCAGAGATGGTTCTCAAAAACGAAAAGTAGAATGAAGGAGGATGCAAAGCGATTAACTAAACCTCTAAACCTCCCTCCGAACTCTCCACTCTGTAAACTAACATTTGCTGAGCTCCCACAAAACACAGCCAAGCCATACAGTTTGGCAAAAAAGAGTCTTTTCCCTATTGCTTTTTCCTTCATTTAATGGAACCTGGTTGGCGATCTCTTCAGCACCCATTTTCATTCATCTCATATTCGGTCTACAGGACTCCTGTGACTATAGCTAAGAGTGGAACTTGAGCTGTTGCCCAACCTTTCTTGGGTCCCCTACCCCCGCCCGGCCCTCTGCCGCCCAGTCTCACCTTCCTCCTGCTTCAACCCCTTTCATTTCACTTTAGCAAAGGCAAAGAGCTCAGAGGGGGCTTCAGCTCAGGTCTATCAGGAGAAATGCAAAACTAGTGACTGGTTTTTCATCCCGGGAGGCCCAGATGCAATGAACTATCCATCTGGACCTCACTGTAAGGGGAGGGTTTGAGGATGGAGATGGGAGTGGGGGTGGGGGTGGGTGGGGGTAGGGAGAAGACAGAAGCAAACAGCGGATACATCAGGACGAAGCTGGTTGCCATCGCAATTCTCCACACCCTCCTGCCAGATGGAGAAGCTGCAACTTTGCCCAGGACTCCTTCCCTTCTCCTTCCCCCCGGGAGGTTCCCCACAACAACCCCTCTCCGGAAGTCGCTCCTAGCCTGTCCCCTTCTAGCGCGCTCCTGCTTCCGACCTCCCGGGTCCCCCCCAAATCCCCAGCAACCTCCACCTCCCTCCTCCCATCTGTGCTCTCAGAGTTGAGAGGATGGATGGGCGGGCGGATGGGCTGCCCGGACTAAAGTTCTAGTCTTACCACATCTTCAAAAACACCTTTCCCTACTGCCCCCCCCCCCCCCAAAGTTAGCTTTTGCTGCGCAGCAGCCGACGGCAACAGACTTTGCAACCAAGGCGGGGTCCATAGACAGGGAGGCAGAGTTTGCGTTTACCTACCTGGGCGGCCGGTGGATGGGTCCAAGAGCAGGAGAAAAAGTCAAGGTTCGGCGGGAGCTGCGCTGCCCCCCAATAAGTCACGCTCCCGCTAGTTGGGTGAGTGGGTGTGGGAAGGGATGGGAGGCAGGGCTGGGTCTGTGGGTGCTTCTTCTCCTCCCCTCCTCGGGTCAGTTTAGCAGCAGCCCGGGGCGCAGGCTCGGGTCGGAGAGTTTGCCGGCTCCGGGGAGCCTGTGTCCATCCTCTCCGCGCATCCGCAGGGGGCTGGGGAGCGCAGCGGCCGCGAGGGTGGGCTCGGCCAGCTCTCTGCTCCGGAGCAGAGAGGAGGTGTGGTACCCAGGCAGCAAAGGGGGGCGGAGGGAGAGAGAAGGGGGGCGTGCGGGGGCGGGGAGGCGAGCGCCGAGGCCCGGAGAGACAGGCAGCTTCCCCCCACCCCCGGGGAGCTTTCCACCTTCTGACGAAGCCCGTGCGCCCGGCTCCGAAGCCAGACACTCGTGGGGAGCTGAGCTCCTCTCCAGCGCCCCCTGGGGGGTTCCGGCCGCTAGCAGCGGCGCCCCGACCAAGGGATCCCGCTCACCCCAAACCTGAGCGTGGGCATCCCCAGGGACACCTCCGCGGGGAGCTCGGACACAGCCTCCCTGTTTCCCCTCCTTACCACACAGAACGGCGTCCCTATTGATAAGAACAGGAGGTTTGCAAAAGAAGAAATGAATGCTCTATGGAATCCTATGGGAAAGGCTCTAAATTCTTATTGATTTCTCTAATCAATTAAATTAAAACTATGAGGTATCGCCTCTCACCTGTCATGTTGGCTCAGATGACAAAAAGGGGAAACGATCGATGTTGGAGAGGTTGTGGGAGGAGTGGCACATTGATGCACCGTTGGTGGAGTTGTGAAGTGATCCAACCATTCTGGAGCTCAATGTGGGAACTATGCCCAAAGATCAATAAAACTGATCATACCCTTTGACCCAGTAGTACCCCAATACTAATATATCCACAGGAAATCAGAAAAAAATCGGAAAAGTCTCACATGTTCCAAAATATTTGTAGCAGCTCCTTTTGTAGAGGCAAAGAATTGGAAATTGAGGGGATGGCCCCTCCATTGGGGAATGGCATATGAATGTCATGGAGTGCTATTGTTCTATAAGAAACCATGAATGGTCAGACTCTAGAGAAGCACGGAATGAATTTCAGGAACTGATGCTGAGCGAAGGGAGCAGACCCAAGAGAACATTGTGCACATTAACAACAACATTGTGAGTGGATCAACTATGATGGATGCTGCTCCTCTCAGCAGTTCAGAGAGCTAGGACAACCCTAGAAGACCTGTTATGGACAGCATCACCACATCCAGAGGGAAAAAACACACCACAAAATCTGAATGAACATTATGTTCACTTTTTAAAAATTTCTCTTATGTTTTTTCTTCCTATCCCATGATTTTATTTCTTTTCCCTTAGTCCTTATTTCTCATACACAAAATGACTAATGTGTAAACATGCCATACACAGATGTACATGTATAATGTTCACTAGATTGTTCTCAGCTGAGGGGAGGGGAAAGGGAGAGTAGAAGAAAAATTTGTAATATAAATATGAAAGTGGATGAATGTTGGAAAACTTTCATAACATGTAATTAGAAAAATAAAAATAACAACAAAAAACTGTCCTTATTTTATCCATCCATACTTCTCTCCCCCACTATTTTGTTTTAATTAAAGAGCACCTGAGTTCAAATTCAACCTCTATCACTACCTACTTGTATGATCTTGGACAATCATTTTACCTTGACCATGGTGGGCAGAATACTGAATCCAAAATCAGGAATAACTGGGTTCAAATCCTTCCTAGGATGTTTACTAGCTATGGGATCCCTCTGGACCTCAGATTTCTCATCTGTCAAATTGGAAATAATGAAGTACCTATTTCCCTTGGTTAAGGTGAGGATCAACTGAGATCATGCAGGTGAAAAGATTAAAAAATCTTAAAGGGCAATTTAAATGTTTGTTATTATAATTATAACCTCTCACTGAGTCCTCCACACTTAAACCAGGCCACCCTTAAGGACAGGAATTCAAGTATACCTCAAAGGGCACAATTGCTCCTATTGCTACAATGCATTTTCTTTTATCCATGAGGCAAAGAATATAGAGATAACAAGAGGAACACTTTCATTTCAAAGTAAAATCAAATCTGCTATAAATTATTGTTTTAAAACATTAATATTTTCATTTAAAGTTTTGAATTCTAAAATTCTGTCTCACCCTCCCTTCCCTCCCCACCCCAGATTGTAAGCAAAAAAAAAATAGGTTATGCATGTAATTGTGTAAAACATTTCAATTTTTGTCATTATATACAGGAAGACTTGAAAAAAAGAAAAAGAGAAAGTGGAAAAATAGCATACTTCATTCTATATTCAAACAATATCAGTCTTTACTCTGGAGGCAGATAGTTTGCTCCATCATTAGTCTTTTGGGTTGTCTTGGATCATCATATTGCTGAGAATAGCTCAGTCATTTCCAGTTCTTCATCAAACAATTCTTATGTTACTATGTACTATCTTCTCCTGATTCTTTTCACCTCACTATGCACTGGTTCATGTAAGTCTTTCCAGGTTTTTCTGAAATCATTCTCTTTATCATTTCTTATGGCACAATAATATTCCATGGTTTGTAATTATTTTACATACAATTCAGGAAGATTATAGTAAATTATGGTTAAAAAAATTTAATTGCATCAATGGACCCACCTGAACTTTCGGGTACAGTCAGACTTAAAAGTTGCAGAACAATTGCTAACCTACAGTTTTCTCACAAATGTTTCCTATGTCAATAAAAGCAACATTCTGTTCCAAAAAGAGGTGGGGGTAGGGAGAAAAGATGTATTACTCAAATGTGCAGCTGTTTTCACATCACGTATTTGGTCCTTTAGGAAGAAGTCAAATCTAACTTAGGCAAGAACTCTTTGAAAGCATGCCCTGAAACTTCATGTACATCATGATGGGGTCAGCAAAACCAGGTGAATTAAAGATAGTCCCACCCCATGTTGAAACACAAATACTGGACATCTGGACCTATACAACACTAAGTTCAATTAGGAAAGATTCTTCTGGAGATTATATAATGTACTCTATCTCAGGGTTAGTCAGGCTATTTTTAGAGATTGGGGGAGGAAAATCTACTCAAAAGTTTCATCCCTTCTTGTTAGCACTCCATCAAACCAGCCTCTACTGGTAGGTAAATAATGAAAAAAGTCTTGACAGACCACAGAATTCCCCATTTCTTTTTTTTTTTAGATTTTTTTTGCAAGGCAATGGGGTTAAGTGGCTTGCCCAAGGCCATACAACTAGGTAATTATTAAGTGTCTGAGGCCAGATTTGAACCCAGGTACTCCTGACTCCAGGGCCAGTGCTCTATCTACTCCACCACCTAGGCACCCCAAGAATTCCCCATTTCTAAGTCCAATGAGGAGAAAGAGACTCTAATGAGATAAAGAGCATTGCACCACTAATGCTCTGTGGGGGCAATAAGGAAAGCCTCTGTTTTGTATGACTGGATTAAAGGCATTAAAAGGACCAGACACCTGGGAGGGACCTTAGAGGTCATTGAGGCCAACTTCATTCCCATGTTACAGATGACAAAAGAAAGGCCCAGAGAAATCAGGCAATTTGTCTAAGATGACAGAGTTAATAAATGGTGGAGCCCAGCTCCTGTTTCTCCAAGCTTAGCACTCTTTCCACTGAACTATGGACTCACTACTATCAGTAATTTTAGGATATTTTAGAGCTAAAAGATGCCTTATGCATTCTTTTTCCACTTGAGGAAAACTGAGGCCTAGAAATACAAATGGATCAAAATGAGGTCATAGAAATGGAAGAGCGGGAGACCAGAATCCAGTTGGTTCTACAGGAGCACTATGACAAGAAGGATGAAGCATGGAGAGCAGAGGGAAGTCCTATATTCTTCAGACAAAAATCTCAACAGTCAACTCTGTTCTCCCATATTAAACACACACACACACACACACACACACACACACACACACACACACACGAAACACAACTTGCAATAAATCTGCATTTCTCTGCCAGCAGGCCTCAGCTCTCTAATTAGAAACAGAAAGTCACTGGCAGACCATTGTCACCGTCTGTGAAAGAAGTGCATAGGCTTACACTAGAAACCTGGATTCCTTTCAATGCAAAACAACCCTGATAAACTAAGAGAGGTTTCTGGCTGTGTATACAATGCCAGGTGACCCTCATAAAGTCCTTTCTGTCTAAACATCAAGGGCTGTTTATGAATGCAACAGACCCATTGTAATCAGTTAATATATGTTGATTTAAATTCCAAGTTATAATTCATTTGTTGGTGTGTGAGGCCATTGGAACTAAGGTATTTTCCCAGGATCACACAGCTAGTAAGTGTTCTGAGTCTAGATTTGAACTCAGGTCCTCCTGACTTCAGGGCTGGTGCTCTAGCCCCTTGTGCCACCCAGGTGCCCCTCATAATTCATTTCTAAAGTATATGTCAACAGTTTTCCTCTTCCTCTAAAAACTATATCTTAATTAGTGATCATTTCCCCTTTGTCATATTCACATAGCTCCATCAATGACTTCAGTGGACTCAAAGCTACTCTTGCCCACAACTATTGTTTCAATGATCCATCCCATAACCACATACCACAGAAACTACTTAGCATTCCCAAACAGATTATATCTCTACCCTAGTGCAATTGGGTAACATGGATTGAGGTTGGATAACACAAGGGGAAGCTTCCTCTCAGTATCTTATGCCAACACTAAAGGCATTTCACATCAGTGACAAGTGAAACTCTGGAATATGGCCAAGGAACAAAGGGAAAGAGATGTGGCTCTCCACCAAGGCGATGGATAGCATTTCTTTGAAATGGCAACGGATGACATAGAAAAGAAGGAACAGGGGCGGCTAGGTGGCATAGTGGATAAAGCACCAGCCTTGGAGTCAGGAGTACCTGGGTTCAAATCCGGTCTCACACACTTAATAATTACCTAGCTGTGTGGCCTTGGGCAAGCCACTTAACCCCATTTGCCTTGCAAAACCTTAAAAAAAAAAGAAAGAAAAGAAGGAACAAGCAAAGAATCCCTGCCCTACTCAGAGAACCTCGGATCTTGCTTGGAGTGAGTCAGGCTGAGCAGCTAGCTTTTAAATTAGGTTTCTATTTTCTATTGTTTTCATCTTGAGCTGTAGGATGGTAATATACTCAACTAGGCAATGGGATTGCTGTAAATAACCAAATTTATTTTCAAGATGTGTAAAATGAAAATTTTGAATATCATCCTGGGATTATTGATAATTTACTAATATGTTCTTTTCTATTTCATGTGCTTCCTAAAATTGACATCTCTCTCTCTCTCTCTCTCTCTCTCTCTCGTATTTCTGCTGACACAAAAAAAAATGGATTTAATTACTTGAAATCAAAGAACTGGGCTATGGAAAGCCACTTTATAAATGCTAAAGAATCACAGGAGAAGAACTAACATCCCTATCTTTTACAGGTTTTGTTATGCTCTTATTGTATTTTGATGTATGTAATTTGTTTTTTTCATGAAACTTCATTGCTACCAAGTAGCTCCAAGCTACCAATAGTCACATCCTGAACCCTCTAGTTTTCAAAGGCTCCTCTTAAAAACCACAGAGGTCATTTTCTTCTTTTGCTTGAAGACTTGTTAACAGAATCTAGCATCTGACTTTGCTGTTTATACATGGTATGAACTTATCAAAGACATTTAGCCACACTAAGCTTCAGGATTTTCCTCTATAAAATAGGGAAAATTACTCAGGATTTGTAGTTCATGTCTCACAGAAAGTTGTGCTGATGGAAATATTTAGAAATCTTAAATGCTTATATAAGTACTAGTGGTGAAAAGTTATAAGTACGATTCACTTAAATTCACACTAAAGTATAAATGATTGATTGAACATCCTTTCCTGGGATCAGGTTTTAATGAGAGGCAGTACTTTCTGAAAGGAAAGATAATACTATGGAGAGTGAAGAAAGAATAGACTGGGGAACTTGAGGATTCCAAAACACATTTTGCCTAGATTAAGCCCAATTTTCTGAATACAAGACTTATCTTCTGTCCATGAGCTACTTTCAAAGGAACCCTAGAGTTCATTAAATTCAACCTGTCTACTTTTTCTGATAAGGAAACTGAAATAATTCAGAGTAAAGTGACTTGTTCAAGGTCACATGGATCAAACTGATAAATCAGTAGTTGAACAATATTCTCTTATTCCAAATTCAAAGTTTTTCCATTGCAAGGATAGCACTGCTAAGATTTTGTTGACTTGGAGAGCTATTGAGAACAGAAGTATCAAGATATTTGTCTTGGCCAAGGTTTGAAAACTGTGCTCAAATGGATTATGGTCCACCAGAAGTTTTAAGCCATCTCAGATATATAAGTGACTTAAAATGAGTGCCATGGAAAAGGAAATATTCTAACATCGAAGACATGCATTGATGAAAAAAAAAAGCAATCCTAAAAAGTGCCCTCTTTCAGTATCACCATCACCTAACTAAGCTTCCTCCTTTCTAGCTCTTTCAGGAAATCAGGAAATCATTGAAGCCTCCACTTTGAGTTTTTTTACTTAAAAATTGCCTGCATCTTGATCACATGATAAAAAAAAAGTACAGTGGTAAGTAAGAGGAAGGTCAGTGGGTATGGAAGATATTACTCTAGAAGTGAATCAAAGTCACACATACACATATACCTTCTCACATACATAGCTTCACAAGATGAAGAAAAGGGCACTTTGAACAAACAAAAATATCACTTCCATTATGTGTCCTTTTTTTCTCCTGCCAACTTTTGACTTTTCATTCATTCCTCAAACATTTCTTGTCTTCTTTCAAAATAAAATTCCACTGACCTCTGTAAAGGAGAAGTTGGCTGAGAGTGGGAGAGAAAATTTTTAGTTTAAAATCATGTCATTGTGTCTATTCAAGTTCTCAAATGGAAAGTCACTTGATGGTTCTCAGATCAGATCCCAGTGAAGAAGAAAAAATAATGTAGCAACAAGAAGAAAGTTTAAGAAATGAGTGTGTGTACCCTATCATGATCAAGTCTTAGGAGCTTAGACATAGTACACATTTTTCTTTCATTGACCAATAAGGGGAGTGAAGTAGAGATACTGACTTTTGGATTCTGTTCTTTTCTCCTCACTGGAATTTGACCCAATATATCACTAATTAAAAACTTCCATTGACCCTTAGAACCCCTAAGTAACTTCCTTGAAAATTTCACAAGTCAGGGCAGCTAGGCACAGTGGATAGAGCAAATCAAATCTGGCCTCAGACACCTAATAATTACCTAACTGTGTGGCTTTGGGCACATCACTTAACCCTATTGTCTTGCATAAATTTTTTAAAAAGTCACATCATTGGCTAACATTTCAGAAAAAGAAAATGACAAATATAGAGGATGAGGAAAAATAGAGAAACCTATGTATTGTTGGTGGAGTGTGAACTTAGGCAACCATTCTGGAAAACAATTAGTAAGTATGTCCAAAGGACTATCAAACTGCATACTTTTTTAATCCAACAATACCTCTAGCAGGTACGAAGAGATCAAAGGAAAAGGAGGACTCTTATATACAAAAATATTTATGGTAACTCTTTTCATGGTGACAAAGAATTGAAAATAGAAGGGATATGCATCATTTGAGGAATAACTGAACAAGTTGTGGTATGTTATTATGATGGAAGACTATTGTTCTATAAGAAATGATGAACAGGGTGATTTCAGAAAAACCTGGAAAGACCTATATGCAGAGTGAATTGAGCAGAACCAGGATATCACTGTACACGGTAACAGCAATTTTGTGATAATGATCAACTGTGGAGCAATTAGGAGACTCAATGGATACAGTACAGAGCCAGGAAGAACTGAGTTCAAACCCAATCTCAAACATTTACTATCTGTGTGACCCTGGGGAAATCATCTATCCTTGTTCTCTTCAGTTTCCTCACTATAAAATAAGCTAGAAAAGAAAAATGACAAAACCCTCCAGTATCTTTGCCAAGAAAATCTCCCCAAAAGGGATCACAAAAAGTTGGACATAACTAAAAATGGCTAAACAACAACAAAAGTGAAAGACTTAGCTAGTCTGCTCAATACAATGCCCAGGACGATTCCAAAGGACTCATAATTTAAAAAAAGTTATACACCTCCAGAGAAAGATATCATGAACTTTCATTGCAAATTGAAGTATAATGTTTTCACTTTGGTTTTCACATACTACAGCTTGTTCAGTCATTCTCCAAATCATAGGCAACCCTTCTATTTCCAATTCTTTGCCACCATGAAAAGAGCTACCATAAATATTTTTGTAAATAAGAGTCCTCCTTTTCCTTTGATCTCTTTGTAATACAGATCTGCTAGGGGTATTGCTGGGTAAAAAAATATGCATTTTTTGATATGGAAATATGTTTTACATGATTTCTTTTGTATAATCGCTGTCATATTGCTTGCCTTCTCAATGGGTAGGGAAAGAGAGGGAGGAAGGGAGAGGATTTGGAACTCAAAAAATTTTTTTTAAATGTTAGAAATGAATTTCATGAGTCCATAGAAGTTCTGCCCTTCAGAAGTTGGTATTGTACCCAATTGTACCCAGTAAACTAGTACCATGGAAATTGTTAAAGTAACTAGGTTATATTTTACACACACACCCACACCCACACCCACACACACACCCACACCCACACACACACACACACACACAGCTGAACCCTAGTTGGTTGCCTTCTGTGATTGAAAGTGGTATGCAAGTCTAAGGATAGCATTCTTTTGGTTCTGTTCACTTTGCTTTGCATCAGTCATATAAGTCTTTCCAGATTTTTCTGAAATCATCCTCTTTTCATTTCTTAGAGTTCAATAATATTCCATCATAATCGTATACCATAGCTTGTTTAGCCATTTCCCAATTGATGGACATCCCTTTGATTGCCAACTCTTAGCATCATAAAAATCATCCTACTCTTCCAGTTCTTTTTCCCAGTTCCCTCTCTCAGCAACTCTCTCCCTTCTCTCTGGCTGTATAGAGATTATGCACACAGCACAGCTTTCTACTTCTAATATTAATAAAGAAGCAGGACATCTCTAAACAGCTTAAATATCACCAATATTTACCTTCCCCACAAGCTAATTTGACATGCTGCTTCCTTACATTGCTTTCCTTCCTCCCTCATATGACTTTTGCCAACACTTGCTCATTTTTTCAGGTTAAAAACAAAATTTCCCTAATCTTATCAATCCTTGGCACCTCCCAGTCAAGTTATTTTTCCTTTCCTAAATGGGACTGAGCAACAAACATTTAGCAGATCAGAGGAGTGAGGAAAACTAGTCTTCCTACTCCTTATGTCATCTTGAGCAAGTCATTCCCCCTTCTCTGTGCCTTAGTTTCCTCTTTGGCAAAAAAAAAAATGAAGGGATTGGGATTTCATTATCTTTATGATCTCCTCTAGCTCTATATTTTATGATCCTGTAACCAAGGTATGAGTTGGAAATGAGTCTCATTTTGCTACTTCAATAACAGCAAAAAAAGTTGGGAGGGATTGCACTTAGTGAGAAAGTAATTTTTATTATTGATTGGCCAATCCAAAGAACTTATTAAGCTCTATTAAATATCATGAACAGTAACTGATCATAGACAGTGAACAGGGTCTAGAATTGAGGGAAAAAAGAGAGTGGGCTGGATTACCTTACAGAAATGAAACAAAACACTTAATGATGCCCAAGATTTCCCATGAAATTATTTTTCCAGTATTTCTATATGGTTGCAAATAAAATAAAGTTAATTTCCAAATTATTAAAATTAAGAAACACCCAGTAGATGATGGATAAATATCTGATGGATCAATTAAGCTGTAAAATATATCCAATGTTGGCCCCAAACAAGAGAAATTATCTAGGAAATGAAAGCCATAGGAGGAATGAATGATGGGGAAAGAAGAATGTTGGAAGAATGGGATGGATAGCCCACATGTCCATTGATAGATGCTCAATGTCAAGAGATTCAAACAAAGCTTTCTCACCTGGAATATAGAATGAGAAATCATGGGTAGGTTACAAAAGAAAATGATAGAGGGAGTCTTTTCATCAATATGATTATAAATCCTTAGGATGCTTAATTATAATAATTAAATCAAAGACTTTTTCAAACTTAAATTTTTCAGATTGTTGTTTTCTTTTGTTTTACTTTCCAGAAACCTTGCCTATGAATCACTAAAGATCTAAGGAATACCAAAATAGAATATTGCACTTTCAGGGGGAAGGAGGGGTACTGGTAGTCTCTAGGTTATCATGCTGTGGAGTTGGTTTTTGTTTGCTTTTCCCCTTTCTTTAGGATCAAACGGCCTAGTTTTCCTAAGGCAGGTTCTATAATTTAATTCTTTTGAAAATGTCTCTTTAAAAACTCATGTATTGTTTAAGATGTGTTGTAAAACAGGTTCATGTAACTGTCTTTCTAAGTGCCCATACATCAGCCTGCAGCTTCCAGTCTGACCTTTCTCTGGGTATTTACTGCTGATATGAATCTAAGAGCAAAATGAAAAGAAATACCAGAAGCAAATGATTTTATACCTGTTTGAATGAAAAAAGGATATTCTCATATCCCCACCTACCTTGGATCATTTGTTTTACTGGGTGGTTGGAAAATAAAAATCAGCTAAGTGATATAGTGGATCCAGTGTCTGCCCTGGAATCAGAAGGACCTGAGTTCAAATTTGACTCTGATATTTATTAGACGTGTGATCCTGGGCAAGTCACTTAATTCTATTTGCTTCAATTCCTCATCTGTAAAATGAGCTGGAGAAAGAAATGGCAAAAAAAAAACTCTAGTATCTTTGTCAAGAAAAACCCAAATGGGTCTGACTCACAAAGAATCAGACAATTAATTGACTAAACAAGAAAGGGTTGGAATGACTGAAAAAGATAACAAATCCAAGAAGAAGGAAGAGGTAAAAAAAATATAAGGAAGGATGAATAATGAGACCTAATTCCTACTTATTAATAGAAGGCTGATGATCTCTAAATGAAGGATGCTATATATGCTGCTAACAGATCTATAACTAGGGATTCTAGGGTCTGGGGTGAGCATCACAAAATTCATAAAAGGGAAAACAAAAAACAAATAAAACTTTCAAATCAAAATTATAAACTAGTTAGTTGATTTGGAGCTGCCATGGAAACCTAGCATAGAGGCCTGAAATTCTTCTCTGCAGAAGAAGGGGATAAGGGATGAGACCCTTAGACATTGTGAGGTGCCTAGTATGGAGAGTACCACCAGACTATGAAGAAGGAAAGACCAGATAGTGCTTGGGAAGAAAGGTCTTGAAATCTATCTTAGACAGCTTTCAACTTCATTGTGGTCTATGTGGCTTTCATGCCTGTTCCTAACATACCATGTTTTAATTTGATTCATTCATAAGTCAATACCACTGCAGACCTCCAAAACTCCAAGTGGAACATGGTATGAATTTCTAGTCCAAGAATCCAATATGGTCAGAGTATACCAAGGATGGGTCAAACCATTCTTGTGTAATCACACCATGGAAAGAGAGGCCCATAACCTAGAGAATATACATACACCACAGACATACATATACCCACAGTATGCCCAACAACCACTAGATTCTTCCATTCCATAGAAGAAGTAGAGGAAAGAAAGGTAGCAGGTAGAGAGAATAATGGTTGGGGAAAGCATGATAGCAATGACCTTCCTAGATCCCATTTTGTGGGACTATGCTAGTGACAGGCAGCAGAAGATGAATTAGATTAGTTTATCAGACCTGGAAGAGGAAAGAAATTATGACAGAGCAATCAGGAAGCATGGACAAGGGTCCAGCAAGGTTTTTATTCCCCACAGATTAGGTAAGCACGTGTGGCAGGGTGGTCATGGGTGGACCACAAAGCATAAGGATATGGTAGTACATACACCTACCCTTTTCCCCAGACTTACACCCCCCAGTTGCTAATGTCAGCTTCCAATGTGTCCTGTCAACTATGTGTACTTATTGTCAGATACAGTGCCATTTTGAGGGTTGGTTTAACTTTAGCTATTTTTCTTAGTCACAAGGGAAACATCTCTAATGGCAGGGAGATCAGTCAATGACCCATATTGAAAGGATATCAACAAAGACTTAAAAAGAAAGGGGGTCAGAAGATAACAATACCTTGAAATCAATCTCTTTTTAATCAAACAGATTTGGTCTAAATTAAAGATCGCAACTTTGCTGCGATTTTATGACTAGCTCACAAAAGTTAGCTGTTTGCTTTTGGGCCCCAAACCCAAATTTTATTTTTCCTAAAAGAAACACCTCAAGTCGCATTATTTATGTGAATCTTAACTCTGGTGTATCTGTTCTGTCTTGAAACATTTTCTCTTCACTTTCATCTTCTGGATCTCTCTCTCTCTCTCTCTCTCTCTCTCTCTCTCTCTCTCGCTCTCTCTCTCTCTCTCTCTCTCTCTCTCTCTCTCTCTCTCTCCCCCCTTGCCTTCCCCACTCCCCATTTCCCTCTCTTCTCACTCTCCAAATAAAGACTGAAGTCTCTGTTTCATGTATTTTACTTGCAGAGACTAAGTGGCAGAGTAGATAAGAATCCTATACCTGAGTTCATATTTTCCCTGAGGTGCATACTCACTCCCTAAGTCACCTCACCTTTTTGTAACTCAATTTCCTCAGCTGCAAAATGGAGGAGGAAGGTAGTTGGACAGAACAATGTCCAAAGTCTCTAAATCTATTATCCTATAATGCTACTTACTTGAGAAAAATATGGGCTACTACATTTAGAAACAATGATTATAGAATGCTCATCTTGGTTCCCTCTGAGAGGAGGGACTGGGGCCAATCATGAGCTCTAGTAAAGGGGTCATTTCTGGCATAGCTCTGTCTTCTTAAGCTAAGGGGAGAAAAAAGCCAGTGCCAGAAAAGAGAGGAATGGAGAAGAATGTTGGATCCTGAAGCAGTGGGTCAGTCATGTTGAGCCCAGGAATCTGTAACCAAAGTTGGGGTGCTAAGGTAAGGAGTCAGAGGCAGGTGGTGGGGTTTGCATAGAAACTATGAGTCATGGATGAACAAAGTTCAAGCAGTAAGGGTCAAGGGTCAGGCAGAAAATTGTTATCAAAAAAAAAGAGTGAAATTCTCCAAGTGTCAAAAAGAACTGGAGACAATTTTGCCTCTCTCTGTTTCTTTTAGCTTATTCTTAATTTTATACTTGGGCAAGCAAAGTGAGGCCAACCAGAGTTTCCCCTAAACACATTACATGAACCATTTTACTCCTTTTACCCTAAGGAGTTTGGGAAAGGGAAGGGAGAGAGGACTGGAAGGAGAAAGGCTAAGCTAAGTTGTAGCAGACCAGATGAAGCCAGAAGTCCTTTCTGATTGTTTCTTTTCAGGTTCTTCAGTCATTTCAGTTGTATCTTACTCTTCATAATCCAATATGGGATTTTCTTAGGAAAGATCCTGGTGTGTTTTAACCATTTTCTTCTCCAGCTCATTTTACAGATGAAGAAACCAAGGCAAAGAGGGCAAAGCCACACAGCTAGTTAAGTGTCTGAGGACATATTTGAACTCAAATATTCCTGACTCCGGGCTCAGCAATCTATGCATGATGGCCCCACCTAGTCCTTATATAACAGGCAATCATTTAGCATAACTCCTTTAGTTCAAGTAACTTGTACACAAAATTTGGATCCAAGTGTTCTGATTCAAAAACAACACTTCTCCAAATATTCCAATAGAAGTTTTACAGTATTTATCCAATTTCTTCATGCTCCCCAAAATTATTCCAATGAGGTTTTAACTGAATCTACAAGGCACACTAGAAAAATTGTTGGATTTGGTGTCAGACCTAATTCTGCCACTTACAACCTTAGGCAAGTCATTTAACCTCTCTTGTTCTCAGTTTCTTGATCTGTAAAGTGAGAAAGTTGTACAATACAACCTCTAAAACCTCTTTCAACTCTAAATCCATATCATGTGTAATTATTAGATGATTTAACTCAACTTTGTTTCTCTCTTTCAAGTTAGAGTTCTAATAGGATTTCCAGGCTATAATCTTAAATTTTTTAAAAAAAAAATTAATAGGAATTTATTTGACCTTCATATTCCTCACCCCATTGAGAAAAACCAAAACCAAAAATAAAATGATGGTAAAATGAAAATCATAGTCAAGCAAAATGAATTTTCTCATTGATCATGTCCAAAACTGTGCCCTTGTTCCATCACCTCTCTGTTAGGAAGTAAATGACCTGTTTCTCATTGGTCTTCCAGAACTATGATGGTCATTGCTTTGATCTGAATTCATAAGACTTTCAAATTTATGTATTTTTTTATCATTTATGTGACTACAGTTTGAATTTTTCTCCTAGTTCTGCTCATTTCATTCTCCATTATTTATAGGAAGGGATCTTCAAAATTATATGATTTGAAAAACTGATGTGATAGCATAAATTGTTTTCCTAATTCTGTTCCCCTTTCTTCACAGCAGTTTATATGAATCTTTCCATATCTGTCTGAAGTCATCTAATTTCTCATTTCTTATAGCATAATAATATTCATTTACATACCATAACTTCTCCAGTCATTCCCCAATTAATAAGAATCCCATTAGACTCCAGTTTTTTGCCATCACAAAAAGAGCTGCTAAAAATATTTTGTACACCTAGGAAATTTTCCTCTTTCTTTAATCCGCTAAGTATACACCTAGCAGTGGTGTAGCTGAGTCAAAGGGCACATGTTTCTTAATAACTTTTGGTTAGAACTATTCACATGTCCATTAATGTGCATATTTTCCCATAACTCTGCTAACATTTTTGTCATCTTTGCCAATCTGATGGATATGAAGTGTAATCCTAAAATTGCTTTACTTTGGCTCTAATTTTTACAAATTTAACTCAGTTCTAACTCAGTTGAGAAATGAGATCTTTATCAGAGAAACTTGCTGCAAAATTTTTTCATGACATTTCATTGTCCATAGTATCTTTTAGTAAAATGTAGTTTTCTTGATTATTTCTTTTAATCAGGTCTATTTTTGCTTTTTCTTTGAGACTATGATTGCTACTCCTATCTTTTTTTACTTCCATTGAAGCATTCTGCTTTATTTTAACTCTGTAGGAAACTTTTGTTTCAAGTGTGTCTCATAAACAATATATTGTTCAATTCTTATTTCTAAACAATTCTGCTGTCTGCTTCTGTTTTATGGATGAGCCCATTCTATTCACTCATCAGTTATGAATTATAATTATGTGTTTCTCTCCATCCAATATCTTCTGTTTCTTCCTCTCATTCTCTCTTTTCACCCTGTCCCTTCTCAAAAGTCTATTTTGTTTCTAACCATTGCCTTCCTTAATCTTTCTTCCACTTTATTATTCCCTTTCTTCCTCTTATCCCCTTTCCCTCCTATTTCTCTATTGGATAAGTTATATTTCATCTTTCTTTGAAACATTTTTATGAGAATGAGGTTCAGGCATTACCTTTCACCCCCCCCCCCATTCACTCCTCCAATTTAAAATCTCTTCCTTGTGTACCTATGTCATGTAAGAAAAATTTACCGAATATACCATTTTCCCTTCTCCTTCTTCCAGGGCTTTTGTTTCTCACCCCTTAAGTTTTTATGAGATCATTCCAAAATAATCAACTCATACCCATGCCTTCTTTGTAAACTCCTTTTGGCTGCCCAAATAATGGTAAAGTTCTAGGAGTTATACATATCATCTTCCCATACAGGAATATAAACAGTTTGACTTGAGTCCCTCAAGATTACTCTTTAATGTTTACCTTTTATGCTTTTCTTGAATCTCCTGTTTAAATGTCAAGTTTTCTACTCAGTTCTGGTCTTTTTATAGGTAATATTTGAAAGTCTTTTATTTCATTAAATATTAATTTTTCCCCTAATAGATTACATTCAGTTTTGCTGAGTAGATGATTCTTTATTGTAATCCGAGCTCCTCTGCCTCCTGGAACGTCCTTTTCCAAGACCTCTGTTCCTATAATGTGGAATTCATTAAGACTTGTATGACTCACCATATTTGAATTGTTTCTTTCTGGCTACTTGAAGTGTTTTCTCTTTGACCTGAGAGCTCTGGAATTTGGCTATAATATTACTGGGAATTTTCATTTTGGGAATCGCTTTTTGAAGGTGATAAGTAGATTCTTTCAATTTCTATTTTACCCTCTGCTTTGTGAATATCAGGTTAGTTTTCCTTGATAATTTCTTTTTTTTTTACCTCAATTGCATTTTATTATAAATAATTTTAAAAAATAATTTTAAATAATTATTTTGCATTAATTAGAAGGATTATACCTGTCCTTTTAATATATTAAAATACTTGGAAAAAATAAGTATTCATATAGTGCCTACTATGTAACAGGCATTGTGCTAAAAGCTTTACCACCTTGATAATTTCTTAAAATATGATGTCTAAACTTTTTTAACCATGGCTTTCAGATAGTATAATAATTCTTAAATCATCTCTTTAATTTATTTTTCAGGTTAGTTGTTTTTTCCAATGAGATAATTAGCATTTTCTTCTATTTTTTCACTCTTTTGACTTGATTTCTAATAAATTCACTAATTTCCACTTGCCCTTCTAATTTTTAAGGAATAATTTCTTCCATGAAATTTTATACCTCTTTTTCCATTTGATCAATTCTGCTTTTTTAAAAAAAAAATTATTTATTTAAGGAAATGAGATTAAGTGACTTGCCCAAGGTCACACAGCTAAGCAATTATTAAGTATTTGAGGTCAAATTTAAACTCGGGTTCTCTTGACTCCAGGGCTGGTGCTCTATCCACCATGCCACCTAGCTGCTCCCAATTCTTCTTTTTAAAGTGTTCTTTTCTTCAGTGAATTTTTATGCCCTTTTTACCATTAGATTAATTCTGTTTTTTAAGGTATTTTCTTTAGTATTTTATGCCTCTTTTTATCAAACCATTAATTCTCTTTTCATAATTTTCTTGCATCATTCTTATTCCTCTTCCAAATTTTTCTTCTACAACTCTGATCTCTTTTTTTAACTCTTCTAGGAATTCCTGTTGGACTTAGGGCCAATTAGAATTTTTCTTTGAGTTATTTCACATTACTATCTTCTGAAATTAATATCATGGTCTTCCATGTCACTGTAGTAGTTTTTTATGGTCAAATTCTTTTTTCTTGTTGTTTACTTATTTTTCCAACCTATTTCTTGACTTAGAATTTTATATTAAATTTGAGCTCAGCCCTGGGGCAACCTGTCCCCAGCTTCAGGCTTTTTAATGCTGTTTTGAGAGAGAGAGAGTTCTGGAGGTCTGCAAGTTTCTGGTACTTCCTAGGTAGTGTAAACCAGGGAAGAGTGTGATATTGTTTTCCTGTTCTTTGCTCTATTCTTTACCCTGGAAGGGACCCTGGTTCCCTGCAAATGCAAGTATCAGTACTTCTGGGCTGATGCCCAGGTCCCTTTGTCCCTTGCAGCTGCACATACTAGTACCCTTCTCTGCTTTGTTATGGTGACAAGATTACAGTTCCCTTGGAACCAAATCCTAGTATTTCTGCTTGTCCTGAAACTGAGACACCAAATTGCATATGATCAATATGATTGCCAATCTGCATCAGCTGTAGTAAGTGCAAGCAAAGGGTCCCCTGTAATCTCTTCCTGATTAGTCATCCAATCCACCTCACCATCTCTGGATTGAGAGTTTCCAAAACCATTCTGTGGGCTCCAAAGAGACTTCCCCAGACCTCTACCTGGGTATTGCAGACTTCTCCTGCCTACCTCTTCAGTATTTTTTAGGCCAGAAAAAGCATCATCCCAACTTTTTGTTGGCTCTGCTTCTCCAAACTTTGACTTGAGGCATTATTTCAAGATTCTTTTGAAGGGCAATTTTGGGTAGCTGCCTCTATTCCACCATCATGGTTCTGCCCCGATCTTCAAGCATCTTACAATACAACTCACCAAGCAAGGCTTTTTTTCCCAGGGTTAAATATTATACAAAGAGTGACAAATAAAAAAAAACCATAGAGAAAGCATAATCATTTTATCTGCTACCACTTAGAAACCACTTTCCTCCCTGTACTCCCTTACCTTGTCCCAGACTCCAGGGATAGCAGTGCCGTGAAGTGGTTCAGTTAAAGCTCATTGTGGTTCCACTGACTCCCTTGTTCTCTCTCCTTCCAAAATGTCCATTTATGTCTTACCCCTACCCCAGTTGAATGGGCCACTTTAAACACAAATTTAAAGTCTGTGCCCTCCTCACGTTTTTCCTACTACTTACAGTAAGTTTCAGAAAGGCAGAGAAAATGGTGCCCTCATTTTGGCTATTGGCACAAACTGCTTCCTTCCAGAACCCAATGCTGTCAAGTATCAGAATTTATTGGATAAAGATCTTTTCTCTTCATGACACTAACCTTTCAAACTGCTGGAATTACAGAACTGGAAACAGTTGGTGATGTAATGAATAGAGCACTGAACCTAGAATCAGGAAAATAAGTTCAAATCCTGTCTTGTCACTTAACTTCTGCTTCCTCAGGTTCTTCATCTGTAAAGTGGATCCCCACTAATATCCTCAATAATAGCACCTAAATTTGTTGTGAGTATAAAATGAGATTACATTTAGAAAGCACTTTACAAGGGGCAGCTAGGTGGCGCAGTGAATAGAGCACCAGCCCTGGAGTCAGGAGGACCTGAGTTCAAATGTGACCTCAGACACTTAATAATTGCCTAGCTGTGTGACCTTGGGCAAGCCACTTAACCCCATTGCCTTAAATTAAAAAAAGAAAATACTTTGCAAACCATAAAACACTCTAAACATTAGCTATTATTATTAACCTGTTTCATAAAAGGACAAGTGAGCTTCTATAAGAACCAACCTTATAATAACCATGGTTCTTTCCTGAAATACTTTATACTGTCCCTCCCTGCTCAGCAGGGTTTGTTTCCAGTTCTTACTCAACTCCACTTTCCAAGACAACTAAGGAAATCTCATCATATTCAAATCAACAGACTCTTCTTGACAATCTCCACTTTGTACCAATTCCTGCTTGGTTCCTGGAGGTGGTGTCAAGGGAAGGAACTAGGTTCAGACTACCATCTCCAGCTCTCTCCTGCCCCTGCCATTCTCATATTTGATTAACATACATTAATCTTTGTCAATGCCTTGTCAAGAAAAAAACATTCTTAGGTAAAAACAATTAGCTGACGTCCCTTCCTAGATACCACACAAATTGAATTTCAGGGGAAAGCATAATTCATTTTGAAGGAATGGTTCATAAGTCAGAGCCTTTACCACCTGCCCACAGCTTTTTCCCACCTCAAACAAATATGACTGGCATGTTTAAAGACACTGTATTCCCAGGAGGCAAAAGAGTTCAGAATCATGTTGCCACAAGTTAGCCACTGGGACTCTGCAGAGACTGTTACTGTTGTTTTATAATAATGATACACAATAGGCAATATATCACAATATACAATGGCATGGTTGTCACCAAGGCATTTATGAAGCACTTTGAGATGTGTGAGCCAATCTCATTTGGTCTTCACAATAATGCTGTGAGGTAAATACTATCTTATCACCCATTTTTACATGGGGAACAAATGCAGTCTCTCTGAGAGTGCTTTGGTAGTCATACAGAACTGGGACAGAAACACAGGTCCCCGACTTTTCATCAGCAAAAAGAAATACACCAGAAATGAAGAATTAGCTGCCACTCACTTGGAAATGAAGTCAAATGAATGATTCTAAACCAGAGCAACCTAAATGTCTGTTAGGTAAAAATTTCTTATTGAATAGTATAATAGCTTTAATGAAAGTGTGGGGGAGGAAGAGGTTGGGGGAGCTGAGAACAAAAGGACATTAGGGTTCTTTTTTTTGCTGCAAAGTCAATGCCACTAGCAATAAGAGCAAGAAGACTTATGAGGAAACTGAGGTTCAAGATAACATGACTAGTTTACGAGAGAACTGGAGTAAAAAGCTGGGTGGTGCAGTGAAAAGAGTGCTGACCCTTGGAGGCAGGAGGACCTAAATTCAAATCTAATCTCAGAAACTAGCTGTGTGATCCTGGACAAGTCCTTTAACTCCATTTACCTTAGTTTCCTAAATTTGCTCAACTAGATAATTTCTAAGATTCTTTCCACCTATCATATTAGAGGTGGAGAATGTAAATTAACTAAAAAGGGTAAATGCAAACCCTGGAGTATTTTTGCAAAGAAAACCTCAAATGGGGTCACAAAGTGTTGGACATGATGAACCGACTCAACAATAGCAACATTCTGATCCAAGATTCTTTCTACCACATGGGGCAGACTATAGAGGCTCCCTTTGGTCTGAATATTCTAAACATTCCCCTTACCCCACTATAAATAACAAGCCAAAAGAAGAGGAGCATTTTGATAATAAATTTATACTTTCTCATTCTCTAGATAAGTAAACTAAGTTTCAGAAAAGTTCGGTGATTTTCCTGTCACCTTGATAGTAAGGATTAGAAATGAGTACTTGAATTCAGGCCTCCTGAATCCAAGTCCAATGGCCATTGTCCCCATATTTAATATAGGATTCACTAAAATGGCAGCAGTTTATCCCTAATTCTGCTTTCCTTCTCTCTTCCTATATTTTATCTCCACATCTGAGAAAAAGAGGAAGACTAGAGTGGTTACAGACACCAGGTATTCCTGGGACTACAAATACAACCAAAAATTCATCTTTCTCATGATAATTCAAAAGGACCTCATTTTCTGGTGATGATATTAATCAAAAACTAAGAGGATTTAAGTTTCAAGGGACCTTGAAGATTATCTGGTCCATCTCATTTACAGAAGAAAAAAAATAGAGTCTATAAGAGGAGAAATAACTTGGCCCAAGTCATAGAAATTATTGGCAGAACCAAGCTTAGGTTTTCTCAGTCTAAAACTTGTGATCTTTCTACAACTCTTCAGCTGGCCTAATGACCAAGCCAAACTCCTCAAAACAGCTTCTGACCCACCCATCCACTCACACCCACCCCCACCCCCACCTCATTCCCATCTCTCCCACTGATCACAACCACCACCATCACCACCACCACCCCGATATAACTGCTTTTTCTCTAATCTACCAGGGAACACAGTTACCTCAGAGCAAATACTTCATAAAATAGCACAGTCAAAAAATTATGAATTAGAGCTCGGACAAAAGGTAACCTAAGGAGGCAAGATCATTGATCTCCATCCTAAGTTTTATTACTACTTTTATTAGGTTTAGCTGTGGGCACTAGAATCTAACTGCCCTGGTATTATACTTTGGTCAGAGAAAAACCTCAGTTTTCCTCTACATGTGTGTTTCTCTGTTGTTATTTTGTTCAAGTTTTGTCTCCCTAGTTTGATGCTAATCTCTTTAATTGCAGAAACTGTTTCTAATTTCCCAAAGACATTACATCATGGACATTAGAAATTATGTACTTTAGCTCTCATACTATAGATAAAGAAGGGTTAGCTAATATTAGCCACACATTACAGTCTATTCGGGTTGAACTAGAGAGAAACATCCAAGGTTCCAATCTTATCTTATATGGCAGCCCAAGAATTGAAGTACACTGCCTTCCAAGATGGTGAACTCTGGTCAAACTGGCCTCAGACCTGTGAGAGGCATTGATAAATGGATGGGAGATGGGCTTCAGGTGAGGTTCTGAGAAGCTTGCAGTGATTGTCCTGGATTAACTTCTCCCCGTCTCTAGCCCTATTTTGTTTAGTTTCATTTTGTGACCCTGATTCTGAGAGGGTAGTCATTTTTATTATTAGAGTAGACCTCCTTTTCTCAGATAGTCTGGATGTCCACCAGCCATTCCTAGTTTGATTTCAATGCTGATTGGCAATGATTTTACCCTGCTTCATTTTTCCAACTTGAGCTGGTTCATTCTTCATTAGGCAGTTCAGTGGTCCTCTACGTCCAGGGGTCACCATATTAGTGCCAGATTAACCATAATCCTAATTAGCAGCTCAGAATTCAAGCAACTCTCCCAGAAGCTTGGATTACAGATTCTACCATGGAACCCAGAAAGTTAGTTAGAAGCCCACTTAGTACACAATTAGATCCTATACCATAATCATCTCATCTGAAAGTATCTTCTCCTTCTTGAATATTTTGTCCAGATTTTTCCATTGATCCCATCACACTATGTCATGAAGGAGGACATCTGAGTGGTGATGATACTTCTCAGAAATGCAGCCATAAAGCTAATCATCTTTGGAACTTTTTTTTCAATTCTCTCATCACTGGGGAAGATTGACCAAAAATGGTTATGTTGGTAACAGAAAATGGCAAGTGACTTGCCCAAGGTCATGCATGTAGAAAGAAAAGAAAGAGCTCATGAGTTGAATTTAAGAGTCAAGAAGATCTTGATTCAAATCTTGACTCAAACACCCCTTAATTAGGGTTAAGGCTTAGTTTCTTTCTATGTGAAATGGGAATAAAAAGAACACCTACTTCTCAGTTGGTTGTGAACCTCAATTGTCACGATGTATGGAAAATGTTTTGTAAACCCAATATACTACATAAGGAGCAAGAACCAGTATCTGAACCCACATTTTTAGTCTCCTTTCCAGTTATACTATTCAGCTTCCCTTTCTTTTGGCTCCAACCTCCATGTTTAATATTCCATAACTGCTTACTAACTTGTTTCTATCACATTTTGAATACCAAAGTTTTGCTATGCCAAGACCAGCAGCAATAAATTACAGCATTATCAATATACATTATTCATTGCTGCTTCAAAAAGTTATTTTCCCTTATTCTCAAGGAAGCTGGAATACAGATCCACTCAATATCATTCACTAATAGGCTCTATGCAAATGATTGAATGCTTTATTATTTTAATTAATACAGTTTCCAAAAGCACACAGAAGAAAAAAAATGATAAAAGTCAATTGTCATGACAATATGGAATTGGAGGTTTCTGGCACAAGATGTTTTGGGAAATGCTTGCTTGGTCTTCTTAAAATTGTATCCTTCAGAAGAACTCACATATGGTTTAAGCAAAGACCTGATTTAGTGTCTACAAACAAAACTAAATAAGAACTCTTTTTATAGGGTTTATTTCCAATTTATGCTAAAGATTCATCCTTCAAGAGGAGCATTAATGACAGAGTGGGGTGAGGGGTACAAATCTGTCTTCAGGCATTTCCTTTACCAAAGAAAGACCAGCCTTCCTGACTCCAGACCCAGTGCTCTATCCACTGTACCATGTAGCTGCCTTTTTACAGGATATATACAAAAATATAAAGTAATTTGGGAAGAGAGATCACTAGGAGTTAGGCAGAGGGAGTCAAGAAGGTTATTTGTAAAAGGCAATCCTTTAACTAAATCTTGAAGCAGAAAAAGATTCTAAGAAATGGGGTTAAGAAGAAAGGGAATTCCAAGAATAGGGGGAGCAGACAGTGGCACCAAAATAAAAGGAGTATCATATGTAAAAAACAAATAAAAAGCCAGTATGATCTATAGGGTAAGGGAAAAAAAGTAACATATAATAAATTTGGAAAGGAATGTTGGAGACAATTTATTAGGGGTTTCAAATGCTGAATAAAATAGATGGTATTTGATCCCAGAGGTATTATGGAGTCATTGAAGTTTATCAAGGTTGAGTTACATGATCAAATCTATGTTTAAGCAAAAAATCACTTCAGCAGCTACATGAAAGATGACTTGGGGCTAGAGACTTGAGGCACAAGAGAGGGGAGATAATTGCAAGAAATGATGAGGACCTGTTCCAAAATGGTGTCCATTTAAATAAAGGAGTAAGAAGTAAGAGATATGTGGGGGGTAAGGATGAGAAGCTGTGGCAACATTTTAGATATATGATGTGAGGGAGGTGAATCTGGAAGATTGGGAAGGAAAGCAATGCTCCTAATAGCTCAATAAAAATAGGGAAGTTCAGAAGAGAGATGAGTTGGAATGGGGGAAGGGATACGGCAATGAATTCTGTTTGGGATAGATTGATGTTGAGATAGGTTATATCAGTTTGATCAATTCAGATCAACAAGCCAACAAGCATTCTTACAATATGCTAGGCCTTGTGCCAAGTTCTGGTAATTTAAATAGAAGCAAATAAAAATATAGTCCCAAGTTCTGATCATTTAAACAGAAATAAAGAGTAGTCCCTCTTCTTAAGAAGTTTACATTCTAATAGGAAAGACAACACATTAAAGATAAAAATGGGGGAAAGGGTAAGGAAGAAGGCACTCTTGGGGGCCTGATGGAGAAAGAAGTCTGGAGAGGAATGAAGGATTGGTTCAAGTTCTTTCTTTCTTAGGTTTTTTGCAAGTCAAGTGGCATTAAGTGGCTTGCCCAAGGTCACACAGCTAGGTAATTATTAAGTGTCTGGAACCAGATTTGAACCCAGGTACTCCTGACTCCAGGACTGGTGCTTTATCCACTGCACCACCTAGCTGCCCCTGGTTCAAGTTCTTTCTAATAGAGATTCCAGGAGGAATCAGAGGAAGGGAAGTCAGGGGCATAGGGATCTACCAGAATGAGAAGACCATTCTATCCTCTGCCCTGTAAGGTGATGATTCTTCTCTGCCTACCCCAGCCAACCTTCAGGTAGCTGCTGAAGTAATTTTTCTTTAACTCAGATGTGACAATGTAACTTAACCTTGCTGATAAACTCCGGTGGTTCTCTAGTACCTCTTGGATCAAATACCATCTATTTTATTCTTTATTTAAAACACTTAAATTGGAGTCAAGTCTCCTTCCTGGGATAAGGGGATCTGTTTTATGGGTCCAATAAGCAGTTAATGATATGGGCCTGGGGTTCAGGAGAACATCTTTGGCTGAATATGTAGATCTCAGACTTCTTTGAATAGAAATGGGGAGAGTAAAATAAGAAAAGAAGAGGTAAAAGAAGGGCAAAGTCCTGGGTAGAGAAATTACACAACAATCACTGAAATACACACTTGGATATAAAGAAACAAGGAAAATATAAATGGTGTGTGAAAAAAATGTAAGAATTTTAAAACTTCCATATCATCAATTATAATGCCAGGCATTCTCTTATGTGTTTTTCAAATATTAATTCAAATGATCCTCATACTCATCCTGTAAGTAAAGGTTATTATTATTATCCCCATTTTACAGATGGGAAAACTTAAATAAACAATGGTTAAATTACTTCCCCAAGCTCACATAGCTAGTGAGTATTATCTGAGTCACATTTGAACGCAGGTTCTCCTGACTCTAGGCTCAATGCTATATACACTGTACCCATCTAGTTGCTCCTATATAAAGGACATAAATGGTAGACAATGAGGGAAGAAAAACAAATGAAAACAGTCCTTGTCTATAAGGATCTTATATTCCACAGAAAAGGGAGCATGTAAGAAATACCATGTGAATAATTCTAAGAACTTCAATTCCATCAGTGAGAAAATCTAGTCAGTAGCGATTGCCATAAACTCAAACCCTTATGAATTTTCACATTTTTATCTCTATGAAATATGACCATTGGGTTTAGAATTGTGAGGATGCTTAGAGTCTATCTAGTCTAAATCTCTCATTTTAAAAAATTGAAATGCTGGGGAGGGGGCATCTAGGTGGTACAGTAGCTAGAGCACCATCCCTGGAGTTAGGAGGACCTGAGTTCAAATTTGGTCTCAGACAATACTTACTTAGTTTTGTGACCTTGGACAAGTCACTTAACCCCATTGCCTTGCTAAAAATCAATTTTAAAAAATTAGAATACTGATACCCAAGATCTTACCCAATGACTTACTCAAGGTCACACAGTTAAGTAAGTATTCAGAGAAGCCATTTGATCTCAGTCCTTTGGCTCCAAACCCAGTGTTCTTGTCACAGTGCCATAGCTGCTTGATGATGCTTTTGTTTGACTAAATAAAAGCTGAAGATATTGTTCTGACACATTGGTGGGATTGGATTTCCAAAGATCTGTTTTAGATTTTTGAAAGTACATAGAAATGTCTGTGGAATATAAGCCATCCCCTAATAAGGCCATTTCTCACCATTTACTATAGTAAATCCTGTATGTTGAATCCATCCATGTGATGTGTCAAGCCAACATTTTCAGAAGGGCATTGATAAAGTGGGGAACTTTCAGAGAGGTGGAATACAGGATAGCGAGTGGTCATATGATTGACACATGGAATAACCAAAGGAATATGATACTAGGAAAATATGAGTGAGGTTTTAGCAGGGGAGGAGTAGAGTGAGCATGATGGCAGCTATCATCACATACAGAAAGAGAGGCCACACAGAAGAGAAATCAGATTTGTTCTGGTCCACTCCACAAGGCAGACGTAGGAGCAAGGAGTGGAAACTACAGACAAACAGATTAATGTTTGATCTAAAGAAGCTTCTTAACTGATAAGAGCTAGCTGATACTGGAATTTGCCTTGGCAAGTAGCCCATTTTTCTTTACTGGGTATTTGCAGGCAGAGGTAAGCTCAAATTTGTTTGGTGTGTGGGGGAAGAGGTTTATTTCTCTCCCTCATATCTTTAAAGAGAGTTCCTTCTACCATCTCCAGTCAATTCTCTAAAAATCATAAGTTCTTAGAACTCCCAGTAAACAAAACCTTTTCACCAATGAAATCATAGGCCCAGATCCTTCAGTCTCCTGGAAAAAAACAAACAAACAAAAACCTATAAAAGCAAAGCAGTCTGCTGAATATACTGTGTCAAAAGTTTGTGAATGGATATCCATGTGTGAAATTCATGTATCAGTTTGTTCATTGAACATAGAACAGGGGAAAAATTATTTTAGAATTAATATCATGTCCCTTCTCCCTCATTTCCAAATCATATGCTTTTGTAGGCGTTATGGAGAGGAGGTGGTTGTTGTTTTTAACCCTCACCCAATCTAGCAGTCACTGACTCCAAGCTCCTCTGAAACCAATCCATTGGCACCATTGGGATGGGGAGGGTGGTGTTGGGAAATTCCATTCTCTTTATCAACCATGGCTCTTCCTGCTTTTCTGAAATTCTAATGGACTAGGTCCTAATAAACTGGCTCCATAATAACAGTCTCTGAACAGCACAGAATGGTGGGAAGTGGCATCCAGAGGCTGTAATTTGGAATCTGGTGTTTTCATTATTTGGCTGTAGGTGTAGCAGAGGAGAGGCAGAATACAGGCACAGATGACAGTCTTGTGATTCAGATTATGATCTGTAATAAAAACCAGTAAAGAAAACAAAAGTATGAACAGTTTTCTCTTCTTTCCCTCCTCCCCATCCCTAATAGATGCTTCTAAACAACTCCCTTTTCCTTATTAAATCTTCCTTCCATAATACCCAAGTCCTACCCATTCATCCTCAGTCATCCCAACTTTGGTCCCATCAAGTCAAACAAACCAGAGACAGAACTAATTCTCAGGAGAGAAGCACAATCTGACTCAACAAATAGTAGAATACAAGTTTCTTGAGGGCAGGAACAGTTTCTTTGTCACTGTATCCCAACAGGGCTGGTGCTAGGATCCAATGAGATAACATATAAAGCTACTTTGTAAACCTTATATAAATGCTAGCTATTAGTACCATCATTATCATCATTATTTTTATAAACCTCAGCATCTAATCAGCACTTAATAAATATTTGTGGAATCCAAACACTTATTAGATGCCTACTAGGTATAAAGCAGTATTCTAGGTCCTAGGAATGAAGTAATACATCTGCCCACCCTCAAGGAATTTATATTTTGATGAGGAAGAGTAAGTAATCTACTCTGGACTGACTTCAGTATAACTCATACTCCCAGGGGCACTAGTCAAAGCTAAACAATCAGAAGATGAGAGAGGGAAGTCTACTCTTACTATATGTGCAGTCTCTGGGTTAGGGTAGCTCTTACAAATATCTTATTTATTGAAAAACACACAAGATGGGAAGCACCTTGGCTTCCAGGCTGGACTGCCGCGGTTTAACACAGAGTTTTAGAAGAAGTTGGTCCAGAACAGAAACCAGAAATGTTTGCAACTAGTACAAACCAGCAGGAAATGTATACTCAAGTGTGTGTGTTGGGAGTGGAGGGGACCCTGGAGAAGGAGCCCTCTGAAAGCTTCCTATTTTAAGTCTTTATTCTTGCTAAGTTTTCAACTCTGTCTGTTGTGTCTGTCATTCACTGACAAAGTGATAGCATCCTCTAAATTTGGTGCCCTGGAATAAATTATCATATCATAGAAGGATAGGTACAGCCTCAGGAGGGACAACCAAAGTGGAGAATGAATAGAGCTTGATTTGGAGTCAAGAAGATATAGATTCAAATTCTATCTCAAACAATAGTCATGTGACTCTGGTCATGCCACCTTTGCTTGCCTCAGTTTCCTCAACTATCAAATTAGATTAAAAATAGTATCTACCTTGAAGAGTTATAAGGATAAAATGAGATCATATTTGTAAAAGACACAGTACAGTGTCCTTTCTCCTCCTGCCTCACCATATTTTTCTCTTTAATAATCATTTCTTTGTTTCCCTTTCTAGTTCAAAACTAATTCTTTTAGGTAGAGAAATCAGAGTCTTTCACAATTCTATTCCTGTAGAGATTAATTTTTGTCTCCCACACTTGAGCCTCTTTCTATTCATGCTAAGTAGTTCATCCTTAGTTTCTGCCTTCTTCACAAGCTACCTGACATAATGATTGTTTGTCTTAAAGATCTCAGGCAAGTATTGGGGTTATGTGTAGCAATAACTTTGGATTCAAAAAATCCTTTCAAAGACCAGTGAACAGCCTTTTATTTTAACAGGTCGAGAATTCTCGACTTTTCCTGAATTAGAACCCTCTAGAATGGAAGCTCCTTGAGAGCAGGAACTGTAGTTGACACACAGTGTTTCATTTTTTAAAAGATAAATTTACTTATTTTTCCAACTACATGGAAAGATAGTTGGGTTTGTTTTTTTTTTTGCAAGGCAAATGGGGTTAAGTGGCTTGCACAAGGCCACACAGCTAGGTAATTATTAAGTGTCTGAGACCAGATTGGAACTCAGGTACTCCTGACTCCAGGGCCAGTGCTTTATCACTGCGCCACCTAGCCACCCCTTAAAGATAGTTTTTAACAATCATTTTTTGGGGTAAGGTTTTGCGTTCCACATTTTTCTCCTTCCTCCCTTCCCTCTCCCCTTCCCTAAATAAAGAGTAAGCTAATATAGGTTATAATGTATAACCATGTTAAGTATACTTTCATATTAGTCATATTATGAAAGAAGAATCAGAACAAAAAGGAAAAAACATGAGAGGGAAAAAATAAAACAAATTTTAAAAATGTAAATATGGTGCGACTAGGTGGTACAGTGGATAGAGCACTGGCCCTGGAGTCAGGAATACCTGAGTTCAAATCCGGCCTCAGACATTTAATAATTATCTAGCTGTTCGGCCTTGGGCAAGCCACTTAACCCCACTGCCTTGCAAAAAACCTTTAAAAAATAAAATAAAAAATAAAAATTTAAAATAGTAAGCTTTGGTCTGAATTCAGACTCCATCATCATTATAGTTCCTTCTTAGGATGTGCATGATATTTTCAATCACAAGTCCTTTAGAATTGTCTTTGATTATTGTCCTGCTGAAATGAACAAGACCATCATAACTGATAATCATTCAGTGTTGCTATTACAATGTACAATGTTCTTCTGACTCTGCTCACTTCACTCTGCATCAATTCATGTAAGTCTTTCCAGTAGGTAGGTGTTTTAAAGAATGCTCATTAATTGAATGACTATTATCCTTTTTTGGTGACAGCAAATGACATTGCCTTCTTAAAATTTCTTTTTTCTCCTACACTAATTAATTTAACAAGGATCAAAATGAATGTTGTTTGGAGATTCAAGGGCAAAATCTCATGAAATCTTTGGAGGTAATTGAAGAAATCGTGAGATTCCATTGAAACTAAAAGTGGATATTGCTGCTTTAAATGTACTTGCCAAAAGCCAGAAGCAAAATACTGAAAATTTAGGAGCATGCCAAAATCCATTCCTTTCTCCAATCCCAATCAGCTCTGATGACTTATTTGTCTGACAGCCATCATCACTGCCATCCCATCTGATGGGATATAATCATCATTCAGAGGGTTCCTGAGCATTTAAAATGAAGACAAAGACAAGGTTTCACTTTCCTGACAATGATTCCCTCCCTCTATAGCCAGCACAAGACCTTCCCATCAGATAATCATTTCAACCCTGACTCTGCGGAGCATTCAGATACCATGTTGTGGCCAGGTTGGTTCAATGAACTGATAGCCATCTTCCTTGTAATCTTGAGTTTTAAGGAATCAGAATGGTTGAGAAGTAGTTACAGAGCAGATACATGCCAAACTTATGAATAATTCAGAAGGCCCAGAGGCATCTCTCACTGGTCACATTTACCTCTAGCATCCTGTTTTTGTATCCAGTGACTGACAGGAGCTCACCAGGGATCAAGAATATATGAACATGTACAATCTTTATCAGACTGTTCACTGACATGGGGAGGGGGGAGGGAAGAGAGGAGGGTAGGAAAATGTGGAACTCAAAAAACTTGCAGAAGGATAAATGTTGAAAACTATCTTCACATGTAATTGGGAAAAATAGATAAGGAAGAAAGAAAAAAGATATATGAACAAATAGTTTTCAAAAGGAAAAGAAAAATGTAATCCGTCAATATGTTGATACTTCAAATTAGTAATAATAAGTGAAAAATGCTCCAAATCAATGTTAATAAGAGAAATGAAAGCAGGACCACAGATATACACTATGTGTACTCTTAGTTGTTATAGGGGAAGGAAACTGGTACCAGTAATTTGTCATCCTTCCTCCAATCAAATGCATTCATTCAATAAACTTTTCTTTATGGGAGCACATATTTAAAGCTGGAAGGTACCATACATGCCATCAAGACTGAACTCTTCATTTTAGAGGAGAGAGAAAACAGAGAGTAAAAATATGAGGCAGGATTTGAACCCAGATCTTCCTGCCTCTAGGCTCCAAGTTCTATCCACTGTCCCACTTAACTTTCTCATAAGAAAGTTCCCACTTTGTATGGAGCACTATGTATGTTCTAGGTCTAGGAGATGTCAAAACAAGGAATAGCCCCCATTCTCAAGAAATTTATGATGCTGAAAGGGATTCATCTCCTGAGAGATCTGAGAATTCTTTGACTAGACAATCCAATGAGCCACCCAACCCTGAGAAAATTCAGAGAACAACCAAAATTCTTGTTGGAATTTAAAAATCCAACCATGGAAGCAAGTCAAAGCAAGTCAAAGACATTTAATGAGTATCCACTATGTGCAAAGCACTATGATGAACTCTGGGGGTGCAAATACAAAAACTGACATAAGGAGCATGCTGGAGGGGAGATAAATTGTACTTGTCTTAACACATAACACACTAACCAGAATGTTATGAAAAGGAATATTTTAGAGAATCTGAGGAGATAATTTCTGACGATGAAAGGCAGAATAATTAAATGGAAAGGCACTCTGCTACTTGCCCATGGACACCCATAGTTCCTCTCCCTCCTGCAGCCTAACACACACTGAGTTTACTCATTATACTCACCCACATACTCAGTCACCCTCTCAAATCCCTCACTATGTGAAGCTTACAGAAAGAGTGTTTTCAGGCAAGGCACTTAACCTCTCTGAAACTCACTGTCTTTGTTTGTGACATGAGAAGATGGGATAAGTTGACCTCACCTCTGAGGTCCTTTCCAGTGTTAAATACTGTAATAAGACTTTGGATCAAGGGGGGAAATCCCCCAAGAGATACCCTGAAGAAAAAAATATAGAAAATACAAGATGAATCATCAGGAATGACTGAAACTGACAGGAGATGAGGGATAGAAGTAGAGTTATAGTGACTTCATACTGATACGAAAAAAATTAATTGAATTTAATTTTTGCATTCTCTACATTTTGGTGTCCAAGGGTGAAGTACTGATAACCTTGCCTTTAGGAAGCTCTAGTTTCTTAGTTTCCACCTTCTAAAGAATTTTTTTTTGTTTTAACATTTTTATTTAAAATTTTGAGTTTCTAATTTTATGTCTCCTTCCTCTTCCCCCCCCTCCTTGAGGTGGTAAGCAATCAGATAGAGGTTATACATGTGCAATTATGTAAAACATTTCTATATTAGTCGTTTTGTAGGAGAAGCCCTGAATAAAAGAAAAAATGAAAGTGAAAACATCATGCTTCAGGTGTATTTGAACAATATCAGCTCTTTCTTTGGAGGCAGATAGTATGTTCTATTAGTCCTTTGGAACTGTCTTGGATCACTGCAATGCTATGAAGAGCTAAGTTATTCACATTTCTTCATCAAACAATATTGCTGTTGCTGTCTATGCACAATCTTCTCCTGGTTCTGTTCATTTCATTATACATCACTTTATGTAAGTCTTTCCAGGTTTTTTTTAATCATTCTGCTTTGTCATTTCTTATAAGCACAATAACATTCCATTATAATCATATACCATATCTTGTTTAGCCATTTCCCACCTGATGGACATCCTTTCAATTGCCAATTCTTAACCACCACAAAAAAATGTTATAGTTTTATAATTAAAAATAAATAAGTCTTTTCCCCCTCTTTTGGATGTTGTTGAGATACAGACCTAGCAATGGTATTACTGAGTCAAAAAATATGCACTTTATAGCTCTTTGGGCATTGCTCTCCAGAATAGTTGGATCAGTTCACAGTTCTACCAACAGTGCATTAGTGTCCCAGTTTTCCCATATCCCTTCCAATACCCAATATTTTCCTTTTTTTGTCATATAGCCACTCTGATAAGGTAAAAACTCAAGAGGTTTTTTATAAATTTTCATTTCGCTAATCAATAGTGATTCAGAGTATTTTTTCATGTGACTATAGATAGCTATGATTTCTTAGTCTGAAAAGTGCCTGTTCATATCCTTTGATCATTTATCAATTCCACCTTCTAAAGTTTTAAAGATTTTATCTTGAAGTTTGGGGATGAACAACATGAAAAGATAATCTAATTCTTTCTCTGCCTAACCCAATTCCATACTTCTGAATGAAGATTTATAGATGCCTAAATAATAAAACATATTGTGATCCCGAAGGTAGAAAATTGTTTCATCTGATCAATGGCCTGTATTAATATTTAGTCAATTTCTACCCACCTCCTTTTTCTATATAGATATTAATCTCTCTGAATGTGAAGAAAAGTTAATATTTCTTCTAGACTGTCTATGACTTCAAAAAAATAATCTGACTCCAAATTTATCTTCCAGTTCTGTCTCATTTTTGTCTCCCTGTAGTTACTCTACAGTGGCCCCCTATTGTTATTAAGACCACATAGATTTGGCATTTAAGGGTCTTTATAGCCTGGTTCCTTCCTACTTTCCAGCCCTCTTATGCTTACTCCCTGTGATCCAACAACACTGAGCTTGCAATTCCTCCCTCAAGGTACTTTGTCTCACCTCTCCAAGTCTTTCTACTGGTTGATTCGAATTTCTGAATACCACCCCCCTTACCTCCATCTCTTTCTTTCCTTAGTTTTCTTCCAAACTCAGCTCCATTCTCACCTTCTTCAGGAGACACTTCCTAGATTATCTAGCTTCAAATGCCTATTTTCCATCAACAATTGTACTATATGCATCCCAAATTTCCCTGGTTCTTGTCACATTTATCTTCCCCATTAGAATGTGAGATCCTTGAGATCAAGGCAAATATTATTACCTTCCTTTGCACTCCCATAGCTAGCACAGGGCCATGCACAGAGTCAATAAATACTTACTATTTCTACATTCTCACCACACTGAATGACTATAGTTCCTATGACTTAAATATTCTTCTTTGGCATCTCCACTTCTCAAAATTGTTGTCTGTTTTTAAACCTTTTCCAGACAACCCTCCCTCTCTATGCCTACTACTTAAGGAAAAATGCTGATTGAGTCTCCTTTCTCTCTCTCTCTCTCTCTCTCTCTCTCTCTCTCTCTCTCTCTCTCTCTCTCTCTCTCTCCCTCCTTCAATCTTCCTTTCTCCATCTCTGTCTATCTATTTTTCTCATTCTGAATATGAAATCAGGGAACACTAATTTCATGATGGTTAAATGTAAATGCTTTGTTTGGGCCAAGGAGAGATACCTGCTTACACAATCACCCTCCAAACCCAAGAGACTGAAAATCTGAGCAATACATAATGATAAATATTGAAGTTGGACACCATTCAAAACCTATTGCCCTGAGCTGGGACAACTCTGAAAAAAGTGTTCATTTTAGATAGTCCGACTCTATCTACCTGTCTCTCTGTCTCTGTCTCTCTGTCTACCTATCTCTCTGTCTCTTTCTCTGTATCTTTGTCTCTTCCTCTCCTTTCTCCCCTTCTCCTCTCTCTCTCTGTCTCTCTGTCTCTCTCCCTCTCTGTCTCTGTCTTTCTGTCTCTCTGTCTCTGTCTCTAGATCCTCTGCTGTCTCTCTGTCTCATGACTCAGCACAAACACATCAATTAATCATAACACCCAAGAATGACCCAATAGAAAGGAATTGCTAAATGTCAAAGCTTGATTAATCTCAACAGGCTACTTGTGTCATGCAAGTCATCCAGAGCTACAAAATAGGACAAGTCTCATAATTCAAAGCTATGAAATTTCAGTTGTCTATGAAAACATTCATATGGGATGACACACCATGTGAGTGTAGTCATGGGGGACACACACATACACACACATCCAGTGGTCAAGCCACTTTACTTCCTCAAATGACCATGTATTGACTCCCCTGGGTTCAGATGGTAACCCATTTCATCTTTCCAGTAGAATATAAGCTCCTCTAGCCAGCCACTCTCATTTTAATCTATTGTATTCACAGTATTTAGTGTAAGTAAATATTTGCTGAATTGAACTGATTTAAATTCTAGAAAAAGCCACATTTGATATTTGAGTTTATTTTTAGAGATTTAAAAATGGTGATCAAAGCAAGAAGGGCATGTGGAGAAGACAAACACCTTAGGAAAAGGCAGACAGTACTGCCATATGGATGGTCACGGACACAATGTGTTGTTGTTACCTGGAATCTGTGTCCCTGGTACCTCAGCAGAAGCAACACAAATGAGATGCAAGGCCTGGGGTGGTCAATAGGTCAGAGCTTCCCATAACAGAGTTATGACAATGGTTTTTTGCCTTGGTAATTGGAAGGAGGGGTTGAGTAGTCTGCCCCCCCCCCACTCCTTGATCAAGGAAGACTGGGGGAGGGGGTGAAAGGAGAATCTAGTCTGTGGCATGGCTACCATAATCCCATCTCAGGATACAATGAGGTTTCCACACTACTGGAAAGGCAAGCTATAAAGATATAGAGACTAGTGAAATAGGAAGGAAGCACACCCAAGATAATACCCTAAGTTCCTCTAAATATTGGCAAAGTCCAGATCATCCCCCACTCCAGACATAGCTCTATCCTATGGCAGAAGACATGCTCAGTTCTTAAGAGAAACTTGCCAGCCCTCATGTTGTCCCTGTGAAACTCTGAATACATAGATGAACCAAGCTAGCAAATCCTGATAAGCAAAGACAAGGTTTCTTTTACACTAACAGTCAAATTACAAGATGATAAGATGTAGCTTATGAATTATTGAGCTAGTTTTTAATCGGTAGAATCAGTTCCTTTCAAACAAATAGGCTAGAATAGATTTCCTGTCCTTATTGCCTTTGGAGAGAAAATAATGGTCTCTGAACAATTTATTCTAGTTGACACTTGGTAGCTAATATGATTTGACTATGTTTCCTTCCATTTTAATGAATCCACGTGATTCTATGTGGCCTTTAAATACGGAATCAGTTCACTTAAAGTACTTCCATGATGACCAGCACTGGGAATCTAGCTGGGCCTGTCATTTAATCTAACCTTCTTGTGTCTCCTCTTAGTCTAATTAATGTAAAAAATTAGTAGGCTTTTTTTTAACAATGAAGTTTCTAGGTATCATAATAAGTAAAACTGGGGAAGGGGGAAGAAGGATTTAACCAAGAGAGTTTCAGAAATCTTCCCTAGGAAGACTATTAGGAGAGAAATCTATTAGATGATATTAAAGGCAAGGATAATGGGACATTTTATTCCCAGACACAGAGAGCCCAGTTCTTTGAGAAGGATTATTTCCATTCTGATTGGAGATAGCCAGAAGACCGAAATGAAGTGGGACATCTCAGAAACCCCCGAGATCACAGATTGCAGAATGAGAGGGTCCTTTGGGGTCATCTAGCCTGGAGAAGTTCAACACTCCCAAGTGTTACCCAAGCCAAATTAAAATTTTAATTTGGAAATATTTGACAAAAAGAATCAAAATACATCTTAAATAATATTACATTTTAAAACTGTCAATATGGACCCCCAGGAATTCTTGTGAAGGGATTAGGAGCCCCTGCTTCTATTTTAATTTGACAACATTGATCTTAACCAATGTCCTCATTTAACAGATGAGGATACTGTGACTAAGTGAGGTTTAGTGACTTGTCCAAAGTTACATAGCTAATAAGTAGAAAAAAAACTGGAATTTGAACCCAGATCCTCAGGATCCAGAAACAACACTTTTCCTAACCCAAACCCCACATTTTACAAAGGAGGAAACCAAGATCTGAAGAGAGGGAAATGCCTTACCGAAGATGGTGGCAGAGAAAGGACAAGAACGAGGGTATCCTGACTCCCAACAAAATTTGCCTTGTCTCTATACCATAAGATAACAGGTCAAGCCAGCAAACATTTATGAAGTGACTACTATTAGCCAGAACCTGTGATAGTCCCTGGGAATGCACAGACTCCAAGGACAGACCCCAAGCTTAGAGTCAAGACCTGAGTTCAAGTCCTTCCTAAGTGACCCTTGGCAAGTCACTGAATCTCTCTCTGACTTAGTTTCCTCATCTCTAAAATGAAAATGACATTAGTACTTATCTCACGGGGTTGTTGCAAGGATAAAATTATATGATACTTGTAAGAAACTCTCCAAACCTTAAATGCTAACTATCATTATTATTACTAAAAACATCTCTGCTCTCATAGAACTTATGGTCTATCAGGAGGAAACAAAATTTGTTCATATGAGAAAATGCAAAATTAGTGCAAAGTGAGGGAGTGGGAGTAGAGACACTAACAATGGAGAGAATCAGGAAAGGTTCTATGGGAACCTTGAAGGGATCCAGGGGTTAAAGAGGGAGAGAATTCAGGCAAGTAGACTAACCTATACAAAGACGTAAAAATGGGAAATGAAATATAACGTATAGGAAAGAGCAAGAAGACCAGTTTGGATGAAACACCAAGAACATGAAGGGGAAGAATGTGTATTGTACTGGAGAAATGACTTGGAGTCAGATCATGAAGATTCTAAATACCAGATAATAGAGTTAATATTTTATCCTCTAGGCAATAAGGAACCACTGAGGTTTCTTGAGCAGAACATTAATGTGGTCAGTTCAAGCATCAACTATAACATAATCTCCAAGGTTCAATACACAAAAAAATCAGAAACCTCAAAGGAAGACAGTTCTTACTTGCTTTATAAACAAATTACCTAACATATTTAAGGGAATTTAATGGAATTCTCCTTTGCAGGAGAACCATAGACTAAGAAACACTTCTCTCATACCTCAATAGCTGTAGAGACTCCCTGTTACTAGTTGAGCATGCCTAGTTGGTTATTCTCTGTCCCCACCAAGATAATCACCTTCCAAAGATGAAAAAGTCTATATGCCCAAACTCCAAAATTTTGTATGGACTCTCCAAGTAAACTCTAAGAGTTGGTACAACTTCTCTTTGAACATGTCAAGTATAAGATGCACATATCTCAAGGAAACCTGGTTAGCCTTGACCAACAGACTCATTCTCTACCTACCTCCTACATTCTCTATTGGTCTAAACATCCAAAGTCATCATGCTGTTCTCTCTCAGAAAAGAGTGAAGTCCTTTGACTGCCATCAATAATTTTCTGGTACTGTATGTGGGATCAGTGACAGCTTCCATGCCACAGTCCATTATATAGATCCAACTTCTGCCTTCTGCTGAAGCTCCATCCAGTGTTATTGAATTTCCATGAGGTTTTGCTGCTCAAAACCTTGGGGCTAATCTGAATCTTCTCAACTTTTTTGTTTCCCAAACCCATAGTCATATCCCATAAACACACACACACACACACACACACACACACACACACACACACACACGAGAATACTTCTGCTCAAAATCTTTCTTCTTGATCATCTCATTCCCATTCAGTGGAAATTCCCCAAGTCTAGTTGATATTTAGGTTGGTCTAACTCTATTTAACTCCAGCTGCCATCATGGCCCTCTCATTTAGCAGCATATAAATTACCCAAGCCTTTCAATTGGCAACATGAGCAAGGCAAAGCAATGAACAGCTGGCAGTCTTTGTCAGTCATTCCTACAGGCACATATAGTTGTTCCCGTTATGGTAGTAACAAAAGAAAAACAGGGAAATATTTAAAGAAATTTATGGTGGGGGAAAAAACCATTCTCTCCATTAAATAAGTCAACTTGGCTTTTACTTATGGCAGAGAAGTATCTTAATACACTAAGAGGCCAAGCAGGCTGTATAAGATTGGCCTCCCTCATAAAACTGATGATAAACTGGAGAGCAATAGAGAATGGGTCTGCTCAACTTTACAGATCCTCCTAATACTCCATCCAGTTCTCATGGTATTTTCCTCTTCCCCCTTAATGTGATTAGTAGTTTGACCCTGTGGAGGAGGAAGGTTCACAGGGTGCATGTGAATAACACAATACCATAACACAAATTATTTCTCCTAATAAGCAATATATAGAATATAAAAACATATAAATCAATTGAAAAATGTTTAAGTATATATAAATACTTATATCTGAATATATATATTCAGATATATATACTTATATATTATACAAATACAAATATTATACAAATATGCAAATGTGCATATATCAATTGAGAAATATATATACATGTGTGTATGTGTGTGTGTGCATATATATACCAATAGATTTTTCCATTGATTTGGATGCCTATATGTCTATATGTATTTATCTATGTATAACATAAATTATTAATTGTAAAATGAGAAGCTTGGATCAGATGATCATAAGGCCAAAGACCTAGAGCTAAAAAGGACCTCAGAGACCATATCAGGAAACTGAGGAAACTGAAGTTTATGAAGGTAAGAACCTGCTCAAAGCCACACAAACTGTGTCAGATGTGGCCTTAGAACTGAGTACTCTGACTGAATCCTATGATCTTTCCAGGGTGGCATGTTCCCTCCCTATCAATAAGTCCAACTTCCTGTTCAAAATACCCTGCTCCAAAAGTGTTTCTATAATCTGTCCAGTCTTTGCATCATAAACAGACTGTTCAAAGGCTCTGTAGAGATTGAAAGTCATCCCCAGGCATCAAGTTCAGCTGGGGATTTGCCACAGGTCCAACTGGCTCCCCCTACTCTCAACAGAGGCAGGGTTGAAGGAGATAATCTCTAGATGATCTCTAGAGTTTCTCTAGATACCTCTGCTCTAACCCTCCAGAGCATTTCCAGAGAAGAATAACCAAAAGGTTGGAGACACTCCAGAGAAGACTCAGGGGGAAACATGCTCCATTTAGCCTTAGAGAACAGAATCAAAAATAATGAACAAAAGTTATACTCATGTTTCAGATTTGATATAAGGAAGAACTTGTTATCAAAGTTATCCAAAAATGAATGGGTTGCTTTGAGAGCTATGGGCGCCCCATGACCAGAGTTCTATGCGCAAAGGTTGAAAGTTTGTTTTTGGTGTATGTTGTAGACAGTAGTAAGCTGGTACATATTTAACAACAAACTCATTTGAGGAAGAAGGGAGTCAAATATATGAGAAATGCCCTTTTAAATTAAATTAAAATTAAATTCAATAATACCATTTTCTTTAGACTGGACAATCAATGAAGCAATAAACCAAAGCCTGATTATTTCAGCTTGCCAATTTCTAAAGTGTAAATGCTTACCCTGAAAATGTAACAATGGCTTGAGTTGGCATAGCCCTAGTTGTAGAAGAGATTCCTATTCAGATAAGACTTTGATCAAATGAATTCTTAGGTTCCTTCCAAATCGGAGTCTCTGTGAATGCATGAAAGATTTTCTCTCGTGGTTACTAATAGTGCCAAGTTTCAGATTTAAATGGAATAGCAAGTTGTACATATAGATTGGCAGTCTCATGTACATTCATCTTTTTTTCTATTCTGTTATGGAAATGCTTGTTTAATTTCTTATGTTCAGAATAAAATAAATAGAAAATTCTAATTGAAATACTTTCATGAAAATGAAAAAAAGGGAAGAGGTGTTGCTACACTTACCCAAAGTCAACTTTCTCAGATGTTATTAGATGAGTAGAGCAGGCCTTCATTCCATCCCCATGTTGAATCTCATTTATCAGAGTAGGTTGTCTGAAGTTTGTTAAGATTACACAACTTGTTCCCTTCTACTCTAATTGGAGGCTGCATCTGATTACTAATTCTAAGAAAAATAATAAATTGAATAAAATATCAAGCTATACATGTAAGAAAGCCCATTCTTTAAAGAATGAATTATGGATGATCAATGTTGGAAGGGATGTGGTAAATCTGGGACACTAATACATTATTGGTGGAACTGTGAATTCATCCAACCTTTCTGGAGAGCAATTTGGAATTATGCCCAAAAAGGCAACAAAAATGTGCCTACCCTTTGATCTAGCAATACCACTACTGGGTCTATACCCTGAAGATATGATGAAAAGGGGTAAAAACATCACTTGTACAAAAATATTCATAGTAGCTCTCTTTGTGGTAGCAAGGAATTGGAAATTGAGTGAATGTCCAACAATTGGGGAGTGGCTTAATAAACTGTGGTATATGTATGTGATAGAACATTATTGTTCTATTAGAAACCAAGAGAGATGGGAATTCAGGGAAGCCTGGAAGGATTTGCATGAACTGATGCTGAGTGAGATGAGCAGAATCAGAACACCCTAACAGCAACATGGGGGTGATGATCAACCTTAATGGACTTGCTCATACCTACAGGGCAACAATCAGGCACAATTTTGGGATATCTGCAACAATTCTGTATCTTGAGAAAGAATTATGGAGTTTGAACCAAGATCAAAGACTATTACTTTTAAATTTTAAAAAAATTGTTATCTTATTATGCAATTCAGCTATATATCATACTTTATGTTTCTTCCTTAGGGACATGATTTCTCTCTCATCACATTCAACTTAGATCAATGCATGCCATGAAAATAATGTAAAGACTACCAAACTGCCTTCTGTGGGCAGGGGAGAAGATAGATTAGGGGGAAAATTGTAAAATTCAAAATAAATAAAATCTTTCTTTAAAAAAGAATGAATTAGGGGAGGGAGAGAGGGAAGAAGGAAGAGTTGAAACTGGAAGAGAGGCTTGGAGATTAATTTAATATTTCAGATCCAATCAAGACCAAGAGAGGGGAGGATGGTCACATAAAATGTTAAGAATTAGCACTTGGTGGGGCGGCTAGGTGGCGTAGTGGATAAAGCACCGGCCTTGGAGTCAGGAGTACCTGGGTTCAAATCGGTCTCAGACACTTAATTACCTAGCTGTGTGGCCTTTGGGTAAGCCACTTAACCCCATTTGCCTTGCAAACAAAACCAAAAAAAAAAAAAAAAAAGAATTAGCACTTGGTTACTGATTTACTTGATAAAGAGAAGTCTGGTGAGGAAAAATCCCTCTATCAATGAAGATCGATATCCCCTCTGCAACATCAAATATTGGAAGGTTCAGTGACCAAATCACATAACTGGGTCACATAACCTGGATATATCAGGGGTCAGCATTGAATTCGGGTATCCCTGATTATGTATAGGATGCTCTACTACCCAGAGATAAAACCAACAGGAGATGTTAATGACAGGTTATAAGAGATGAAAGAAAAGGAAAAAAAATCAAAGGGGATTTTAAAACTGGTAACTGGAGAGAAGAGGTAAAGGACAGAAAGAATGATGGGCAACAGAAGGAGGAGTAGATGTAAGGGGAAAAGATGAGTTCAGTTCTTAAAGGCTTCTCTTAATCCAGCCAGATCCACTAACTACCTTTCTCTTTCTCCTGTCCACTTCACTGTGAAATTCCTGAGGGAAGCACCTTTCTGTTTCTCCACTTCCTTTCCTTTCATTCTCTTCCAAACTCTCTGCAGACTAGCATCTGATCTTAGCATTCAACTCCAACCACTCTCTCCAAAGTTACCAATAATCTCTTAAATCCCAAATCCAACAACATTTTCTCAATCTTCACTTCTCTGTAGCATTTGATAGAGTCAATGATCCTCTTGTGGACACTCTCTTCTCTTTGGGTTTCCATGACAACACTTTACACCTAGTTCTCTTCCTATCTGTGAGACAACTTCTTCCCAAGTGTCCTTTACTTGATCTTCATCCCAGTGCAGGTGGGTGTCCTCCTCCAGAATTCTATTTGAGATATCTCTCTCTCTCTCTCTCTCTCTCTCTCTCTCTCTCTCTCTCTCTCTCTCTCTCTCTCTCTCTCTCTCTTTCACTTGGGGATCTCATCAGAGCCTGCATTTCAATCATTACTATGATAAAGACTCCCAAGTCTATATAGTCAGCCCTAGTTTCTATCTTTATGTCCCAGACCTGAATTAATCTAGAACAGAGGTAGCTAACCCTTAACATGTCCAAAATAAAACTCATTATCTTCCCCCCTCCACACCCTAAACTCTCCCTTTTTCTGAATCTTATTATTGTCAAGGATTCACAACTTTGGGGTCATCCCTGACTCCTCACTCTTTATCCAATCTGTTGTCAGATACTTCATAATATTTCTCTTTTCTTCTATTCCTTCCCTTCTCTCCACTCCTTTAGTCATCCCTCCCAGGATTCCTGTGAGGTTCCAATGTTAGTTAGTATTATTATATTATTAGTGAAGTTTAGAAAATGTTGAGGTTTTTTGGCAAGACAATTGATGCAAGACATGTGACTTCCAGAGGGTTATGCTAGTAAGCATCATATAACTGAGTTGGATTCTAATTCATATCCTCCTGTCCAGGCCAGTGCTTGATTTAGAAAAAAAATTAAGCATCCCAGATATTTAGGTGGATAAATAATGGAAGAAAAAAAATATTGAATATCAGCCATTGGGATCACACTGATGTCTTTGTGATCTTGGGAAAATCTTTTAACCAGCCTGGACTTTGTTTCCTTATTGATCAATATGGTTCATTGGCTGAAGCAATGAATTTGGAAGTCACTCATAACCTACTCAGGTCTGTTTCCTCATCTATCAAATGAAGAGATTGTACTAAATTGTATTAAATTGATCTGGTGATGGTTGGTTCTTGTCTTTTGTTATTGAAGAAGACTAAAACAATATCACTATATTTGAGACAAATGACTGTGTCCAACAGTGACTACTCAGTCTAATATGAACTCAGAATGCCCTACTATGGGTCAGGAACAAATAGTCCATGTTAACACCTAGTGTGGGTACTCTAAATGTGCATATGTCATATTTCCTTTGAGCTACTTCACTTCTGCCCTTCTCATAGAGTAGAGTACCCTTACTAATGAGGGTATGCCACACTAGATGGCCCTGTGTCTCCCATGACGGACAATCAATGCTAAAATTCTTCAGAGAGACCTTCAAGGCATCTCCATATAGCTTCTTCTGACTCCCCTTGTCAGTGCTTTCTCTGTGTGAATTCTCCATAAAAATAACCTGTTTGGCAAGCATATGTCTGGCATTCTAACAACATTCCCAGCCTATTGTAGATGCACTCTCTGAAGTAATGTTGGAATGGTAGGCAGTTTAGCTCAAAAAAAGGATCTCAGTTCTGATATCTTCTCCTGCCAGGTGATCTTCAGAATCTTCCTAAGACAATTGAAATGGAAGCAATTCAGTTTCCTGACTGTCCAAGGTTTCACAGGCAAACAGCAATGAGGTCAGCAAAATGACTCTGTAGACCTTCAATCTGGTAGTCTAATACCTTCTCTCCCACACTTTCTTTCAGAGCCTCCCAAATACTGAGCTAGTTCTGGCAATGCATGTGTCAGCCTCATTGTCAATGTGTTCCTCCTTGGAAAGAACACTACCAAAGTAAGTGAACTTGACCACAGTACTCAAAACTTCTCTATTTGCTGTAACCAATGGTTCTACATATGGATGGTGTGGTGTTGACTGATAGAACACCTTGGTGTAGATTGTTAGAACAAAATTAGCATAAGCAACAGAGAATAAATCCATACTTTGTTACATCACAGCTTCAGAGGCTGCATTGAGTGTACAATCATCTGCAAACAGATCATGCACCAACACTCCCTCCACTTTGGTCTTAGCTTGGAGCCTTTCCAAAGTGAAGAATTTACCTTCTGTACATCTGTACCCTACTCTACATCTGTACAGTAGCTGAACTTGAGGTCATGTTTATCCTCAGTGAAGGAATTTGCTAACATGGTAACATGGCAGAAAACATCATGCTAAAAAGCCTGGAAGCAAGGACACATCCTTTTTTCACTCCATTGGTTACCAGGAAATCTCAAGAATATCGTCCACTATCCAGAATCCAACTAGGCAAGGTGCCATGGAACTGATGTACAATGCTGATGAATTTCTCCAGGCAACCACATTTTGACATGATTTTCCATTAATCCTCATGACTGGTGGTTTCAAAGACCTTGGTCAAATCTGCAAATGTTGTACAGACTTCTATTCTGTTCTTGGCATTTTTTTTCTGGATTTGTCAGGCAACAAACACCATATTGACTGTTTCTTCACACTTTCTGAAGCCACACTGGCTCTCAGGGAGGTTACCATCTTCCAGTTGAAGGATCAGTCTATTGAGGAAGACTTTGACAAGAATCTTACTAGCAATGACTAAAAGAGAAATATCCCCTGTAATTATCACAGGACACTCTAGTCCTTTCACTTTTATAGAGATGGACAATGAGGCATCCTTGAATTCTTGGGGGATAACTTCTTTGTACCATGTAACCTGGAAAATTTCAGTCAGTTTTTGGATGAGCAATGGACCCCCACCTTGTAGATATCAGCTGGAATAGAATCAGCACCAGGTGCTTTGTCATTTGAAAGGAGCCTAATGGCATTCCAAACATTTTCAACTAGGGACTGATTGATTTCAACTTGAGATAAATGGTCAGTGGCTTCTGCATTGATTAATGATGGTCTGTTAAGAACCCTATGAAGTGTTCAGTCTATCTCTCTAGGATCATGTCCCTATTGTTCATCAATATGGATCCATCAGCATTGAACAGTTTAGATGCACCATAAGTCTTTGGCCCATAAGTAGCCTTCAGGGCATCATAAAAGCACATCTGCATAATAGTTTGTTATTATCTGCCTTGAAGGCTATTTATGGGTCCAAGACCTATGGTGCATCTCAGATGCTGGTGATAACTGGGATCTGATGATAACTATTTGGGAAAGGAGAGAATTAACAAGATGATTTTCAAGGGACCTTTTAGTTCTGTAATCCTATTAGTGATGATTAGTTCATCCAGGAAAAATATAAGAAAAATTCATCCTCTGAGTCATTTGAGTCATTCACAAGCCAAGGCTGAGCTCTGGCTAATGCCATCTCAATGTGTAGGAGAAGCAAGGCAACCAAGTTGGGGTTTTATATTTGTTTTTAGGAGATTTGGGGGGGAGACTCTCCAGGACTCTCCAGACATAGCTTCAATAGGTCTGATTAGCAAGGAAGCACTGCTGATCTCATCCTGGGGTCACAATGCCAACTTTGTTCTTCCCATTCTTTTCCCATCACTGCTAGTTCTGTAGCTTCATAATGTTCTTCCAATTAATGGTCTTGGTGAATACAGGGCCCGGCTTTGCTCCAGCAATTCACCAAGCTCTGATGCCCAAACAGAACTCACAAGCCATCCAGCCATAGAGGGAGTTGTGAAATCAGTTGGCTGTGGCACAGAGAAGAGGATTTCCTGCCCATTTGGCATGCTTTGCCCACATACAAGATGCTGTTACACCTGCAATTTCCTCATAGGTCATTGTTTTCCCTCGATGAAAACCTGTGCAAAAGAGGTTAGATCAAAAGAATCTTGTTCATCACAGACTCAGAATCACACTTCCTGTGAAATTAAGCTATGGAGATAGGAAATCAGAACCTAGATTCTACAGGGGCACCTACAGCTGTGGCAGAAGACAAGAGCAACATCTGCAGTTCTTGAAATTCCAACATCTATGGCAAATGAGACAATGGCAGTGACAAGAGATGGCAATCAGTTCACTGGTCATGTCAATGAGCTATGGTGCTGGCAGAGAGCACCATAAAGGATGCTGTCACTGGGATTTCTAGGGAGGGAACCCTCACTGGTGTGGCCTGGGCTTTGGTTAGAGCAGAGCCATGAAGCCAAGCCAGCCCTGCCTTCCTCTTTCTGAATAGAACATGGGCTGTCATACTGTCCCCAAGGGTTGAGTAGTACAGTGAAAACAGCAGAGTTCAAATTCTCTTTCTGTGTCTCCATTTCACCCTGACCAAGTCACCTCCATGAGTATCATTCTCATTGTTGGATAAATAAAGATATAAATCACTTCTGAACTTGCTTCCAGCTTGAGAATCTATCATATCACACAGGTCTTGTAAAACCCCAGAAAACCCATTGATTTCTCTTATCCTGAGAAAGCAAAGCCCATGATTTTCAGGGAAGGTAGCTGAATTATTTACAAGGATATAAAAACCCATGTGAAGTGTTGTATTCTCCAGAGTAATGTCAGAAGATGCAGAAACAACCATTACAAAACTTCTACTTCCAGCTAACCACAACTTGAACTGATAGGACATTAAGGCATATAAACTGTCAACTTGAGATGGGCATCATGCCCATGGACTCAGAGCCCAGATGTACTACATCCAGCCTGTAGTGGCTGACTACAGCTATTCTTCCATTTCCAGCATGAGGGTTAAACCTCAGAAAGCAAACTCTAGATCAGGACTTGAAATTTTTGTTTTGTGGATTGACTAGAATGGAAAAAAATATTAATCATTTTCTTTGAAGTATGTGTTGTGGGGAAAGTCAGTTATGAAATATTTGCCAGCACACACCCTTGCCTCAGAGACTTTCTTGTCTATCTCTTCATTTTACCAAAAGGGAAACTGAGACCAAAGGAGGAAAAGCAATTTGTCCAATTTGCAAATCTTGAAAGGCCCTATAAACTCTAGCTATTATTACAAAATATTATTACTTTTAATTATTAATATTATGATTAATGCTATTGTTATAGGTAAGTAACCTGAAGAAAGGAAGCCTTTAGTGACTTACCCTGATTCCCCAGCCAGTAAGTCCCAAAGGCAGGAGAGAAAATCAGGTCTCCAATGACTCCACATCCAACTCTCTCTCCTTGGTAGTATTCCTCTCCCAAATTAGGCCTTCCTTCTCATCTGTATAGAATCTCTCCATATAGCCTGAAGTCAGCCAACTCATAGTGACTGGGCGGGATCACATCACCTTCTGGTGACATGAACTCTCCAATATCATGGAATGGAAAGTAAGTAGAATCTGGACAGGAACTGAGTTCAAATTTTAACTCTATAATATATTCAGATGAGTCTGTGCACCTTTCTAACCCCTTTTCTTCAAGTATAAAATGAGTCTGTGGAAGATGATGGAGAAAAACTAGGAAGCTTCCTGAGCTCTCCCCAATTTCCTAGAAATAATGTTAAAGTTTTTTAATGGATTTTTAGTGACAAAATATACTAAAAGATGCAATGAAACAATTTTCCAGCTTAACATAAAAGGACTTCAGGAAAGATTTGTCTCACTTGGATAAAAGGGGAGCATAGCCCAACACAGATGATATCCGGGCAAAGCAGAGAGAGACTCTTAGTCATAGAATGGATCAGCAACCAAGGCTTGGTCCTGCCTCAGCAAGCCAGTGGTGCACCAAGTCAGCTATGAGACCTCCAGCCCTAAAATAGATTGTCAGCTCTACAATCTCTTGCCTTGCCCATCCCCCCAGCAAATCAGTCAGGCCTAGGCTGAGCCATCCCAGCACAGAGGTCTGTGATCAGGGGTGAAGTAAGGATGCCCATCATCACCACTATTATTCAATATGGTACTATAAATGTTAACTTTAGCAATAATAGAGGAAAAATAAATTGAAAGAATTAGAATAGACAAAAAGGAAATAAATATGGTGGTATACTTAGAGAACTCTAGAAAATCAACTAAAAACTACTTGAAATAATTAACAACTTTATCAGAGTTGTAGGATATAAAATAAACTCATATAAATTATCAGCATTCCCATATAATACTAACAAAGCCCAGCATAAGAGATAGAGAACTTTCATTTAAAATAACTATAGACAATACAAAATATTTGGGGAGCTACCTGCGAAGACAAACCCAGGAACTGTATGAACCCAATTATAAAACACTTTTCACACAAATAAAGTCATATCTAAAGAATTGGAAAAATATCAAATGCTCATGGGTAGGCCAAGCTAATATAATAAAAATGACAATTCTACCTAAATTAATCTTCTTATATAGTTCCATACCAATCAAACTACCAAAAGCTTATTTTACAGAGATAGAAAAATAATAACAAAATTTATCTGGAAAAACAAAATGTCAAGAATATCAAGAAGTTAAAGAAAAATGAAAAGGAATGTAGTCTGGCCATACCAGATCTCAAATTATATTATAAAGTGGCAATCATCAAAACAATTTAGTACTGTCTAAGAAATAGAATGGTGGATCAGTGGAATAGGTAAGTTATGCAAGACAGTAGTAAATGACCATATCAATCTACTATTTGATAAATTGGAAGACTCCAGCTTCTGGAATAAAAACTCATCTTTTGACAAAACCTCCTAAGAAAACTGGAAAATAGTATTAGAGAAACTAGGCAAAGGCCAACATCTGACACCCTATAACAAGAGAAGGTCAAAATGAGTCTATGATTTAGACAAAAAGGGTGATACCAAAAACCATTTAGAAGAGCAGGGAAGCATTTGCCTATCTGATCTATGAGGAGAAGAATTTGTGATCAAATAAGAGACAGTAGCATTAAGTAAATCAAAATGAATAATTTTGATTGTATTAAATTAAAAGGATTTTGCACAAATGAAATCAATTCATTCAAGATTAGAGGGAACTCAAAAAGCTGGAAAACAGTTTTGGAAAACGATTTTTATTTTCAGAGTTTCTGATAAAGATCTCATTTCTAAAATGAATAGAGAACAGAGTCAAATTTATAAGAATAAAAGGCATTTTCCAATTGATAAATGGTCAAAGGATATGAACAGGAAGTTTTAGATGAAGAAATTAAAGTTATCTATAATCACTTAAAAAATGCTCTAGATCGCTATTAATTAGAGCAATGCAAATTAGTGGTACCCCCTCACACCCATCAGATTGGCTAATATAACGGAAAATGAAAATTATAAATGTTGGAGAAGATGAGGGACAATTGGAACACTAATGAATTTGTTAGTGGAGTTGTGAACTGATTCAAATGTCCACAGAGCAATTTGGAGCTATACCCAAAGGGCTATAAAACTGGACATACCCTTTGATCTGGCAGTATCACTGCTAGGTGTGTATCCCAAAGACATCATAAAAAAAGGAATAGGACCTCCATGCAAAAAATATTTATAGAAGCTTTTTGTGGTGACAAAGAATTGGAAATTGAAGGAGATGCCCATCAATTTGGGAATGATTAAACAAGTTGTGGTATCTGAATGTGATGGAATACTATTTTGTTATAAGAAATGATGGGCAAGCAGATTTCAGAAAATCCTGGAAAGACTTGCATGAACTGATGCTGAGTGAAGTGAACAAAACCAAGAAAACATTGTACACAGTAATAACAACATTGACTGGTGATCAACTATGATACATAGCTCTACAGTGATTCAAGATAAATCTAAAAGACTCCTGATGGAAAATGCTATCACATCCAGAATTCTGGAGTCTCAAAACTGATCAAAGCAAACTATTTTTAATTAGTTTTGCTTTGTTTTTTCTTTGTCATGGTTTTTCCCTTTTTCCCCTGATTCTTCTTACACCATGACTGATGTGGTAATATAATTAATGTGACTGTTTATGTATAACCTATATCAGATTGCTTCCTTCTTAGAGAAGGAAAGGGGAAGAAGTGAGGAAGAAAAATTTGGAAATCAAAATTTTGTAAAAGTGAATATTAAAAATGATCTTTATATGTAATTAGAAAAAAAATACTATTAAGTGGGAAAAATTAAATAAAACAAATATGCATAGAGAAAAATTAATAAATAAAATGGGCACATTGAACTAAATGATTAAGACAGTGGATACTGCTGGACCTGAAAGTCAGAAAGATATGAGTTCAAATACAACCTCAGACACTTGCTAGTTGTGTGACTCTGGACAAGTCACTTAAACTGTGTCTCAGTTTCCTCAGACTGTAAAACCTGGATAATAATCACATCTACCTGTCTGAGTTATGAGGATCAAATAAAGATAATAATTTTAAAGTACTTGGTATCGCATCTGTCATGTAATGACTACTGGATAAATTTAATTTTATTTGTATTATTATTTGTAAAGTAGAGATAAGAGCAGTACCTCCCTCCCTGAGTTGTTGTAAGCATATAATGAGATAGTAAATATAAATTGCTACCCAAGATTACCCAACATCAGAGACAGGATGAAAACTTAGGATCTCTGACTCCACATGTTTGTATGTCCCCCTCTTCCAAAAAATGCATTGTTGTCATTTGAAAGTGGCCCTAGGACCTAATAGAGCACAAATTCACCTCAAGCTGAGCCACTTCAAGTACATGCCTGGTGATGAACGGCATGCCTGGATATAATCTGAGAGACTCATTACCAGTTTCGCTATAGGCTAAAGAAATTTTTGATGCCAACAATTCATGAAGGTCACATCAATCAAGCTGTATGGGGGTCACAATCTGGGAGTAGAGATTGTTGGGAAAACAGCAGCTCAAAAAACTCATGGATTTCATTTGTCTCAGCTCATATTGGATTCCTAAGAAGATTCATTATACCAGTATCTTTCAAAGCTATCAAAATATACATGCCGGACAATCAATGCAAAGCATCCTCATATACGGTGATCTCTTTAAGGTCATCGAGATTAGTAATTCTCACTTACATTTCTATAGGCATGTTCAATCTCTTCTATCAGTAACAACCAAGGAGAAAACCAGCCTTTTCTTGGTATAATAAAAGGTGACAGATCCTCACACCTTTATTTTTTTCCTTGCCTGACGAAAATTGCTTTTCTTCTTAGCACCCATCAACTTCCCTCAATTGAAAGTTACTCACACTTGCCAAAAACACAAACATCAGAGACAGAGTTGTTCCATCAAGATTCTGAATAGAGACAGTTTTGTTGGGTTTTTATTTTTAAGACTTGAAAATCCTTTTCGTGCCAGTGCTATTATTCTTCAGAGGGCAAAATATATTATCGAGTTCATTGAGGATAAGATGGTTAATTAATTCATGAAATAATTCAATAATTCTCTATAGAGGCAGCAGAACATGAAGGCAAAGGACACTGATTTAGATGATCTTCACCCTTGGGTGAACCCCTGACCCTTCTGGCTTCCTATTTGGTCCTCTCAGACATGTGGTTCTAATCTCTTCTTGTAGGCTTTCTGGTGAACTGCAAGGGAGTTGGTCAACATAGATGATAAAATGTCAGAAAGGTCTTTAAAGTGGTCTAACTCCCTAAGTGATATCTAGAGAGAGAGAGGAAGTTACTTGTTTTTGGACCCTTTCCTGAAATTAGACAAAGCTCATCATCATCATGACCAATAGTAATAAATATTCAGTGAAGGCCTACTATTGGACAAGAGATTAGAGACATGAAGATGAGCCTAGCATAGAGACTGGATCTGTAATTTCATTGATATAGGGAACCCACAAATGAAGAAACTCCCTCTTCCTTTCTCTATAAATTAAAAACCTTGGGGTTGCCAGGCAACACTGAGAGAGATTACATCATTGGCCTAAGGTCAAACAGTTAATATGTGAGAGGCAGAATTTGAACCCAGATCTGGAAGACAGAACTCATTAGGACTGGAGGGAGAAAGTTCTGATTATAATTGCAGTTCATCTACCTAATACTTCCTCAGACTCTTCTTGTGCCTCTATTTTCTCATCTGTAAAATGAGAGTTTAGATTACATGGCTCCTAAGATCCCTTTTGTCTCTGAATCTGTTTTCCTATGGCTTCCTAACTTCAAGAATCAGTTCTCTGTCTACTTTGTACTATTCCTCCACTAGGGATATATAAAGAGGTCATTTCAGGCCATTTGGCTCTCCATTGCTAATCTTAAGAGCTCATAATTACATGGGCCTTTATCTACATTATCTCATTTGAAACCTGCGACAAATCCATAAAGCAGTGTCATTATTATCTCCATTTCACAGAGTAAAGAACAGAGGCTGTGACTCAGGGTCACACAGGAAATAAGCAACTAAACTAAAGCAAGATTTGAATTCTGGTCTTCCTAATTGCCCATCCAGTATCCTGTGCATATTTCTGAAACTCTATTCTCTAAAGAGCTAGATGTTATCCACATTCTCAAGATGGGATCCATCAGGCTAAGTGGGTCCCCCTGCATTATTAAGGTTTATATCAAGGTCATTTCTATGCTTCATTTCTAAAATGAATTAATGACTTCTTTGCTGTTAGCCTGGCTCTTGGTTTCTCATCCAGAATTGTACCATCAACCTCATTAATGCACCCCACCATAACTTACATAAAAGGGAATTTGGGAATCATCTAGTGCCCACCTCCATTTTATGACTGATTTGAGACATTTTAGAAATTTTGTTTTGTGATAACAAATTAAATAAAAGATAAAAAAGCTATAGAAATGCTCCTTTGTCACAGAGGATTAATTAGACGATGAAAAACAAATACAGCCTACTGAGTATGAAGCTCAGGATTTCGGGGACTGAGGGAGGGAGAAGAGACAAATTTTAGATAAGGCAAAGCCCTACCCTCAAAGTACACAGAACAGAGGAGATGTGGGACTTGAAATCAGGAAGATAGGAAGATCTGGGTTCAAATTCATCTCAGATATTTCCTGAGTGACCTTGGACAAGGTCACTTAACCTCTAGGCTTTATTTCCTCATCTGTAAAAAGAAGAAGTTGGACTCCATGGCCTCACAGGTCCCTTCCAGCTCTAAAGATGCATCCATATGTTATGCCTCTATAATACAAAATACTATATAATAAACACATTAGATCATTTTGGAGAAGGTGCTTTGAATAGTCTAAGACTGGAAAGTTTTCACTAAGGAAATCAGGAAAACCTTCATAGAAGAGGAGTCAATTGTGTTGGACTCAAAAGGATGGATAGGAATTCATCTGGGTGGAGGGAAGGGAAGTGAGACAAATTTCCTAGGCACGGCACTTATGCCAGGTTAATGGAAAGTGTTGAATGCCAGGCTAATAACTTAACAGAGAAGATAATAGGAAGCCATTGCTGATTTGAGGGCAGAGGGAGAGGCAAGACCTGTTACTTAAAAGACCCAGTAGACTCCTGAAGGATAGATTGGAAGGGGAAAACAATGGGGGCAAGGAGCAAGAGGCTATTGGAATGATCCAAGTCAGTGTATAGAGACTTCTTAGACATGACTAGATATTACCATGGATAGAACAATGCACCTGGAGTGGGGAAGACCTGAATTCACATTCAGTCTCAGATACTAACTATGTGAGCCTGGAAAAGCCATTTCACCTATGTTTGCTTCCGTTTCCTCATCCACAAAATGAAGGTGATGACAATGAGAAAACAGCAGGGGAAAAAGATACAGGAAATAATGTGTAAGAAGAGTTCACAGAATTTGATAATTTAAAAAATATGAGAGATGATAAGTGAGGGAGGTGCTAAAGATAAGAGCACATTTTCAAATATGAGAAGCTGGGTAAATGAGGATGGCACTGACAAGCAGTAGAGTCAGAAGGAGAAGCAATTTTTAAATTTTTTTTGTTTTGGAGGGAGAGATAATAAACTCAATTTGAGATCAAGAACTCAAAAACCATATTGTATATAAGTATACAAAATTCATATAATATGATAGGATCCTGGACTGAGAGTTAGAAGGTATCTTGAAATAGCCTGAACCAATTCATTCACTTATAGTTCAGAAATCTGAGACCTAGAGAGATGATAAGAGAACTACTATAGGTTTCCCCACTCTGCATCCAGATGTTCTTTCTTTTTTTTTAAGGTTTTTGCAAGGCAATGGGATTAAGTGGCTTGCCCAAGGCCACACAGCTAGGTAATTATTAAGTGTCTAAGGCTGGATTTGAACTCAGATACTCCTGACTCCAGGACCAGTGCTCTTTCCACTTCACCACCTAACTACTCCTGAGATGTTCTTTCAATCTTCTTCACAATCAATCCATTCTAAGCCCTCATGGGTTATCAGCCAATTTAATTACAGAAAGTTGTCCTTAGGAAATATGGGTAATACAAAGTTTCAGCCAACTCTGGGTCCTCATTGGACTTTAACTCTGGTAATTCTTTGGAGAATTTCTAGACACTTGTTTCACTTAAGGAAAAAAAAAGGAAAGAAAGAAAGAATTCAGACCCCTAGGATCCCTCCTGCCTCTCTATAGCAGAGGAATACCATTAAGTTAAAAGCAAAAAGAGACATTCCATGCCACAAGGACTAAGTTAATCAATTTATATTATTTCCTCTAGACTTGCTAATTTGGTTTTGGATTGGGGGGGAGGGAGGAAAAATTAGTTTTTCATGAAACAAAATTAATTTTCACTGTTATGTCCAAGTGGATAATGCCTTTAAATGTTTTATAAAACCAACATAATTAAGAAAGAAAATGCTCATTAGGAAAGCAATTACCAGATCCAGAAAATTGTTTATTCCTCTGCCTTGTATCCTTCCACAATGGTGTGTGCTCACAGGTAGGCAGCAATCAAATAGATGTTCTTCAGGAGTTCATTTAGTAATGCTCTGACTTCTTTGTGCAAAAGAGGAATGATGTGTGATTTTTAACAAAATATATGGCATGCTATCTCTTGCTTTGCATGGAAAAATAATAGAATCTGTGAACAGAAGTTGCTGAAATTAAGATTTCGGTTCAATATAAGAAAAATAGCAATGAGAACTGCCAAGAATTGCCCTCCTTCAATGCAGGTCTTCAAACAAGGAGAGGATGGCTACAGTGGAAGATGCTGGTGTTCTATCTTGGTCAGGTACCATTGACTAGATATCTGACTCCTGAGATGCCTGCCATCTTGGATATTCTAGGGTTCCATTATTTGGATTTTTTACATTTGTCCTTGGAGCTCATGTGAAATGGAATTGCCCTTTCTTTCTTCTAGAATAAGTCATGAATAAGGAGGGCAGAAAGAGCACTAGGGCTCTCTACTAATTCCCTTCCCCCATGGTATCATCCACTAATCCCAGCACCTTGGATGCAATTATTCAATCAGTTCTGAATCTGCCTCTATTGTCATTCAGGCTGTTTCTCCATTTTGATCAAAAGGAGATCATGATGCTACTTTGAGGAGTAGTTATAGAGAGAGGGATTTGAACATGTGTTGTTGTGATGATGATGAAACCACTATTTGACTTTCTTTTGTGGTCACTTTTCTCTATAGCATTCTTTTCTGAGATTATCCAGTGTTGAAAGACAATGAGGTATTATATCCAGGGGGCAGCTAGATATTGCAGGGGATAGAATGCTCAGGTTTGAATCAAGAAGTCTCATCTTCCTGAGTTCAAATCTGAGACACTTACTAGCTGTGTGACCTTGGGTAAGCCATTTAATCTTGTATGTTTGTTTCCTCATCTATAAAATGAGCTAAAGACAGAAATAACAAACCACGCCATTATCTTTGTCTACATAACTCCAAATGGGATCACAGAGTCATATTACTGGAAAATGATTGAACATCAACTTAGAACACTGGAGTTGAACTTTAGGAGAGAACTGGGTTTAATTCCCGTCTCTCAGATTTATTCATGTGTGATTATGGTCAAGACACTTTACCTGTCTATGACATTTTACCTGTCTGTTACCCAGTGTCTTGATTTGTGAAATGTGAGAGAGGTAATATAGATAGAAGGCTGTACTCAGAGTTGGGAAGAATGGGTTCCACCCCTCATAGACTGATTGTCTGACCCTGGGTAGATCATTTAATTTCTCAGAACTCTAAGCATCTAACTCTCTTAGACTCTAAGTTACATAAAAGGCTCCCTGGCAGTGACCTCACCCAAAGAAATCCCAAGTCCACCCCTATCCTATCCCTAATTACCTATAGTATCCACCTCAGTGACTTGTTGTGAGGATCAAATGTGATAAAGGGCTTTCTAAACTTTAAAGTGTTATGTAAGCACCTAGGCTCAGACTGCAATGGTTTTCTCTTTAGAATTCTGAAAGGAATTTGAGTTTTGCTCTGGCATCTCCCTTCCTCCCCTGGTTGACCCTGAGCAGAGCTGGATTTTGCTCTCTTAGCTCTCCCTCACAATAGCACACTAGAACATTTGCTTCAGGGGATCAGGGCATCTCTGCTCCGTGCTCATCGGCTGGAAAATCACTGACTGAAGAGTGTCCACATTAACTTGCTCCAGAGCCCCAGCTCAGAGTCCTCAGTCACAGATGGATGCTGCCAGCAGGGAGATCCCAGGAACAGCTGGCTGGCAGAGATGCTAATCAAGAAAGAAGACACAGTGTGCTCCGGCTGTCATCGGAAACTGCCTCCTCGGCTACCCATCACACTGAAAGTCAGAATCACTGTAGGAATTGATAGGTCATGTGTGTTAAGGGCCAGACAGCAATCTCAAAGAGCCTGGGAGTTCTCATCTGATGCACTCTTCATTGGCCATCATCATTAAGCTTAGGGAAATGAATGGGTATAGACTGATAGAGTGGGAAGAGGTCTAAGATGGAAGCATCAAATATGTGGCCCATAGCACTCCCAAGTATGTCCTGAACCAGATCAAAATGTAGTTCTTATCTGATTTTAACATGTCTTTATACTAATGAAAAAAGAAATATATAAATATGTGTTTTTCTAATATGAGGCTGACAAGGATTGTATATATGGTTTAGTGGACTTGTTTCTATCTGAGTTTGACTTCAGTGGTATAAGAGGTCTTCAATCCTCCCAATTCTACCAGGGAGGAACCTGAAGTCTGGCAAAATAAAGTGAGTTACCCAAAGGCATGTGGGCAGCAGAGCCACATCTGGAACCTGGGGTTTCTGAGATCATTGTTCTTTCCAGTAACATAGTTTGGCACGTGTGAATGACTAATGAATGAATGAGTCAATGACCTATCAGCCTGGGATTGGAAAGTAATCCATGAGGTTTTTGAAGAAAGGAATTACTGAAGTCTCTATGAACTATATCAAGGCAGTGATCTATGAGTTACATCAACCAATCTTTTCCTTCTCTTCTCCCATAGGACTTCTCCTTGCTAAGTCGCTAAGGTCAAAGACAATATTAAGAGGAAATGGAGCGATGAAGCCTCAAACTCATCTGTTTAGGTATATTTATTTCTGGCAATCAGGTTTTAGGAAGGGAGAGAACAGTAGCACCAGTCATTACCTTGCAAGGAAGTAGATGAACCAAAGGTAAAAGAAGTACTCATTGAGATTAAGTGGGGGGGGGGCAACAATTTAGGCATTTGACTCCCTATCTAGTCATTAGGCTGTTTATTCTATTCTTCTCCATATCCGTAATTTTTCTATCTCCAGTACCTGGGTACCCTATTAAAATGTCATCTCCTTGAGGGCAAGAACCATCTCTTATATTTGACTTCTTTACACTTTACACGAGTATTTGTCATATAGTAAGCACATAATTTTTTTTCATTTGTTCCATCAATATATGTGTTTTAGTTCTCCTTGCCATTCACACCCAAGATCCTCATTTGGAATCCTCCTTTTACTCCATCTTTCTCTACTTTCTATTATATTTTTCCAGGAACATTCCATATCCCCAGAGACATAACTAGGTTGGGGATATATAACTGAAGCTTTGTCCCAAAGTACTGAAGTTTAGAGAGTAAGAAAATCACTTCAATCTCTTCAGCAAGTAAAAAGAACTTAGCTTAGCAAATAGGAGTAAGATAAATTAGTTAATACAGATAGCTATTAGATGACCCACATTTCTTCCTCCCAGACTGTCATACCCTAAGTAATCTCTTTGCTCTCCACTGTTGGTTTCCCAAGGTCTCGCTCCTCCTTCCCCTAGCTCTCCATCACATATTCACTATATGACTTTGGCAAATAAGGTAATTTCACATTTCCTCCAAGCAACATCTAAGAACAGATGCTGCAGAGGATGTATTGATCTCTCTTAGTAGAGGAAATTCCTCACTGAGAGCTAGCTATATGCTTGAAGATGCAGGTCCAGCTTTCAAAAAAATGATGGCCTTTTTTTCACATCATCTTCACTTCAAGACATGCCCCTCCCCAATAGGACAAAGACTTAAAAACAAAAATTTTCAAAAAAGTACAGCACAACCAACCATATGGCCTCTGATCATCTAAGAAATATCATACACCCATACAGCCCCAGTTCTGCAAAAAGAAGTGAATTTTGAAGGCACTTTTTATTAAGCTTACTGTAAAAATTGCCTGAAAATTGTTAGTTACCCAACAGGCAACATCCACCCTTAGTAGAACATAAGCTCTCATCTCTAGTCTACCATAGTTACAGACACACAGTAGGCATCAATAAATGTGGTGGAAATGATCCAAATAGCTCTGAGTCACAGTGCTGACTTTGTCACTTTAACTCTATGAGGTCCATTTCTCCAGTAGCCTCTCCCTTGGCTGGGATAGGATTGGTGAGATCCTTTTTGGCAGGTCCCTAGAGCTCTCTGGTCCAGTTGAGCCAACAGCACAGTTCTTTGGACAAAGAAGCCTGCAAGCTCACACCATTAAGTGGTTGGCTGGAGAAAGGAGTCTGGCTGGCAAGTCAGAGAAACAATGCTCTGGCCTATTTGAAAAGCCTGGCAATGAGTGCCACGAGCTGATGAGCTTGCAGATAGAGATACTGGCAGCTATCAGAGTAAGTGGAGGTATTATTTAGAAGAGAAACAAGACTGGTCAAAATTCAGAAATGGATGTTTAAATTGTAATCAGACATTACCCAATATGTGGCTTTCAACAAGTCAAAAGAAGACAGCACCTCCATAACAATTCAATTCAATAAATATTTATCAAGTGTTTTAAAAGTTACAAAATATTATACATACATTATTTCACCTGATCCCACAACAAGCCTGTGAGACAAGTATGATAGAATTACTATAGACCATTTTATAGCTGGGGAAACTGAGGCTCAGCCAGGTTTAGTAACTTTCCCATGGTTGCACCACTAAGGTTGTATAAGATATGGCTTAGAGCTGAAAAGAACTTCATTTAGCCCAACCTTCCTCCATAGTCTCCCATTTTACAGATGAAGAAATAGAAGTTGGAGAGATTAGGAGCCCAAAGACACAAAGGCTGTAGCAAAGCTGGGGCTTGAATTAGGCCTCCTGACTCTGATCTTAATGGTAGGAACATGTGTGGTCTTTCTTTGTATCCCAAAGGCTTGTTTGGTACAAAGTAAGTATTAAATAGGGCAGCTAGATGGCCTCAGAGTGCGTAGAGGACTGGGCTTGAAGCAAGGAAGACATCTTCCTGAGTTCAAATCTGGCCTGGGACATCGACTAGCTGCCTATTGCCTCAATGTCTTCATCTGTAAATGAACTGGAGAAGGAAATGACAAAACCACTCCATATCTCTGTCAAGAAAACACCAAATGGGGTCACGAAAAATCAGATACAACTGAAAAACAACTGAATGGCAAACCCAACAAAGGTGATAATAAATGCTTACCTGAGACTTTGTCTCAGGTCTACCACTAGACTCATAATACAAAGCAGTCTCAACAAATCAAAGCATAGTGCTCACCTCAGGATGGCTCTCAGGAAGTGCAAATGGCCTGACATTTAAAAGCTCATGGGCTAAGTGGGACTAAGAGAACATAGGAGATCAGGAGAAGGTGGTCAGTGATATTTCACCATCCTCCTCACTCTACTCTGAACAATTTCTAATTCATCCATGGTTTTTTGTTTTTTTGTTTTTGCTTTTTTGTTTTTTTGGCACAGGAAATAGAAATTGGAGTAGAGACATTACAAAAAAATGCAGATTTATGTTTGATATCATAAAATGAACATGGAATAAATGCAAAAGATAACAATTAAAAATGAAAATACAGTGATTACCCATTCACTGCTCTAGGTGTAGCATTGCAAAATACTTGAGAGCCAGCTTCACCAGACCAGAGAAGGATGTCACTTCTCTTGCAAGGGAATGAGAAACAGTTATTTTCTCTATTCCAGCTCAGATCACAGACTCCTCCCTGCTCTTTAAAGAAATAAATCCAAAAATAAAAAATAGGTAGCTCCAAAAGAAATCAGGTTAAATGAGCAGCATTTAAACAAAACAACCTCATAAAGTTCGATTGAGATGTAAGGATAGTTTATCAAAATGACAAAGGTACATAAGAGCAAGGGAAGATGGGAAAATGCAAGAAGAAAGTTAAGAAATACAAATTTTCCAAAGGGAGAAACTCTCCCAAAGGACCCAGATCATCAAGGAAACCCCAATTATTTGTTTAGTCAGTATATAAAGTCATAAGGGCTCCTGGAGAAAATCTCATTGTTTTGATTAGATCACTGAGAATTACCACATGGGAAAAGCAGCCTAGAAAACAAATTACATTTTTAAGAAACAAAAAGTGAAGTCTACACATAAGCAAAATTGAATCAAATAACAAAGTTTATGAGAAAAAGACTCATCTTGCAGCAATGTCTGTTTTTCATTAAATGATATTTTTCAATGGAAAAGTTCCCTGTTTCCTATGATGAGTGCCAATATTTGTCCCCAGATATTAACTGGCTATATGATCCTTGGCAAATCTCTTGACCTCTCTGAACTTTCTCTTTTATAAAAAGGAAGGGTTGGATTGAATGATTTCTCTGATTTCTTTCAGTTCTAAATTTATATGCCTATGAATCAATAATTTCTTATAATCTCCAAATTCTAGTTTGCCTCCTTTTATGCAGCAAAGGACAATATTCTGAATAACTCACATTTCTAAATTTATAATACTCTTATCATAGGGGCAGTAAATTTTTGCAGATAAAGAAACTGAGGTTTTGAGAGAAGAAATAAATTATTTAATACTGATACTGGAGCTGAGATCCAAGCAAAGGTATTTCAATCCTAAGCATAATATTGTTTTTACTATATCACACTACCTTTGGAAAAGTTGTATGTAAACAAGATGATGGGGGGGGCAGAATTATATCCTATTTTTTCATTGAATTACACTTTTTAAAAAGTAAAGTGTTTTAGCTCTTAATAATGTCCATTAGCATAACCTGAATAACTTAACTAAAAGAGTTCTCTCCCCCCTCATCAAACATTATTGGTTCTGTGATTTCTTTGATGTGGGTTGAAGCTGTCAATGTTTTCTCTTGCTGAGTGAACCCTCAGTATATATTTACCACCAGAGATACCCTCTAGGGCTCTTGGGGTCACTCTCTAGATGTCTTGAAATTTCAAGGACACCAGAGGAGTACATGAGCTGCCCCATCAATTATCTCTTGCCTTCTCTTGACCATCCTCCTTCTTTTTCAGCCAAATATCTTTCTAATGACATCTTCTATGCTCAGATTTTCATTGATTTCCACCTGTTCTTGTTCATCACATGCTTCTTCTCCATTGCCCTATGGATGACCTACCTCTCTAATTCTTTAATGACTGTGGAATTCTAGAACTCACAGCCATAGAACATCACCAGAATATTTGTTAAAAGATAAGGTTTTCCAGTAGGAAGCCCATTACATTTCTCAAAGGCAACACAACCTCCTCTCCTACTATTAAATTCAGTACCCAATTCAATGTCTATAACTAGATGGTGCAATGGATAGAATACCAGACCTGGAATCAGGAAGACCAGAATTCAAGTATGGCTTCAGATGCTTACTAGCAGTATGACTCTGAATACATCACTTCTACCTGTTGCCTCAATTTTACCATCTGTAAAATGAGCTGGAGAAGGAAATGGCAGACCACCCTGGTATTTTAGATAAGAAAACCCCAAATAACAACACAAAAAGCTAGATATGACTGAACAACCAACAAAAATTCATTGTTTGTCCATAGTTATGTTCAAGATATATACATTAACTCTGTGAGTTGTTCATTAAACTGTATTTTATAGTTTGAACACTAAGCATTTCTTCATCTACTTAGTTGGAGTTATTATGGATTCCCAAAGGTTGAGTCCAAAGCTGATCTCCAAGGTCTGCTCTAGTCCCACCCTTCTCGGATTCTGAGAACATGTACTATACAATCTCCTAACTGGCAACATAGCAAGATTGAAAAAATAATGCCTCACCAAGCACCCTCCTAACAACCAGCAGTATCTTTGGAGTGATTATGATCATATTAAGAAAGCTCTACAATGGTCCAAAAGTTGATGTAATTAGCACAGTATCATCTGAAAACAGAATCATCTGGAAGAAGCATCTGGAGGAAAGATGGCAAACCCAAGACCCTTTGTAAAACTCCTGGCCCTAGGTAAAAGTAAAATATAACACATATAATGTTAGTTTGTATTTTCTAAGCTAATATGCTTCCCACAGAAATCCATTTCTATCTGAGCTAGTGAAAAGATGACTGAATCCAGGTTCAAATCCCATACTCTGCCAAGTACTAGCTCCTTGAGTAAGACATTTTGGCTCTCTTCTCATTTGTAAAATAAAGGAATTGAATGAGAAAATCTCTAAGATCCTTTCAGCCCCAAATTTCTAATCCTTCACTGAGGATTTCACTACCAATAGGGATCCCTCTCTGATGTGGACTCCTACCTAGATACCCTCCATGATTGTAGGAAACACTTTTATTAAGTCTCTTCTATGTCTACTTGATTAATAAGAAGTAGATCTGGGGACAGCTAGGTTGTATAGTAGATAGAGTTCTGAAGTTGGGGGACCTGAGTTCAAATCAGACCCAAGACACTTAATAATGACCTAGCTGTGTGACCTTGGGCAAATCACTTAACCCCATTGCTTTGCAAAAACCAATAAAAATACATATATACATACATACATAAAAATATTCATAAGATCGCTGAACAATTCTATCTTTTTATCTTTCTAGGAATCTTATACAACTGATAATTGTATAGGATTCCTCTATTTGCCAAGCAATCTTTAAAATACTTAAAATGCTCTTTGAAAGAAGGTCATAGATAGGAAGAAAGTTCCTGAGTACTCCAAAATTCTTATCACAATCCTTTTTATGGTAACAAAGAATTGGAAATAGAATAGATATTTACCCATAGACTGAGGACTGGTTAAATAAATTGTGACAAATGAATGTGATGAAACATTACTGTACTATAAAATATGACAGATATAAGTAATACAGAGAAGCTTGGAAGGATTTATATAAACTGATGGAGAATGAAGAGAGCAGAGTTAAAGTATTTTCATCTAGAGAAATATGCATTTCTCTATGGATTTATCATCATAGTTTTCATTATAAAACAATGACTATGGCCATGAAAATGGCCACAGATAAAAAAACAAACAAATCAAAATGTTATAAATTACAAAGAACAAACCAGGCAATTCTAAAAAAGAATAAGAAGAAAAGCCCATCCCTTCTCATTTGTAGAGGTAGGCCTTGTGTGATAAACTACACATATTTTTAGACTTTTTAATGTGTTGATTATTTTTGCTGATTTTTTTCCTCTTCTGCCTCTCTTTTAAAAAATTTGTTGTGTGGGATGGCTCTGAAGGAAAGGAAGTGATGCTGAGAAAAAAAAATCTGGTGATATAAAAAAATCAATAAATATGTATTTTAAAGAATAGGATTGGAGAGCTGAGCATTTTGATGCTTAGGCAAATAACTTTCTAAACAAAGAATAAAGTGCCTTTTAAAAATATGTACATTGTGTCATGTATAGTTTTAAAGTGAACTTCTGGCAATGTAAGCAAAAAGGAGAAACTGACTTTGCATCAAAAGATCTGGATAAAACTTTAGATCTGTTCTGGCAGACTCTCAAGGACTGAAGCAGCAGCAGCAGGTGAGAGCTACAGAGAGGCAAATTGAGGCTATCCCAAAGTGGACCAGGCTGCCTTTGAACATGGTAGGCTCCCTGTCCTGGGAAGACTTTGAAGGACTATTTGTTAGCTAAGTTAGAATAGGGATTCCTTTGGGGTATCTGTTGAACCAGCAACTGTTGTGGTGCATTCCAACTCCCAAACAGATTTGGGTTTACAGATGATTACAGAGTATCAGCTCAGCCACTTACTAAGCTATATGACCTTGAGCAAGTCAGTTTTGAACCTCAATTTATTCATCCAGATGAATATTCATCCATGTCATTGGACTCCCAAAGGGGCCTGTTGGGTTCACAAAGGTTGAGTCCAAAGCTGATCTCCAAGGTCTGCTAGTCCCACCCTTCTGGGAGTCTGAGAACAGGTACCATACAATCTCCTAACTGGCAACCTAGCAAGATTGAAAAAATAACGCTTCACCAAGCACCCTCCTAAGAACCAGGAAGCATAGGAAGCTTTCCATTTCCCCAATAAATGCTCACCTTGTCTATGAATTCTCCCAATACATGATGCTATGGATCTCACCAGCCCCCAGGTCTTCTAACTCCTGAAATCTTAACCTCTGAAAGCCTTTGCCCAAGGGGCCTGGCATGAATACCAATGGGTAGTCTGTCCCAGCTACCAAGATAGAAGTCCCAAACTTCATTTGGGCTCCTATTTGGAGGAAGGAAATGGGAATTCTCAAGAAACTTAATAAACAAGAAAGAATAGTTGTGAGTCTGAGACTATGGAAGAGCACAGTGACCTATCATTTCCCAGCTCTATAAAAAAGCAATATGTTTTAACCTGGGGACTGGTGTTAGTTGAATTATTTTGGAAGCTGAAACAATGTTCCAGAAGTTATGAATTATGAGAATATGAAGAGGGTTTGATTGATAGAACCTAAAAACCTAAGAGAGCTTGTATGCCTGGAGAGTTCAATAATCTTAACAAAATGATTATCCAGATTAATAGCAACATTTACATTATATTATGTTATATTGCAATGTATCATATTATATTATATTGTTCCTATGATGTGCCAACATTATCTCATCTTCACAATAAACTTGGCAAGTGCTATTAAGATTCTCATTTTATAGATGAGGAAACTGAGGCAAACAGATGCTAAGTGATTTACCTGGGTCACCCAGCCAGTAAGTGTCTGGGGCCAGATTTTAATTTAGGTCTTAGTGACTCTAGGTCTGGCTCTGTGTCCACTGTTCCACCAGGCTGCCCCTAGAAACAACAGAGAAGGTGAAAAAGGAGGGTCAGTCAATGGCCTCAAGCACTTTTCTGAGCTTTGAAGGAAGCTAAGGACTCAAGAGAAGAGATAAAGACATAATTCCTGACCCTGGGGTAGGGAGATGGCTCTTGGGAATGCAGAGAAAGATGGGATTGGGGTGGGGGCGGGGGGTAAGAACTTCAAGTGTGAAGTCTGGAAATAACTAATCATCCAGTTCAACAAGAACTGAGAGTTCAGGGAAAAGAGTAGAATGAGATAAGGCTGGAAATGTAGGCAGGAGCCAGATTGTAGGATGATGAATTAATATCTGATGATTAATTTACATGTTGCTCCAAAATCCCCTTATACAAAAGGACTGTATTTGTGCCTATAGAAACTGTTGCCAATAACTCGGCTGAGGATATTAGACCATCCCCTGTGAAACTTCCTGTGGATGAAAGGTTCTCATATTTTTGTTCTTAGAACCTCTTCATGATCCCATTTGAGGTGTTCTTGGTGAAGATGTTAAAGTGGTTTGTCATTTCCTTCTCCAATTCATCTTACAGATGAGGAACTGAGGCAAAAGGGCTTAAGCGACTTGCCCCAGGGTCACATAGCTAGTGACCCCAGGTCCAATGCTCTATCCACTATATTATCTAGTTGTCCTTAGGATCCCTTTATACTTTTAAAAATTGTTAAGAATCTATCCTCCAATGAATTTTTACTTATGAGTTATATCTCATGATATTGAACATATTAAAAATTTAAATATCTTAGAATTATCTTGAAAATATTTTAACCCCTTGAAAAGCTCTCTAGACCACATGTTGAACATTGCTGCTACAGGCAATCAGAAGAAGCTATAGACCCCTTCAGAGAATAATGTTTTAAAATAAAGAATATAGAAAACTTAATACAAAAGAAATCAATTAAATTGAGATACAATTGTCAAAAAGAATTTAATAAAAGAAACCCAGGTTAAAATTCCCTGCAATAAAGGAATATATAAATAGAGAATGCATAAACTTCTGACTTGAAGATAAACTGCATCATTCTAGTATTGTTAAACTTTGTGATTTGGAGAGGAAGCAGGAAGATCAGGAGAGAGGGAAGAATAGCATGAGACATATGGTTCCCTGGGCTTCTTTCCTTACTGTGTCTGGGTCTGTGTTACTTGGTGTAGTCTGTATCTCTGGAGTTTTATGTACTGGACTACTCTTTAAATTGACTGCCACCAATGGCAGCAATCAATGTATCACAAGGAAAGTAGTAGATGTGTCCCTGACAATAATTGAATGTGCCTCTATCAGAAGCCTTAGTAACATAATAATCAATGACCACAAGCCCCTAAAAGTCTCCCTACCTATGGTACTGAAATAGCTTTTTTAATGGTATGATTAGTATTGTAAAGCCTTGTGTTACTTTTGCTAAGCTTGGGTTGAAGTCAATTCACCACCTATCTAGCTGACATCCTCTTAGACCTTTTGGCCCTCTCAACCCAGGAGAGGCAAGCTCCCTCATGTTCTTTTTAGAAGCCAGTGTCCATCTGTGATCACTAGCGTTTTAGTTCTTTTTTTTAAAGTCCTAAGTAGTACTGGGCATTCAAAAGTAACTCCATCACTATCATTTTAAATATAAAGAAACTAAGTGTGTCTTTGTACAAGATATTCTGTGAAAAAAGGGACTAGAAAATTTCCTCCCTCAATGCATAGAGAGCTCAAAGGGAGTTCTTGGACTGTATAGTTACTCTATCACTCAAAGAACAAGGGGGAAATTAAGATGTCTCCATGAGAAGCAGCTGTGAATGGGAAGATCCAGCCCAGGTCCCAACTCCACTTGAGTCCTGATGAGCCATGATTGGTTTTGAATTTCTCATTGATTCATTTAGGTTCACTAAATACTTATGGAATGGAATTCAATTGAACTGAAATATCAATCCTCCTTTTCCAAGATCAGCAGTCAGTCTGGAACTTGGGAGATTCATTTCTGGTGCAAATAGCTCAATTTATCTTTATTTGAGGAAACCATTTCAGAATAACTGGTTAGAACTCAAAGGTTTTAGAAGGAACTGCTTCAAGTAAATAGAGCAGGGTCAGATCTTTTAGGGTGATATTTTGACTTTAATTTCTGTTACCCTCTATTACTGGAAGGTCTTCACCTCTGAGTTTGACAGGGGCTTGATAAAGACTTTCTGATGACTAAAGTCAGTCTGATAATAGCTGACAAGGGATTATAAAATTTGGAAGAGAACTTCGAGACTACCCAGCAACAGGAACAGCAACAACAATGTTCATATGACAAAACTGAGGCTCAAAGATATGAATTGATCTGTCCAAAATCACATATCAAATGTCATATTTGGGATTTAAACTTAGTTCTGCCTGATTTCGAGCCCAAGACAATATTTACTACATGGTACAGTAGGTAAGTGTGCTGGCCTTGGGATCAAAAAGACCTGAGTTCAAATTCTGCCTCAGATACTAGCTATGTGACCCTGGGCAAGTTTCCTCATCTGTAAAGATATAGATAATATAATAGCATCTACCAGGAGGTTTGTTGCAAAGATAGGATGAAATAATAAGCATTTTTACACTGTTAAACCTAAAAATACTTCATATATATTCATCATCTCAATCAATCTTCATGACAACCCAGGAAGGAAAGTAGTGAAAGTATTATCCCATCTCACATCTTATATCTTGAGACCAAGGAGGTTTATCTAAAATCAATGACTAGGAAATGCCAATGCCAGGTCTTCTGACTCCAAATTTAATACTTTCCCTTCTTCTACCCCATGCAGCTTCTAGAATAGGAGTGGGGTAATTTGGGGGATTCTGGTTCTAAAGCTCTAGCTGTAAGATAGGACATTGTTTGACTTTATTATCTTGGGTTAGCCAAATAACCCTCTGACTCTCATTTTCCTCTGAAAAGTGAGGGAATTGTGGCAGATACTTTTAAGGGCTTTTCCTTCTCTATCATTCCATTGTTCTCTGGCTTAATGATCTCACAATTAAGTGAAAACAAGGATCACCCTACAATATCTCCCCCATATTGTCTCTTTCCAGAATGTGGAGTTCAAATTTGAATGCACCACAAAAAAAGAATGGTTTAGAGATGCTAAATGACATATTTAACAATGTCACATCAGAAGAAATATTCTGTTTGGGAGGACAGACTCTTCTGAGAATATTTTAGTCATCCAGGAGGGCACCTAACAAGTGAGGGTATTTGACAATCATAGTGGAATTCCTTTCAAAGGCTGCTACTACCCTAAAACTCAAAGCTACCTGAGTAATTTTTATCACATTGTGGAAGAACACTATAACCAAAAAAGCAGCCAAGTTTTCTGCATTGATGCAGAATTAGACCTAGAATTAGAATGTCTTGTGTTCATTTCACCTCTGATTACCTACTAGCTGTGTGATCCCAAGCAAGTCCCCTGTTCTCTATGAACCTTTTGCAAAATTCAAAAATTTATCTACTAAATAGTAGTAGGTTGAACTCAGGAGTTAGCAAGTTGAAAAAAATCACAGATCTTTAATTCATCTGCTCAAAAGTCTGTCCAAATTCAAGCAAAATGAACCGTCTTATGATGGGCTCACTGGAATTTTATTTCTATTTAATGGATTTTTCTTGAACTTCCATGGCCAAAAGGATAGGAAGTACACAACCCAAGAGGAACACTGTTAGCCACTTAAGGAAAAAATACTTGGAACAAGATAATAAGGAAGCTGAATTAAATGACTAACATTTCTATAAATCACATATAGGATGAGAAAATGTCAATCAATTTCATCAACACCAAAGCAATACCTATATCACTGAAACATTAACTCTTGATGACAAAATTTCCATTGAAATTCAGGATTTTGTAAGAATTTTACCAGCCCTAGGTATATGAAAATAAAAAATACTCATTTAAAATATTAAAGATAATTAAAATTAAATTAAGATATTAAAGATAAATTAATCCTTGCTTTAAAATAAATTACTTTGTACTAGGTTGGGAGTTCTTAATTTTTTCTATGTCATAGACTCCTTGGCCAGTGTGGTGAAGCCTATGAAAACTTCTCAGATAATGTTTTTAAATGAATAAAATAAAATACTTAGAATTACAAAGGCCAGAAAAATTCATAAAAAAATGGTAAAGATCCCCCATGTTCCAAAATATTCATAGCAGCTCTTTTTTGTAGTGGCAAAGAAATTGAGGGGATGCCCATCAATAGGGGAATGGCTAAATAAGTTATGGTACATGAATTACTGTGGAATATTATAAGAATATCTATAAGAAACCATAAATGGTTGGACTCTAGAGAAGCACAGGATGAATTACAGGCTCTGATGCTGAGTGAAGGGAACAGACCAAAGAGAATAAAGTACACATTAACAACAACATTGTGAGATGAACAACCTTGATGGAAATAGCTCTTCTCAGTAGTTCACAGAGCTAGGACAACCATATTAGACTGGCTATGGTCAATACTATCCTCATCCAGAGAAAGAAAAAAAACCCAAAAGACCTTCAGAATCTGATGAATACTTTATAAAAATTGTCTCTTAGGTATTTCTTTCCCTTAATCCTAATTCCTCATACCAAAAATCACTATTCTGTAAACATGTTTATCAAAAATATGTATGTATAGTGTCAACTTGACTGCGTCTGAGGGGAGGGGGGTGGGAAGGGAGGATGGAAGGAAATTTTGTAATTTAAGGACGTACATATCATATAGATGAATGTTGAAAAAATTTTCATAACATGTATCTGGAAAAATAAAATATCATTTAAAAAAATTTTTTAAAAAGAATTACAAAGGAAACCAATTCCACTGAAATAAAGATCTAAATTTTTTCCCATTCAAGTTCATGGCCCCCTGAAATCAGCTTAGGGACCCAGGGTAAGAACCTCTGTAAATGAGTAAGCAAATATCTAATATATATTTAGCTATGTATATATAGATATATAGATATAGATATAGATATAGATATTATAGATGCAAAGTAATTTCAAGGACACTAAAACTGCCTAAAAGGATGCCAGGGATTCATCACTTAATCACTTAACCTCCCTGGATCTCAGCTTCCTCATCTGTAAAAATGAGAAGGATTAGATTAGATGTCTTCTGAGGTTGCTTCCAGTTTGACTTCTATAATCCTATATATGTATATATATATATATATATATATACATATATGTATATATATATATATATATATATAATTAGATTCTAGGATCCTAAGATTCTATAAATAGAGATCAAGGGAGTATATATTCCATTCTTAGGGGATCACTTATGCAAAACCTAAAAGGAAGGAAATGTATTGTGACATATAAGGGAACAACCAGGAACAAAAGATACTTGAAGATCCCAACAATTCAGTCCTGTGCACACTATGAGTTTATAGAGTGGTTCAGGGTCATGCTTGTTCTATCCAGGGAGCCTGCAGTCTGAGAAGAGAAGTGGGCGCAGGAGTAACAGTTGGAAGAACTGGATTCCATTCATGGCTTGGCTACTGTAAGTAGAATCTCTCTGTTCTCTTGACTTGGCCCAAGTTTCTTACCATCTGCATGATGCTATGAGGTAGAATTAAATGTGTACAGCCTTCAGAGAAAAGGTCCTGCATGGATCAAGGATCAGTATTGCTTACCTCAGACCATCTGGAGAAGTAGAATGTGATTTAGGCAAACACAAACTCCTTGTCAACCTTGGGACCACACAAGAGACACTTTGACCTTGTGATTTCTGGTGTACAAGGCAGACTAGAAAAAGGTAGAATATTCTATCCCAACAACTTTCTGAATTACACCCAGAGGTCTTTCTTTATTAAATATTTGGATTTTTAAAACTACAGCAAACCAAGGAAGTAAAAGGCCAGAGGAACAGAAAGGCCCCAAACCAAACATGATGTAATTAATGAATTCCAACATGAAAAGATAGAAAATGTCACCATTGCCACAAAATTAAAAGTCATTTGACTACAATTCAATAAAAGGGCTGGACTCAAAGGGAGTTACATATTACATAGAGAATCTCTGGGGTCTCCAAAGGTCAATCTAAATGTAATCACCTCCCTTTTATTCCCAGTCAGCTTTGCTGATCCTACCCACCTCCTCATTCATGAATCGGAATTTCAAGCCAGAGAAAGTGATTTCTACCTCTCAGCAATCACACACTTAGCAATCAACCCAGCAGTGGGAACAATCTTGCATGAAATTTATTCAAACTAAAATCTCCAAATATATGAATAATGCAGAGAGCAGACCATAAGAGGTCGTTGGCTAAGTTATCATGGACGCATCTACTTTAACCTATGTAACAAAACCTAATCAAGCTACAATATGATCCAAGTCTTCTCTGAATCTCTTCTCCAATAGTATAATGCCTCAGTGCTATTGAGTGACAGGGATCCCTATGAATTAGATTAAAAATATGGCACAGGTGATAAATCTGAGGTATACAATTGTTCCAATAAGTATGGCATGCAACATGCTTGAATTCATCTTTGCCAATGAGAATTTAAATCCCAGGTTTCTTGACCTTTAATTTCAATATCCTAGTTTAATAAAAAAAGCCAAGTGCCAAGATCTGAATATGAAACATCAACATCTGTTTCCTTTAAGCTAATATAAGGAGCTTCTATTATAACTTTCAGATTACCCACAAATACATTCTTTATAGCATATTCTATTATATGGATTACAGTGAAATTTCCCTAAAATTTATTTCTTTGAAAGAGAAGTAAACCCCTTATAACATGTATCACTTTTTCCATTATGATTTGTAGAGTTCCCCACCCACTAAAGAGCACTCACTGGGCTTCTTATTGATAAAGGAAGAAGTATCTGATAAACTGAATGTATGAGTTTTTGGTCAAATGAAACCAGATCTATCAATGCCAAGAAAAGTTAATTTTCTTTGATGTTCCACAAGTTTTTTTAAAGTTAGTTTCAGGGAAATCATGAAAGATGTAGGTCAAGGAGAGCTACCCATAGTTCTCTCGCTCTAAAAACCTTAACACAGCTTCACATATACCTCCTTTGGTTGAGACCAACTACTTGAGTTGATTACTAAACATTGTCATCAATTAACTTGAGGTAGAGGCCTCACAGACCAGTTAGGCACTTGAGTCAATTAGTTTTACCATTCTCCTATAAAGATATACCATGAGACCTCCTGTTCCTTTATAAGAAAAGAAACTGAGAACTACAATAGAGGCACACACAGTAATTTAATAAATGTTGAATGACTATAAATCTGAGATCAATACTAGAAAAAATTCAGTATCATCATTTTGGTCAATTTTTTATTCTATCTCCACACCCTATCTTTACCCATCTCCTCATTCATACAACCCACACCCTAGCTTAGCAACTCATCACCCCTTTTGTAAACTATTGAAATAGGCTCTTCTATTGGTCTCCCTACTTCTATTACCTCCCCTCTCTAATCCATCTTCCATCAGCTAAAAAGTGTTATTATTCCTAAAGTCCACATCTCACCATCATGACTGCGCTACACACTAAGATTCATTGGGTCTGATGGTCTCTAAAAGACAAATTCCTCTGTTAGACATTTAATATCCTTCAAAGACTAGCCCTACTCACCTATCCAGACTGATATTATTATTATTATTATTTTATTATATGACTCCTCTTTCCATAATAAATTCTAGTGGTCCGCCCAGAGTGCCCTAGTAAGGCATCCTTTTTTCTAACCATTGTGCTTTTTACCTAGACAATTCCCCATGTCTGAAGTGCTCTACCTCTCACCTTTGAGTACAGTGACTTCTAGTTCCTTCAACACTTATCACTACCTCTTACAGGACACCTCTCTAATTCCCCAAACAGGGTTCTCCTTACCAACAAATAACTTCTTTTTATAGTTATTTAATCATATAATTTGTCCCCTCCTCCAGTAGATTGGAAGCTCCTTGAGAACAAGGAGTATTTCTATTTTTTCTTTGTTTCTTCACTTTTCCTTCTATTCTTGTTTCCTTTCTTCCTTTCTTTTTTTTCTTTCTCTTTTCCTTTCTTCCTTCTGTTCTTTTCCCCTTCCTCCTTTTTTCCTGGTTTTTTTCTCCTTCCTTTCTTCTTCTATTTTCTTCTTTCTTCCTTTTTTCATATTTCTAGTTCTTCACACAGTAGCCAGCACATAACAACAAAAAGTATTTTTAAACACTCACTATATGTTCAGTACTTTGTTAGGTGCTGAGATCACAGATACAAAAAAAATTAATGCAGCAGTAAGAAAGAGCCATTAAATTAAATGTTTATTTTATTGAACTTAATTGACAGGTCTTGTTAATATTAACCTTACTATTTTCTCCAGTCTTGTAGTACCCGTCCATCACAAATTAGGAAGATGCTTATTGATTTCATTGAATTGACTGAAGTATATAGCACATTAATAACTTCATTTATCAATGCAACAATCCTATGAGGTGAATTGTAGAAGTGTAGGTGGGATTAGCACAGGTAGAACAAATTCAACTCCCATTTTACATCCTTAACAAGAATTTGCCTTTGGCAGAGGAAACATTTCTCAGGGAATGTCACAATATCTTCATTACAGCACTACTCACTCTCTGCTTTATGCCACCCTCCCATGCACCTGGAACTATGGGGGCTGAGCTGTGCTGGGAGGCAAGTTGGCATAATAGAAAGCTCACTAAATGAGAAATCAAGAGTGTTAATCCTGACTGAGATCTGTATCCAATTTCTCTGGGTCTCAATTGTCAAAAGTTGATTGATGATGATGATGATGATGATGATGATGATAAATTCTTTGTACCTCACAAGATTCTGATGAGGGTTAAATACTAGAACTAAAAGTTCTTTCCAATGAAAACCATAAAGCATTGTATTGAATGTGGAGTATTCTTAAAGGCAAATACAAAAATGTTCTGGGATTCTGCAGCAACTCACTCCCAGTTCTGTACAATTCCCATTCCCACCAGAGATCACAACCTTCTATAACTCAGTAGACAGTTTTAAGGTATTGCCTAAGGCACAGAGTGGTTAAGTGTGCCACTCAGTCATATAACCAGTGTGTATCAGTGATAGATTTGTAATTATAAAACCAATAATGGGGCGGCTAGGTGGCGCAGTGGATAAAGCACCGGCCCTGGAGTCAGGAGTACCTGAGTTCAAATCTAGTCTCAAACACTTAATAATTACCTAGCTGTGTGGCCTTGGGCAAGCCATTTCACCCCCTTTGCCTTGCAAAAAAAAAACCTAAAAAAACCCCGATAACAATGATGATGATGATGATGATGACAATGGATTAAGAAGATGATAATGATATAATAGCATTTATATTACTTTAAGATTTGCCAAGTAGTTAACAAATATTACCTCATTTGATCCTCAATTACCTTGGGAGGTAAGTACTGATAATGTTCTCTTTTTACAGATGAGTAAACTAAGGTAGGCTTAGTGATTTGTCTGAGATCATACAGCTAGTGTCTTCTAAAGGCAGGTTTGAACTAAAGATAAATTGACATTATTATTTATTACATTGCTATTATATATTCAGTTCCTTTTGTGAAGAATGGCTTTGTGATTAAAAACTTTCTGGTTAGCTTCTTGCCCTCTTTCAACTAATGTCCCTCTGTGCTTTGAATATGTCAGTAGAGAATTAAACAAGCATTAAATATTTTATCCTTTTTGTTACAATCAAATCATACTTAAAAAACTGAAAATTACTTCAAGATAATTTATTCTCAACTTTCCCTCTTTCTTTACAACAGGATAATCATTGCTTTTCATCTTTCATTCTTGATAAATTACAGACTGTCTCAAATATTTTTGAACATTCCTGGGTCCATACAAACTCCACTTGACTCTCAGAATATGAGTTTCCTAGTTTTTTTACATTCTTCTTATGATTTTCCTATCAATAGAACTACTACACCTAGTACTTTCTCCCCCAAACTGAGATTTCCAGGAGGATAAAAAGAAACAAGAGAATGACCCTGGAATTCACAATAGGTCTGCTGATTTTGTATTGTTGGACCTTGACTTATTTTCATGTCTGGATTAAAAGGAAGTTATATGTAAAATAATTGAAGAAACAATGATTTGAGAGACACTAGTACATGAGCCTCCAATTTTATTTTATTAACTTTAAAACATTATTTAGGAAAGCCTTCATCAGACTGCCAAATGGGTCCATGACACTAAAAAGATTAAGAACTATTCTGGTTCTAATAATCTATGGTATTTCTAGTTCTCTGTATCTTTAGGGACTAAGAAGTAAGCCTAGCTTAATTTTAAAAATATAAACTGTTATTTTGCCAAGCCAGTTTTTATCACTGACTTTCTGTAAGACTTATCTTGAGTGAAACAATTTTGTTTTTAACTCGCCATTACAATGATTAATAATAATGATAGTATGGGGACAGCTAGGTGCTGCAGTAGATAGAGCACCAGCCCTGGAGTCAGGAGTCCCTGAGTTCAAATCCGGTCTCAGACACTTAATAATGACCTAGCTGTGGGGCCTTGGGCAAGCCACTTAACCCCATTGCCTTGCAAAAAGCTTTAAAAAAACAATAATAATGATAGTATCGACATAGATTATGAAACTGGGGACACTTCCTGACCCATCACTGCAAGCTATAATAAGTTAGCATCTCCAGGACACTAATAACAAGAAAGGAAGACCTGTTGGCTAGCATTCATACATCAGAAGCTCATGATCATTCAACAGCTGACAGATGACAAATCTCCAGGCTACAGAGCAAAGCCACAGATTATCCTGGAGATTGTCCTAGAATTGGGCAAACTGTTGTCCAAAATTGCCTCCAGTAATACTGATTCATAAAAACTTCAGAATAATGTTTTTGATAGATACCATCATTTCAGATACTCCTAATCCCTAAGAAATATGCAAAAAAGATCTGTCATCTGGAAACAGGAGGAAGTGCAAGTCATCCTTGCTGTCCTGTGTGTAGCCAGAAGTGTAATTAGGATGCTATTAATGAGACTACCTAGAACCCTATAGTCTGATGCACGTATTCAAAAACAACAAAAGGCAGCAATAGTCCAAAGAGCAAAGGTTCTTAATTATTTTGTGTATTGGATCCCTATGGTAGTCTTGTGGAATGCATGAACCTTTTCTGAGAATAATACCTTAGATGCCTAAAATAAAATAAAAACAATTCAAGAGAAATCAATTAGGATATAGTAATCAAAGTATTTTTAGGTGTTTTTTTTTTTGCAAGGCAAATGGGGTTAAGTGACTTGCCCAAGGCCCCACAGCTAGGTAATTATTAAGTGTCTGAGACCGGATTTGAACTCAGGGACTCCTGACTCCAGGGCTGGTGCTCTGTCCACTGCACCACCTAGACACTCTCATAATCAAAGTATTTTTATTTGTTTTTATTTGTTTTGTTTTTAGGTTTTTTTGCAAGGCAAATGTGGTTAAGTGGCTTGCCCAAGGCCACACAGCTAGGTAATTATTAAGTGTCTGAGACCAGATTTGAACCCAGGTACTCCTGACTCCAAGGACGGTGCTTTATCCACTACACCACCTAGCCGCCCCAATCAAAGTATTTTTAAATCAAATTTGTAGACCCCCATTTTAAGAATACCTGCTATCAAACATGGAATATAAAGGATTAAGAACCGGAGAATGACTCATTTCTATCTGAAGCTCAATGAAAAGACTTAATAATAAAGTACTTTTTAATAATAGCATAATAGAAACTTGTCCTTGAATCTTTTCTATTTGAACTCCATAAATAAAAAAATTAAAATGAAATAAGAATGGGAAATAGGAGGAGGACAATAAGCTATGATCACTAGAATTATACATCAGAAATTTGCTATCCTTAATAAATAATTAGATGATGAACTTCTGTACTATAAACATGAACCCCAAATATCCTTGATAATCCAAAAAAGTAAACTGTACTGGAACCAAAGTATCATCACAGAAAAGACTGTTGCAAGCAATACCTCAGAAATAATCCTGATCTATAAAGATATAAGAATGGCATATTAGATAGATACCACAGCACATTACTCATAATCTCCAAACAACCTGGAATGAACCTCTTTGAAAGTATAAAACTAATGGGAGAATTAAAGCCATGTGGTATGCTATGGGTTTGTCCCAAAGACGGTTTTAACAAAATCAGAAGATCAACTTGAATGGCAACACTTTGTTCAATTACAAAACTTCTATTAACATTTTTCCAATTATAAAATTGCTAAAACTTATGCAATATAATATACTAAATACAAAAAATAGGATGGCGACATCTTCAGACTATTTCCATCAGAAGCCATTAAAAATTAAGTGAATGAAATAGTAATAGTCATCATCATCATCATCATCATCATCATCATAACTTATCCCTAGACCAATTACTTCTGAATTGAATTTTTAGAAAGAATATTCATATCATCACCATCACAAATAATCCTAAGAATTCAGTGAATAAAGGATAGTGAACACTGGATCACTGTCACACAAAGAATTAGGGCTCACAATTACCCCAGCATAACACACATTGTTCCTGATGTCAGGAGAACCCGAGATCAAACTCAGCTTCAGATGTATGACAATAACTTGACCTGGGCAAGTTACTTACCCCCAATTATCTTGCAAAAATGATAATAATGACATTTTAAATAAACATTCCCATAACAAATGCTCATAATCTCCAAACCATATGGAATGAAAACCTCAAAATATAAAGAACTATCATCATCATCATCATCACCACCATCATCATTGATAGCATTTATATAGTGTTTTAAGGTTTACAAAGTACTTTCCAATATCTCATTTAATCTTCACAAAAACCAGAATATCAGGTATTATAAAGTGTGGATAATAACATAAGAAATCAAAATCATATTAAAACAGGACAACATATACATCATCCCTACTATCTAATCTGTTAATGAAGTTTTTCCAAAGTTACTTTTAAAGTGAATCTGTACAAGATAAATTGCCATCCTAGAGTTGTTATTCAATTTCCAAAATAAAGTCATAACTTCATCCACTTAGACAATCCTTTGTAGAAGATAAAAAAATAAAAGAATAGTAGCATAATAGAAACATGTCCCAGGACCACATCTCTTTTTGGATATGAGTTCTAGTCTGAGATGTGCCAATAAATGCCTGTCTGATTTTGCATATGTCATTTAATTTCTTGAGGCTCCAGTTTCTCATTTTCAAAGTATAAGTGTTGGATGGATAAGATGACCTCTATGAGCCTTTTCCATTCCAAAAAAAAAAAAAAAATGTTAACAAATACTTATTGCTAATCCCTATTGCTAATAGGGATGCTGACCTTAGTATACATTCAAACTGGTGAAAAATACTGACTTTCTTAGCCACCTTCAACATCATGCAAGGTAAGCCACATACCCATATCTTAATTAGTGAATAACTTCTAAATAAAGCATTATTTTAGTTTAATATAGAACTGCTATTATTTTTTCTAATTTTGTCATCAGTGAGTCTTTAGACAAATCAATTCATCTTTCTATGGAATTTCATTTTCTCATCTGTAAAAGGAAAAGGTAGAGCTTGAAGACTTCTAAAATCCCATCCAACTCTCGTACTAGGATCATAAAATCCTATAAATGAATTGCGCAAGGACACATCAGAGTCAGGATCTGAAACTAATGCCTCTTACTCCAACTCCAATGTTCTTTCTATTGCACCTATTGTTCTATTGCACCTGTTGTATGATGTAAAGTGTCTGAACATTTTTCTCTTTCAGTCACTGTAAGCTGTGTCCAACTATTCATGGCCCCATTTGACATTTTCTTTGCCAAGTCATTGGAATGGTTTGGCATTTTCTTCTCCAGTCTTTATACAGATGAGAAAACTAAGTTGAGTGACTTTCCCAGGGTCACACAGATAAGAAATACTTGAGACCAGATTTAACTCAAAAAGATGAGTCTTCCTGATTCCAGATCTGGTGCTCTATCTACTCACAATCTAGATCCCTGCCTGAATGGTAAATTATCCAATTTATTTCATCTCCTTAACTCTAATGACTAGCACAGTACTTTGTAAATAGTATGTGCTTGGTAAATGTTTATCACATTGAATCAAAATGATGGGGAATAAGCTCCAGAAATTATCAGCTCTCCAAACCTGTAGATTTGATAGAAGAAAAACCATTTTGTATAACTTCATGGGCTCACAGGATCATAGATCTAGAACCAGAAGGCTCTCAGATGCCATCTAACTCCACTCTGTCATTTTACAGATGAGGAAACTGAGGTCCAAGGAAGTAAATGACTTGTCAATGATCATACAATAAGTCTTAGAGGCAGAATTTGAACCCATGTCCTGTGATTGAAGGGTCAATGCTCTTTCCACTAGCAAGTGACCTCCCTCCTGAAAAAAAAAGCCTTCCATCTTATTCCAATAATCCTCTAGATTAAAAATGAACCAAAAAAATAAACAACTCCATGTTAAATAGGAATGCTTATTTGCTCCAGTATTTGGCTTACCACACATGCTACATCTACTAATTAATACCTAGTAGCTGTCTGTTTATGTCTGCATAAGATTTTTTAGTGCCCAACAGAGGCAACCTAAAGAATGTCCCATTAACTCCTCTGCACTTCCTTCAGACAGGCCATTTTCTTATTAGTTTTTGTTACTGCCTTATTCTCCAGCTGTGGCAAGGATGCTGAAAGACTTAAGGCATAGAATGTGGGGAACTCCCATAGTAGTTTCTAAGAACTAGTTGTTCTGTTGCTTGGATGCAGATTATATGGTATTGGTCCTCACTCATGTGAGCTTACCAATGCCCATGGAGGTGGAGGGTGGGAAGCTGGTCACTACATCTTCCTCTGAGCTCCCAGATGTTTCATTTCAATGACAGAGCTTAACTGTACCATTCTTTTTGATTGCTCCAGATGACTATTATTTTCATCTGCAACCCTTCTCTCCCAGTTTAATAATGAATGACTATAATGAATGAAGCCTGGTTGTGCTTGCAAATTAATTCAAAAACCATTTGTGTTTGCCCATTCTGTTCTCCCTCAGCTCTAGTACAATGAGAACACATTTTCAGGAACTCCAAACTTCTCTCCTGAGGAAAAATGTTTATTGCACCCAACCCAGGGTAAAGGGGGAGCAGCAAAGATATGCTTCTGCCTTTCCTTCCACTCTTTCCCAAGTCCCACCTTATTATATGGATCATCTATCATTCCCTCTTATTGTCTTAAATGAATCAGATCCACATTCTCCAACCTCATTTTCCTTCTATACCCCTCTGCCTTAAGTGGGGAAATATTATAAGCAACAGAGAAATATATACCCAGGTTCTAGAATCTAGGTTGTTGTTTGGTCATTTCAGTTGTATTCAGCTCTTCATGACCCCACTGGAGTTTTCTTGTCAAAGATACTGGAGTGGTTTGCCCATTTCTTCTCCAGCTCATTTGCAAAATGAAAAAACTGAGACAAAAACAGTTCAATGACTTGTCCAGTCACCAAATTAGTAAGTGTCTGAAGCCAGATTTGAACTCAGGAAGAGGAGACTTCTGTCTCCAGGTCCAGCACTGTGTCCATTGTGACAGCTAATTGCCCAGAGTCTATTTATATTCATATATTTAGAAGTATAATGTTTTTAGAGCTTAAAAGGACCTGAGAGGTCATCGTGTCCATTCTCACCTCCCCATTTTATAGAAAACTGAACCACAGAAAAGCTAAGTGATATCATTGGATCATAAATTAAGAGAATCTTACAGGTTCTGTGTCCAGTCACTTCATTTTACTAATGAGGAAACTGAGGCAAGGAACCATCAAGTGACTTGTTCAGAGTCATACAGTGAATCTTAGGGTAGGATTCAAATTTGTATTATTCTTGACTGTAGGTACCCTATGTACAGCCGGTTTCAATCCAGATCCTCTTGACTCCAAATCTAATGCTTTTTCCACTTAAATGGTAATTCAAGAAGAAATTCCTTGAGGGCAAGAACCATACCTCTATAAAATAAATCACAATTTGTTTCTGGATTAAAGCAGGTGGTTCTTGGAAAGTCAGTGCTGTAACAACCTAAAGCTATCGTTCCTCTCTCCACTTCCTTTTGCTTTTCCCAATCTTCTCCAGACCAAATATCCCCATTTCCTTTGACCAATACTCAAATTGCAAGGATTCAGGGGCCTTCACCATGGTGGTAGCCCTCTTCTGGATGCTGTAATGCCCAGACATGAATATAATACTTCATATGTAGTATAACCAAGACAGAATGGGTTTGAGTTCACTGAAACCCAAGATCACAGGATCTCTTTCAGCCATGAGCCCCTTGGAAACAGGGATTGGGTTTTTTTGCCTTTTTTAAAAAATCAAAGTGCCTGACACAGTAGATAAATGATATTTGGTTAATTGTTCTATGCTTTTGACTCATATTGAGCTGGAAGATCAACAGAGCCTCCAAATCTCTTTTAAACAGAACTTTTGTCTAATCCATATTTTCTCTATTTTATACTTGTGGAGTCTTTTTACACACACACACACACACACACACACACACACACACACACACATATACACACACATATATATATATATAATATATATATGACTCTGCATTTATCATTTTTATTGTAGGAATTTGCCCACTGTTCTAGTTCTAGTCAAGATGAAGTCAATCTCTGAAGTGCCTTCCAGCTCTGAAATTCCATAATTACAGTTAGGTTCACATTATCTCAAATAATGAGTTCCTCGGAGTAATCACATTATTTAAACTCACACATTTCCACTGGGCTGAAATCAATTGCCATATTTTAAATAATTATACATTCCAATAGTGCTGATTTAAATGATACCAGTTCAGGGGATTCTTTATTTTCACTAATCAAGACCTAAGTATATACTACTCAATTCATATGTCCTCCATATAATGGAGTTAGCTTCTGATTATATCACTACCCACTATTCAAAATCATGGGTATGCATGGATGATCCCTTTAATCCCTGCCAAGTTTAAATCTATGATCTGTTCCTTGGTCTTGGTCATTTCTGAACTATTGTTTACTCCTTTCTCCATGTACTATGATCACAGTATAATAGCCTTGAAAGTCATCTTATAGGTTATCTACATTCCAATTTCCTCATTTTATCCTACGAACAGAGAGAATAGGTTATTATTCCTGGTATTATTCCTCAATTCAAGGACAGAAAAGTCAGGGAGAGGAAAGAGGGAAGAGGCAAATGAGGTTAGAAAGTGGATATGAACACATATGGTATTAAATAATTTACCCCTAATTAATGAAAATATTGACCTAGACCTTGCCTGATTTTTATAAATATGAACTTTTCTTCTTTTGTGAGAACCCATATTCAAATTTTATTACTATGAGCCAATAAAGAGATCATCCATCAGGATGACAAGACCTCCAGTCCATAAACTCCAAGTCAAATCTACAAATAATTTAAAAAGTTTTATGTTGAAATGATAAAAACATCAAAACAATAAATGAAATTATTTCAATTCCATAATCAACCTATTCAGCATAGACCATGTTAAAGCAAAACCGACTCTCTAGTCACTGAACAGTTAAATTTACCCTAAAAGAGAATGTATATCCTATAAAGATATGTTAACGCAGTAGCTATAAATGTGATCTACTTGATCTCTTTTTTAAAAATTGTATTTACTATATCTTTATTTTTTTCATTTTCATTTCATTAATTATTCATTTTTAATTTTATTTATTTAAAAAAGTTTTGCATTCCAAATTCTCTCCCTCCCTCAAATCCCTCTCCCACCCATTGAAAAGGCAAGAAATATGATATCAATTACACAAGTGAAACCATGCAAAAATATTAAAAATATGAACTTTTCTTATTAATGGGAACCCTGCCCTTCCTTTACCATCTTGGGCCTTGCTAGTTCTGCTTCCCATCATCTCTTCTCACCAATTCCTAGATTACATAACATGGCAAGGCATGGAGAGAATCCAAATCAGTCCAGAGCTTTGGGAGCCCTCTTGTGCTCCATCTGTGGTTCTTGCTGAGCTCTTTCCTAGCCCTAGTTTATCTAATCTGTGGCATTCTTTCCCTCTCATTCAAGAAAATGGTGAATTTATTAACTAACTGAGCGACACAGACATCAGATATTGCCAAACCATTGTTTTTAGTGATCTCCATCATAGCTAGACCTGACACTCCTGTAAGACATGATACCTAACTCAGAGTGAATAGGCTACTGCTTTTCATCTTATCTATCATATAACAATGCCTTTTGAAACAATTGGAAGGAGAGAAAATTAGAATCTACTCACCCCCTGGTTTTAGCATCAAAAGGACTAAATTGGCAAGATCCCTGGCTAGTAAAATTTAAGCTGATCCCAATCTGACTGCCAGGAGGAAGACTGATTAAATGCTGCTTCCTCTTTGTCAGACTTCTCAAAAGCCATTCTTCATCCTCAGGCATTCCACTTCTACCTTTTTTTCCTGGTACTCTTCCTCTCAATCTTCCTCCTATTATCCATTTTTAGGAAATAAAAGAAAATGCTTGCTGACTGACTGACATCTGGTGGACCTTCTCTTTCACTTCCTCTAGCTTCTTCTTCTCAAAATAATATTAAAACTTAAAAAGAATATGATTGCTGATTTTTAAATACATTGCATGTGAAACACTTTAAATTTTTAAATACTACATAAAATTTTTAAAAAGAGTTAAAAAGATAAAGAAAGAGAAACAAGGAGAGGACAGAGAAAAGGAGAAAAAGGGAAGGAAGTGACTGACAAAAAAGAGGGGAGAAGAAAGAGAAAAAAGAAAGAAAGGAGGAAGGAAAGAAGAAAAGGAAAAAAGAGAGAAAGAAAGAAGGGGGGGAGATTATTTCTCTGAGTCTCTGAAAATAAAAGTGCTGAATGAGGGGAAAATAAAAGACAAATCAGATAGATTTGAAAGTTATCTTCAAGGCTGAACTTCTAAGTGTGTCAGTAAGCAGTCTCTGTTCTGGTTTCATTAAGCAGAAAACCCACAGTAAACACAGGAGCAAAGATCTAAGGTATCTAGTCATTTATTATTAGCACAGAGGCCATCGTCTTAGAGAATTCATAGGGCAGGTATACTTCACCAGCCTAGTCATTGTTTCCAGTTATTACATTCTTGGAAACAAAGGCTAATAATAATCTTAACAGGCATTTTTTAAGATTTATAAACCACTTCCCTTTCCTTGAGACATAGGTGGTACAAATATTATGATCCCTATTTTATAGTAGGGGAAACTGAGACTTAGAGAAGTTAAACAATTCATCCATGGTCTTATACAGATAGGAAGCAGAAAAAAAAAACTTATTTTTGAGCTCTGTTGCCAAAACCAGTACTCTTTCCTCTATGCTAAGATTCCTTTCAAGGAATCCTCCTAAAGTTCCTTTTTTTCCCACATTTGAAATTGGTTTGTCATTTCCTCCCACAAAGGACACTGTTTGCAACCTCAAGTTTTTCTAACTGTTGGTAGGTACAGGACCCAGTCAACACTATTGATCTTCCCCTGCTCCCTTCTCTGGCTCCAGACAAGCCTTAAGCTTCAGATTTTCTGTTTGTCATTTTCCAATAATCAAGGCAAACTCATATTGAAATAAATATATTCAATTGCTTTGAATCAAAAAAAACCACATGACCCAGAACCTGAAAATGAAAGTGCCAAAATTAGGTGAGATTAAATGTTTTAGGGGAAAACAAAATTGTTGGGTCAAAAATAAAATTTCTGATTTAAGAGGAGGATTTGAAAGTATCTATTTAGGAAGAAAAATGCTGATGCAAGCAGATTGTTTTAAACTGGTCAGTCAGAACCATTTAAAAGTGCTGAGTCAGAAAATTTAATGAGTGCTGATTCAGGCAAAAAAAATGTGTCTACTCAGGGGATTTCAATTTTTGCTGACTTGGATGAAAATAGAAATCTCTAGTTGAGTACATTTCCAAATGCTGAGTCAGTCCAAATTAAATACACTGAATTCACAAAATTTAAAAGTAACAAGTTTCCTAGATGAGGTCAAAGAAATGATGGCTGTTGGACATAACAGACCTAGATCTGGCCCTACTCTTGGTCATTAAGACTACTAGATATCAAGCAGCTATTTTACATTTCAGATTCTCGCAATAGCCAGGTGGAAAGGACACTGATTCATTAAAGGACACACATTGAGAAATGGCTGAATGACCAGATCCAAAAGTCATTGATTACTTTGTCCATATCAACCCAGAGACAACAACAATTATGTCCTTCCTTTTGTGATCCCCATTTATGGTTTTCTTGGCAAAGAAATTGGAGTGTTTTGCCATTTCCTTCTCCAGCTCATTTTACATATGAGGAAACTGAGGCAAACAAGGTTAAGTGACTTGCCAGTCACACAGCTAGTAAGTGTCTGAAGCCAGATTTGAGTTCAGGAAGAAGAGTCTTCTTGACTACAGGCTGGCATCCTACATACTATGGTACCACCTAACTGCCATAATCATAATAACTAGCACAAAAAGAAGCACCTTAAAGTTTGCAAAGTTCTGGACAAATGTTATTTTATTTGCTCCTTACCACAACCCTATTTGTCAAGAGCTATTATTATACTCCCTTTATCACAGAGGAAGCTGACACAGAAAGATTAAGTGACTTGACTAAGGTCAGTCAACCAGAAGAGCTATGGTCTTCCAGACTCCAATTCTATCACTCTCAGCAATCTAACCACCCACTTGCCTCTATAGTAAAATGGGAAGAACACAGGCCCAGTAGCCAAGAGAACTTGGATCTTGTGAACTTGGATCTCATCTCAGATACATACTTGATGTATGACCTTAGGCAAATTTTTTAACTTCTCTGTGCCTCAATTTCCTCATCTATAAAAAATGGGGGCAATAATAGCTATGGAAGCTTGAGGAGGACTAAGAATGTATAGCTAAAGTCCTTAGTAGACTGTGTCAGAGAAAGTTATTTTATTATTGTAGTTCAGGCAACTCATATTTCATTACAAGAGTTGGATTGGGTGAACTCTGTCCAAGGTACCTTCCAAGTCCACAATTCTCTGATCCTAGGTTTCTATTATTTAAAGGGAACTAGATCCACAGTTTAAAGTTAGCTCTGCTTACCAAGACATGGGAGTAGGAGGAAGCATTATATGTATCCACAGCTATTATGATTGATTATTCAAATTCTTAATGATTAATATTCCTGGTTGGATTCACTGCTGCATAATAATGCAGTTCCACAACTGGTAAACAAATCAAATTTCCTTTAGTGAACATCTTTATCCCAAAGCTGATGTTTCTGTTCCTATTACTGGGCTTTGTTAAGTCTTGACCCATTTTTTCATGGGTTCCAGGATGCTCTTTTGTCTTCAGATTGAAGAAAAAAATGTATGTTCTTAGAAGGTATCACACTAGAAGGCATTATTCCTAACCTGGAACACAAGTATTACATGGAGCTGAGTAAAGCCACAGGGGCATGAGGGTGGTAGTGATAATAACTAATGATTAAACTTAAGCATTTATTAAGCATCCACAGTAAGCCAGGCACTGGGGTTACTAAGACAAAAAAGAAACAGTTTGCGTCAACCTATCTTTCCAACCTTTAGATATGCTGCTCCCCCACACACACAATGGAGGCAACATGGTAGAGTGAAAAGAACCTAGTTCAAGGGTCAAATCCTGCTTCTGACACTTACTACCTATGTGACCTTAGGTAGACCATGTCTACTCCTGTTTCTTCATCTCTAAAATAAGAGAGTACCATAAGAGGACTTCTGAGTTTCCTTCCAACTCTACAGCTAAGATCCTATGGTCTCTTACCATACTCTATAGCCAGTCAAACTATTTTTCCTTGAGGTTACATAATACTCTATCTCCCACCTCCATGCCTTTGCACATCTGATCCCCCATGCATAGTATACCACATTTACTGAGAAAGGGAACAATATAAAAGAATTCTAGAAATACAGGTGGAAATCTAACTGTGAAGGACTCTATACTAAGCAATTGGGAATCACTGGAAAGTTCCCAGTGAGGACTTTGAAACTCAACAAATATGAGAAGACGGAATAGCTATGTTTTAATCTTGGCCAATAAACTTGGCCCTTTTCTTTTTCTCTTACTCCATTATTCCAGGACATGTTGTGCCAGAAATCTTATCTCACCCTCTATTTAATCTTTTAATATTTTAAAAAGCAGCTGACATCACAAGGAAAACTTAAAATTCTACTTAGAGGAATGAACTCTGCATTATATGACTGTAATTCTCCCCACCTGTTTATCTCCTTACCTGCCATTCAGTGGAGTTCATTTCCATACCACTTCTTGAGATGAAAGAAATTCTGTCAGAAAGGGATTGTTTGAAGGGTCTGCCAAACAGAGACACAACCTCCAAGGACTTTTGTCATTTCTAATCTTTATTTCCCCTTGAAACTCCCATCCCCAGTTTGGAATTATCATCACCCTTTTGGCAATTAAAAAATAAAGATAAAAATCACTTCAGCAGCAGATGATAATGCCAGGGGATTACAGCTTCAATGAGACAAATCATCAATGGGAACACGGGCACCTTGTCAGAAGTGTTTATTTCAGGCAAATATTCATTGTTGTAAAGAACAAGAAATAAGGAAAGATCATAAGATTTAGAGCTGGAAGGGACCTTAGAGACATCCATAATCCAACCTCCTCATTTTGCAGATGCCGAAACTAGGAGATCTAAAGACCTGAATGAGGAGACCCAAAACATTAATGTTTCAGGATCTAAGGAACCCTAAACCCTTGTAACTTACCTCAGGCTTTCCAGACATTGCTGAAGTCAGGACAATATCTGGATTCAGACAATCTTTAGGTTTACATAACATTAGATTTAAACTATATAATAATGTATTCAAAAATATAATGAAGCATTTTCCACTTGTAATAAACAAATTTTATTTTGCAAATACTATGTTTACCATATACTGAGTAAATAAAATTTATATTTGTATTATTCATAAATTTTACTTTTGTCTTATAATGACATAATAGCCAAATTTTCATGGCACATCTAGTGAAACTCCTGAACAACCTTGGAGATTCATTAAGTCATAGACAATGAAAGGAATTGGTGCATTAATTAATTAATTAAACATTAATGCAATCACCAATTCTTCCAATATTTCTATATTTACTTAGCCAAACTCTTTTTCCTTTTTACCAGATAGAGAAAGTAGACTTCAGCTAAGTCTGAGTACAAATTGCCTGGTTATCGAATTAGTGGGATCTATATTAACAAGGTATATCATACTACACACTTTCAAAAGATCTTCTGGAAATGTAAATCATCTTTATTTCCTTGAGAATTCCAGATTTCCAGCAGCCCTGTTTGTGGTGGCAAAGAATTAGAAATTAAGTGAATGTCCTTCAGTTAGGGAAATGGCTTAGCAAACTGTGGTATATGTATGTCATGGAACACTATTGTTCTATTAGAAACCAGGAGGGATGGGAATTCAAGGAAGCCTGGAGGGATTTGCATGAACTGATGCTGAGTGAGATGAGCAGAATCAGAAAAACAGTGTATACCCTAACAGCAACATGGGGGCGATGATCAACCTTGATGGACTTACTCATTCCATCAGTGCAACAATCAGGGACAATATTGGGCTATCTGCAATGGAGAATACCATCTGTATCCAGAGAAACAACTGTGGAGTTTGAACAAAGACAAAGGACTATTAACTTTAATTTAGGAAAAAAACTGATATCTTATTGTCTGATATTGCTATCTCTTTTACTTTATGTTTCTTACTTAAGGATATGATTTCTTTCTCATCACACTCAATTTGGATCAATGTATACCATGGAAACAATGCAAAGACTGACAAATTGCCTTCTGTGAGGGGATGGGGGAGGGAAGTAAGATTAGGGGGAAAATTGTAAAACTCAAAATAAATAAAATCTTTAAAAAAAAGAATTCCAGATTTCCAGTCTTTACCTTTTCATGGTCATGATCATTATTTATTTTCTAAGGACAGGAGCTTTGCAACTGAGAGATCACAGGATCTCTGATTTAGAGCTAAAAGAATTCCTCAGAGGACAATGAATCTAATCCCTTTAGAAGGAGAGTAAGTTCCAGAGAAGTTGTAACTTGTCCAGGGTCATACAACCAATAAATGTCTGAGATAGAATTTCAACTTAGCTTTTCCTGACTCCAAATGCAACATTTTAACATTTGTTCTTCCCTAAGCCTATTTGAAAAGATTCCAAGAACTGGCTTCTCCAGAAATGATTCCTTTGAGGGGTTCCTATTCTACAATAACAACTGATTATATTTTAGAACAAGTGTAAGTAGCCCTATTGTAATAATCAGGACACTTGTGCTAAGAGTTGAGATGACCTGTCTAGGATCACATAGCTAGAGTATGAAACAGGATATGAATCCAGGACCATGACTCTCAAATTACTCCTTCAAATCATACATTCAACATGCATTGATTAAAGGCTTTCTTTGTGTGAGTCATTCTTAGACATTATGAATTCAAAGGCAAAATTCAAGTACCTTTCAGGAGTTTATGCTCTATTTAGAGAAAAATAGCATATACACATATTGAATAAAAAGTCAGAAGCACTTATTTGAGGCCAGGGTGAAGGAGATGGTGGAGGGAACTGTATGAGATGAAGTGGAAGGGAGGGGGAAGGTCTGAATAATTGACCTTTTGGTAAAATACAAAGCAAGGTCCTAGCCTGAGAGAATGAGTGATGGCAAAAGAAATAATGCATATAACAGTAACTGTAGAAGGTGGGAACAAATTTAACCAGTGCTGCAAAAGTTGGTAAGGGAAGCAATGTCATCAAGAAAGTCATATTTCAGTGAGGGCAAGAAGATAGCAGTGAGAAAGCAGTCTTTTTTTTAAAGGGTAGTTCATTAATTATGGTATAAGCATTCTGGAGGGCACAATGGAAGAGAGAGGTAGATCTGAAATAGGACATAGAGAAGGGGGTAGTGTTGAGGTAGGTTATCTGTAGTTGAGCAATCAAGGCTGGGTAGCAGAATTTGTCCATTGGCATCCAGGAGTTCAGGATAATTGAGATGGGGTGAATATAAGGAGATGGATATTTTAACCAATGGG